>NC_044037.1:291574620-291897318 GCF_901765095.1 Microcaecilia unicolor
TATTAGAGTTTACCCCCCATACCAAGTCACACTTAATGATATATCAAACCTGATATATTTGTACACTGATTGTTGTGATAGCAGCTCTTGCTAAGACCCTAGGGATAATTTTGTTGCTCACCTTAATCATTAGCCGTCACTTACCCTTCGTACAATCTTGATACAGTGCTTGATTATGAAAACTATCAACATGAAGTGCTTAGCCCTCCTGTTGTGTGTGCTCACCATGCCCATGATACAAGGAGCACAGCATCTAGAAAATTTTCTGCAACAATTTACGACCACTTATGAAATAACATTACCCACTACCAAGGATACAACCACAATAACCCTTGATGTATGTTCTTATACAATGTGTGGGGAACATCCTGTACAGCAATATTTGTCAGCTTTTGAGGTATACCTGTGTCCCTTCTCCAATTGCGGCAGTTGGGCACAAGTATGGTGGTATACAGGTTCATGGGTTCCCTACTCAGGTAGTGAGATTCCAGATCTAAAAAAGAGCATTTCCATCATGAAATTGCGAGTGACTGGCCTTTGTCCAATGACCAAATGTAATCAAGTGGCTATCACTTTCAGAGGCGTAACGGCTGTTACATACAGAACTTATTCCTTAGGAATTGATGCCACAGGTAGAGATCCCATTGGAAAATTCAAGATTGTTCCACCCCCAGCCCAAACAGAAACAAATCCTTTGATGCCAACAAAGATCCCAGAAGTAAAGATTCCTTACCAGATCGTGCCAATTAATAATTCTAAAGATTTGATGGCATTAGAAACAGGATTCGGAGAAACAAACCTGTGGCTTGAATGGGCGCATTATACTACAAAGAGTTTGAATGTCTCCAATTGTTACTTTTGTTCCCATGCAAGAGCAGAACCAACAGTAGTTCCTTTCCCTTTAGATCTCCTCAATGATCCAGATGGTTTTTGGTGTATGCTAGAGTTGCTTCAGGTAACAACTGAAGTGAATAAGTCTTGTCAACATCTTGACGAGCACCACCCCTACTTACCCCCTCGGCTGAGGGTTCCACCCGCATTCAGGATTCCAGATCCTGCTACCAGATATCATACATGTCTGGAACGACATGGGGTGAAAAATACACGGTTTCTGGGAAATTTGACCAATTGTAACACAACCCTAGAAAAAGGGACTCTGCGAAATCTGAACCTCACAGACTTTTCACAGGCGAGAGCAGATGTATGGTGGTATTGTGGTACCCGCACTATCCACCACACACTTCACAGGAGTTGGACAGGCAGATGTGCCTTAGTCAAATTGGTAATTCCAATCATTATAGCATCCTTGCTCCCTCCTCACAGCAGCTCTTCCTCACGAGTAAAGAGAAATGCAATGCCTGGGTCTTTTGATGATCGGGTCTATATAGATGCAATTGGAGTTCCAAGAGGGGTTCCTGATGAGTTCAAAGTCAGAAACCAAATAGCTGCAGGATTTGAATCAGCTTTCTTTTGGTGGGCTACTATAAATAAAAATTTAGACTGGATCAACTATATATATTACAACCAGCAGAGATTTGTCAATTATACCAGGGATGCAATTCAAGGAATTGCAGCGCAATTGGACGCCACTAGCCGAATGACGTTGGAAAACAGATTAGTGCTTGACCAACTTCTGGCAGCAGAGGGCGGAGTGTGCCGGAAAATAGGTACACAGTGTTGCACCTTTATCCCCAACAATACTGCTCCAGATGGATCAATCACCAGAGCTTTGGAAGGCTTAACCTCACTGTCACAAGAGTTGGCAGAGAACTCTGGTGTTGACACATCCTGGACCGGTTGGTTGGATAGAGCTTTTGGTAAATGGAAGACATTTATCATTTCAGCAGCCACTACTATAATTATAGTGGTAGCAATTTTTGTATTAGTAGGATGTTGCATAATCCCTTGTGCTAGAGGCTTAGTAGAACGCTTAATTGAAACTGCAATAATGAAAAAGACAACAGCAGGACAATATGTCCTGTACGAAAATCTCCTTCCCAACACCACAGGAGATAACACTTTGGACTATCTCCCTCTGAGAAGGACCAATCGCTATGCAAGTGCTAGAGACACTAGAGAGATGTCTGCAACTGTATAATCAGGTAATAGCACACAGGGATACCATATAACCATATAAAGCTTTATAAGATGATGTGATACATGAGAAAAATGTCTATATAACCTATGCAAATCAATGCAAATGTATACTCAAGATATAATCAGTATATAACCAAAGATTTCATGATTGATAACAATATATACTCACTTAGGTAAAAATAACTTAGAACCTGCATATTAAAGGGTGAATCAAAAATATTAACATAGTAACTATAAGTTTTTGTATAACCACAGATGTAGATAAGAGGATTGAAATAATTGAAGTGGTGCTAAGATGATAATCTCAAACAAAAAACAAATTAAACTGTACCAGTTAACCTTAAGACTCAAAAAAAAATTTTGATGGCCTTATAGGAAACCTTCTGGAATGGATGGTACCATGGTACATTAACCCTGGTGTCACCCTAAGGGATAGGGTGAAGAGGGGAATGTTAATATATGGCCTGGCTTTAGATCTACCACTGGAATAGTGATGGGCAAAGCCACACAGTCTAAAACATCTGAGAAAGTACTGACTAGGCCAAATAACAAGCAAACGATTTAATATTTGAGAATCTGCAGAAAGCAGATCTGAGCAATGAGTCTTAACACAAACAGGTACAACTTTCTAATAAAATATAGCACCTGTAATGAAAGAATGATGGATAAAATGAATAAAATGTGGTTCCTAAAATGGGGCTTATTTTTGTGTAAGATGGTACAGAGATCATAAGATGTTATGAAAGGTGTTGCAAAAGAAAGATGTGAATGAAACTGGTATCTCACCACAGATATTTTAGTAAACGAGAAAAACAATTTGTTCCAAAAACATGTTGACAGTACCGGAAAATGTGGCAATCTGTAGAAATAGATAGAACGGAAGGAGTTGGGTACAAATGTACATCTGGCCGGATGCGAAAGTATGATCTCAGAAATTGAGAAATATTAGGGAAAAAAAGGTACCTCACAATTGACTTCTATTGGGAGCTGTGGGTATAAAAGAAGGGAGATTTTGGCTTAGTTTCGGAGTCGTCCCCAACACTTCTCAGACGGCAGAGCGCTGTGCCATTGAACCCAGAATCTGTTTGATGTCTGTACTGAATTGAGAACTTGGTAAGAATAAAGCCTTCTATCTGAAATCTATCTCTGTCTTTATTTCCAAGTATTCCTCAGCTATCATTTATTCTACAAACTAATCAACACACACACCTGACACTCATTCTGTGTACAAAATACTGTTACATTTTAATAGAATACATTTGGCTCCACAGATAACCAAAGATTTACTTAGATCCTGATAGATAGAAGACTATGGTCATGGACAGTATCCTAGACTTATGCCTTCTGGTATCTACACAAGAGACATATCACTGGGATGGAAAATCAAAAGGATTTAGGTAGGCGGCCCATCACATAGTAGAATTTCTGGGGTACAAAGAGGGTCCTTAAATTTACAAAATCCAGAGGTGGTCTTGCAATCTAGAGGTGGCCAGATCAAATCCCACTGCTGCTCCTTGTGACCTTGGGCAAGTCACTTAACTCTCCATTGCCTCAGGTACAAACTTAGATTGTGAGCCCTCCTGGACAGAGAAATATCCAGAGTACCTGAATGTAACTCACCTTGAGCTACTACTGAAAAAGGTATGAGCAAAACATAAATAAATAAACTTGGCTATTTTAGATTTGTTTGTAAGAGGTAGAACTGAGTGGGTCATACAGACTATTGACTGTAGACAAGACACCTCTGTGTGTATGGCTTCTCTTGAATGGAGACTTGGAAGGTTAAAATGTCTTTCTTTAAACCCTTTTTCTGGTTGCTTGTTTAGATATACATCAGATAACACATACCTTGGTGAATGACCGTCCACTGCGGCCTCCTCCAGCCTTAGCTTATTTTGGCCTTTCCAAGACAGCCCCTTTCTCATAGGTCCTGGTGGGGGGGGGGGGGGGGTATAGGCAACCAAAGACCTTGTGCAAACCCATACATTAAAATTTCATTAACTTCTATCTCCACCTCTACTGTCATTCAACAACCAGAAACTTACCCAGGAACCTACCCCCTTGGGCTGGATCCTTTACCACCCAGAACCTCATAACCCTCCCCTCAGAAACTCTAGAGAGTTCTTTCATGATATTTAGTAATCCCCATTATAATGGGGGACTACATGTGGCAGAGTTGAGAAAACTTTAGAGAATAAAACCTCTTTAACTGTACCAGGCTACCATAGCAAAAAAAGATATTTAAGTAAAGCATGTGAACATGTTACATCTCACTGAATTGTGTATCAACTATCTGAATATCCTGAGCCTACCCTGAGTAGCCTTTACATTGGAGAAGTGTGAGCAGGAGAAATGGAAATCCACACTAAATAAGTTGGGGTTTGATTTGACTTTTGCTTTCAATGTTCCTGTGCTTCATCAGTTGACAGTACAGTAAAGATTCCAGTTTTAAGTTACCTCATGGTGTGGTCTGGATTTTTCTGTGGATTGGACAGTTCGATGCCTTGCTCGCTCGGCCCTCCAGTCTCCAGGTTGGCCCCGGCCCTAGTCCCACCAAATAAATTCTTTGTGTGCTCTTTTTCTCACTATCCTGGGCAAGTGACTAGGCAGCTACCTAGCCCACATCTACAAGCAGGGGGCTTACGTAATAAATGAAATGAAAAGAGCTAAAATAAAGCATCAAACAAAATGAATAAAAACAAATCAAACAATGGAATGAAAAATGAATGGATTTTTTTTTCTATGTATGTTCTCATGATACAAGCTAACAAAACTTTTCTGCTACACTCACAGATCTCAGGCAAAAAAAATAATTATCATACTAGCCTCTGGTGATCAAGATATTTACTGTAACTTGAAACATTTTCACATCCTTGAATCCTCACGACCAGCCACCTTTACCCGTGAGAAACAGTTTGCCCTTATGCTAGCCATACTACAACATGTAAAGACCGTATCATTTCATTTCCCTTCACACTCCACGTCAGAGGTGTAGCAAGACTCAGTATTTTGTACGGGCCCAGAGGTAAATTGGATGGGTCCTTCCATGTGCACGTGCCCCCCCCCCCCCAAACCACACAGCACAATTATCTTCCCGGAAATATTTTTTAAGAACATAAGAGGATTTTTTTTCACCTACCCCCCACCTTCTCCTCTGCGGCATCCCAGCATCTGCGCTCCTGTCTCTGAACTCCGTCCCTCCCCAGTGTCGGTACAGGCATCCTCAGCATCTGCTTGTGCCAGCCCCGCAGGCTTCCATCTGCCATGTCCCACCCTCGCTGACGTCATTGCCTGTCTGGCGGAACATGGCAGATAGAAACCTGCGGGGCTGGCGCAAGCAGCGAGAATGAATCGCTGCAGGTGCCAAGGACACCTGTACTGACACTGGGGAGGGAAGGGGTTCAGAGACCGGAGTAGATGCCAGGACTCCGTGGAGGAGAGGGGGAAGAGAGCAAGGAAGGATAGAGTAGATGATGCAGCTGGGTGGGTTTGAGCCAAGATTGGGTGGGCCTGTGCCCACCCAGGCCCACCCGTAGCTACACCACTGCTCCACATAGATTTTTCAGTACTCCAAACAAGAGAATTGTGTAGCAAACGTCTCTCACCAACACCTACTTTTGAGAAGATAAGCATGTGGGGGAAGGATGGGGACTTAGAGCGAAAATTTGAACTGTGACTTTATGTTATTATCATAATACGCTGTTTTAACAAAAAAGGAAAAGTGCTAAGTTTCCGAGACTGTTGAAGGAATTCTGCACTTCTGCTACCGAAACAAAACCATCATCTCGGGTCCTTCCCATGTACGATTAACTCTTTTACCCACCAGTAGGGTAGCCAGAGTTTAATTTTTAGATGGGCCTGAAGGTGGACTGGGTGGGCACAGGCCTCGCATTTCCTCTCCACCCGCTACCACCTGCCCGCCCGCCGCTGCTTTTCCTCTCCACCCGCTACCCCCCCCCCCCCCCCGTGACAGCCTCCTGCACATGGTCAGTTCTGGTCATTTTTACTGACTGAAGCACCATTCTCCCTCCAGCACCGGCGATTCACATAGCCAGCCTTCTGCCAGCGTGCGTCGCCGGAGCCTCTTCTCAGGAGCATCCGCCTACTCTGCAACTTCTGTTTTTTTGCAAAGGTGGGATGCAGGAAGTTGCAGAGTAGGCGGGATGTGCCTGCGAAGAGGCCCCAACGACGTGCGCTGGCAGAAGGCTTGCTATGGGAATCGCCGGGCTGGAGGGAGAACGGCGCTTTAGGGCAGTAAAAGTGAGCAGACAACGCAGACGGGGAGAGCGGGCAGAAGAGGCTGGGTGGGCCTGGAGCAAAAGTGGCTGGGCCTGGGCCCGTCCAGGCCCACCCATGGCTACGCCCCTGTTACCCACATAAAAGGCATATTATCCTTAGAAAACATACCATCCGATGCTGAATATATAAACGTACAATGCAACCACAACATCGTCTACGCTATCCTTCCTTGCCCTTGACTGGAACTACAATTGTCCTTCACTGGTAGTTGTTCCTGCTGAATGCAGACATCCTTACGCACGCGTTGAATGATCCATCCCATAAATACTGTAGCATTTAGAGATTATATTCAAGATAAATCATAACTGTCATTAGCACTGTTTACTCATGAGAGGAACAGATTTCACAACTAACATGCAGATAGCTTTCCTGCTGTATCAACTCACCCCCTACATGTTCACAACCCACTGCCTGAATGTTACCATGGCAGTGAGTTTAATGTTGCATAATTCTCACTTTCAGATAGGTGTTGGTTATGTGTGGGCAGCAGGATTCTATCAAATCTATTTTTCTTTATCTTTTAAAGGAAATTATCACAAAGAGTTTACTGCAAATACAAGTTAGACTGATAAATAAGATCTGATTTCAACCCAAATGTATTTGTTCATTAAAAAAAATGATGTTCACACTATCCCTACTACTCTAGGCGGATTACAAAGAAATATACATAATAATAATAATAATAATTTTTTTTTTTTAAAGCTATTCAAAACATAAAACAACCCAGTTAAAAATCAATTTGATCTGACACAGATTTAGGTATCATTTCACTGTCAGGAAATGGAAAATTCTAAAGATCCGATTGGATCAGTCATCATGAATATCTAATTGAAGCTGTTCACATTCTAACTGTGAGCTGGCAGGTTTCATAACGAGGTTTGTGCTCAAAAGCAAACTTGGATTGGCAAAATCAAAACTATGTTGGCTGGTTATTAGTGACCAAGGTTTATGTACAATCCTTGGTCAAAGGAGTTCATATCACAGAAAATTGACTTTAACTCCTTCTTCCGTTCTGGAATTAGTTGTGCATTAAATCTTCCTTCCTGCAGGTCCAGGATCACTGCCGCTTCCTTCTTCCCCCGCCGCTGCAGCGCTTGCAAATTACATTTTCGGGCCGTCTGCGATTCACACAGGGTAAGCACTCCAGGGCCTTCCCAGTCTGCTACGTCCGGCCCTCTCTGATGCAACTTCCTGTTGTGAGGGCCGAACGCGGCAGAGGGAAGTCCCCGCAGTGCCCGAAAATGTAAACTGCAAGCACTGCAGCGGCGGCGGGGGAAGAAGCAGGAAGCGGCAGATTCAAGACCCGCGGAGGCGGAAAGTAGGGAGTGATGCTGGATTGTGGGCGGTGGGAGGGAGGTCAAGATGTGCCACGGCACCCCTTTGAATTTGCAGTGGTGCACCAGGATGCCGCAGCTCTCAGTTTGGGAAGCGCTGCTATAGACAATCAGTGTGAGTATCACTCATGTTCTGCCCAGACTTCACCTATATGTAGGCCTACTATGTAAGATACAGAATAGCTCTTAGATGGAATTTTTACATATATGACATTATTCTAATGAGTTGTGGAGAAAATTCAAGAAATGGGGCTGAAAACTCAGTGCGGGAGAAATTGAGTGCTACGCATTATTCTATAAATGGAGCGTGTTCTTTATAGAATAGCATTCGGTGCAGATCCAGTGCCTAACTTTTGGGTGCCATATAGGGGCATAATCGAACTGGGCGCCCATCTCTAAGGACGCCCGGCGAAGGGGCAGGGCATCCTGTATTATTGAAACAAGATGGGCGTCCATCTTTTGTTTCGATAATATGGTCAGGGACACCCAAATCTTGACATTTAGGTCGACCTTAGAGATGGGCGACCTCGGTTTTCGCCGATAACGGAAACCGAGGACGCCCATCTGAAAAACAACCAAATCCAAGGCATTTGGTCGTGGGAGGAGCTGGATTTGTTGCTGGTGACTACCAACTCTATCAGCACAGCCTTGGATTACGCAGCCCGAAGGGACGGGTATGGACAGGATGAGCTGTAAAAACGTACCTACTGTACAGTTATAAACTGCATTCAAGAAGATACACCAAAGGCCTAGGATTGCTCAGAATTTATAGTTTGTTTCTGGTATCAAGTTGGATTGTATGCTGACTGTTTGTTGAAAGAAGATTGGAACTGTCTGTTGTAGGATATACAGTAAAGTTAGTTGGTATTTTTTGCACAACTCTCTGGACTTGGAGTCTCTTTCTTTGAGTGAGAGTGAACACCAAATCGCTCCCAGACTGCCAGTGGCGTCAGCGCCTTTGAGCAGGGACCGTCATTCTTTGTTTACTGTACAGCACTGCGTAACCCTAGTAGCGCTCTATAAATATTAAATAGTAGTAGTAGAGGCGCTGACACCCGGGGCAGATCGCCGATACGCCCCGCCCCCCCGGGTGCAGTGCCCCCCCTGGAACAGCGCGACCCCCCCCCCCGGCGAAATAACCCCCCCAGGTGCAGCGCGACCCCCCCCCGGCAACCCCCCCCTCCCGGCTGCACGCCGCTGGGGGGGGGGGGGGTGTGCCCGCGTGCCTGTCGGCTCTTCGTTTCCATGCTCCCTCTGCCCCGGAACAGGAAGTAACCTGTTCCGGGGCAGAGGGAGCATGAAAACGAAGAGTCGACAGGCGCGCGGCACTCCCCCCCCCCCCAGCGGCGTGCACCCGGGGCGGACCGCCCCCACCGCCCCCCCCCCCCCCCTTGGTACGCCACTGCAGACTGCCAAAGTGTCAGAGAGTAAAAGAGCCTAGAAGCCCAGCTTAATATCCTGTGGCCTTCTGGATTTTATCCGGCCCTGGCCTGTACCCAAGCTTGAATGAGAAAGATTGAACTGTGTATGTGACTGAAGAGAAAACTGATTATTTGTTGTGACCCGGGTCTGTGAAAGAGAGAACTGAGCTGGTCGGTGAGACCCAGGTTACATAAGGAAATACCTTCTTTACGGCAAAGAGTGGTGGATACATTGAACGACCTCCTTGCGGAGGGGATAGATGGAGACAATGGATTGTATCGGACTTCAAGAAAGCATGAGGCAGGCTTGTGAGATCATCTTAGGGGGAGGAACAGATAGTGGACGATACGAATGGGCAGACCGGATGGGCCATTTGACCTTTATCTGTGGTCATTTTCTAACATTAAATGAAAATGACCTTCACAATGCATTGTTAGTTCCATAAAACAGTATCACATATATCTTCTCTTTGACCTTTATTTCTATGTTTTTGTACCTAGAAATCCACTATTGGTTACTTAACTACAAATAATATTCAAAAAATAATAGTTAATGTTAAATGTGTGCTTCATGTGTTAGAAATCATGGGATCTATTTCCTAAGCTATATTACTGTGGGTTTCATGAAAATTATTACATACTACATTAACGTGGCTAGAAAAAGATCAGGTACAAGTTGTGATAAATTATTAAGATGTGTCACATGTACATATATGCAAAGTAGCTCAATGACATGCAAAAGAGTGGAGGAGTGGCCTAGTGGTTAGGGTGGTGGACTTTGGTCTTAGGGGAACTGAGGAACTGAGTTTGATTCCCACTTCAGGCACAGGCAGCTCCTTGTGACTCTGGGCAAGTCACTTAACCCTCCATTGCCCCATGTAAGCCACATTGAGCCTGCCATGAGTGGGAAAGCGCGGGGTACAAATGTAACAAAAATAAAATAGATACTATTGGAGATTCTACATGGAATGTTGCTATTCCACTAGCAACATTCCATGTAGAAGCCTGCGCGGCCACATTGGTGATCTGCAAGGGCCGACTTCTACATGGAATGTTGCTACTATTGGAGATTCTACATGCATTGTTGCTATTCTACTAGCAACATTCCATGTAGAAGGCTGCGCAGGCTTCTGTTTCTATGAGTCTGACGTCCTGCACGTATGTGCAGGACGTCAGACTCACAGAAGCAGAAGCCTGCGTGTCCACATTGGTGATCTGTACGGGCCAACGTCTACATGGAATGTTGGAATAGCAACATTCCATGTAGAATCTCAAATAGCAGCAACAGTGGAGGAGTGGCCTAGTGGTTAGGGTGGTGGACTTTGGTCCTGAGGAACTGAGTTCGATTCCCACTTCAGACACAGGCAGCTCCTTGTGAGTCTGGGCAAGTCATTTAACCCTCCATTGCCCCATGTAAGCCGCATTGAGCCTGCCATGAGTGGGAAAGCGCAGGGTACAAATGTAACAAAAATAAAGGGTTAATATGGCTTGTGTTAACATCTTTATTAAAAGGTATAGTTAAACTTCCTTTGAAGTACTGGCTCCTTGATTTATTTATTTGGATTTTGCTCACACCTTTTTCAGTAGTAGCTAAAGGTGAGTTACATTCAGGTACTCTGGATATTTCTCTGTCCCCGGAGGGCTCACAATCTAAGTTTGTACCTGAGGCAATGGAGGGTTAAGTGACTTTGCCCAAGATCACAAGGAGCAGCAGCGGGATTTGAACCGGTTGTGTGGAAATAATATCCCTGGGGGACAGGGTTGGCATTAGGGGGTGTCAAACAGGGCAATTGCTCTGAGCTCCAAGCCTGCTTCAAGCTGAAGAAGGCATGCCTGCAGGTGGGCTTTGAGCCATCTCTCCAATTTCTTCCTGAACCCCTGCATTTCTAACATCAGCTCTGCCTAGGAATGAGTTCAAAGTGCTCTGTGGGATTACAAGAAAAATTACATCTCTCCCCTATATGACCTCCCTACACCAATTTACCAATCCTTAGTTGCCCATTGGTCTCCCTTTTCCTTCTCCCTGGCAGGTCTGCCGAGAGGAGGGGCAAAATTCCCCGGTGCTTGGGTCTCTCTCTCTCTCTCTTCTGCTCCTGAGGGGACCCAGGTGATCACGTCCTGACAATACTCGGTTTTGAAATCGAGCATGCGCGACGTGAGAGAAAAAGCAACCGCAGAGCAGGCAATGCGGCGGAGTGAAGAGCAGCACTGGAGGAAGATTTCTTCTGCTGGCGGGGCCTCAGGATCTCCACCAGCCATGGTATTTGGAGTTGCGGCAGGGAGGCGGCGGTGATCCTGGGGAGGGGGCAGCAGCAGCAGTAATCCTTGGAGGGGGTGGCGGCGGTCCTGCCCCAGGTCTGGCTCAGTCTCTTGGAGGCCCTGCTTCCTGGCAAACATAAAAGGGATCTTTTGTGAGGCCGGCCTTAAATCTCTGTTGTACTAATTTTCCAGGAACCCTCCTGGCCCAATTCAAGGCTCAAGTTGTCCAAAAGATGTACCTCAGTACCTGTCCCCATAAACCTTTCCCTTCCCCATTAAAGCTCTCCTCTGGGACTTCCAGGCTCCTGCCCCCCACTGCCAGAACATGACTCATCCCAATTGTGGTAAATCTCATAGGTGGGTGCAGTGATTTCCATATAGGAACTTATCTCTAGGGGCCAGTCTGCCAAATAATGCAGCGCCCCAGTGTTGCTCATAATTCCCATGAATGAGACAGAAACATTTCAGAAGAGGTTTTCTACAACCCCTGTGTATGCCCTGAAATACCTTTGAAAATGATATTCTATTGGTCCTAGCCTATTTCATATTGACATAGAAACATGACGGCAGATAAAGGCCATATGACCCATCCAGTCTGCCCATCCTCTGTAACCCCCAATTCTACCTGTTCCTAAGCGATCCCACATGCTTATCCCATGCCTTTTTAAATTCTGGAACAGTCCTCGACTCCACCACCTCCTCCACCGGGAGGCTATTCCATGCCTCCACCACCCTTTCTGTGAAATAATACTTCCTTAGGTTACTCCTAAGCCTGTTCCCATTATGACATCACAATATGAGCTCTGGTTACCAGAGACTGAAACTCTTCACACTAAGGGGGGAAAGTAAGCCAAGAACAGGACAATTGAGCCATTGTGACATCACTGATGAGGTTGGCTCTTAGGCATTGGTGGAATAGAAACATGACGGCAGATAAAGGCCATATGACCCATCCAGTCTGCCCATCCTCTGTAACCCCTAATTCTTCTTGTTCCTAAGCGATATCAGATGCTTATCCCATGCCTTTTTAAATTCTGGAACAGTCCTCAACTCCACCACCTCCTCCACCGGGAGGCTATTCCATGCCTCCACCACCCTTTCTGTGAAATAATACTTCCTTAGGTTACTCCTAAGCCTATTCCCTCTTAACTTTGTCATATGCCCCCTCATTGCAGAGCTCTCCTTCATTTGAAAAAGGCTCTCTTTCTGTACAAAAATGCCCATGAGATATTGACGATATAAATGGTCCTGTAAAGTTCTTTTGCCTACTGTATTTCAGAACAAGTCAAACAATGAAATTTGAGGTATATTACAGGTAGGAACTAAAACCCTTTTATTTAAATAAAATGCTATTGGTGTCATCATTTTGAGAAACTGTTTTTATAGTGTGGTGAAAATAGTTTTAAAATTGCATTTGTGTTGCTCAGAATTCAATCTTCCACTTTTATAGGCCCCTATGCAGGGTTTGTTTGTTTTTTAAAATTAGTTTTATTGCCTAGTTATTTATGAATCTAGCTGGATTCACAGTCCACTGTGATTGTACATTCAGTTTTCAGACCAACACGACCTCTTGAGACTCATTGAGAAATGTCAAAGCTTTCAGAATCAGTCTTTAGGCATTTGAGATCCTACTTAGAAAAGAATTTCCCCAGAGCTATGAGATAATTCTTATCAATGCAATATAGGGTGCTATTTACTGAAATATGTTAAATGTGCTTACAAGGTAATTTTATGACTGCAGGCATCAATACAAAAAAAAAAAAAAAGTATGCCCAAACTCTCCATTTTGCAAACTCTGCTGGATTTTCAAAGTGAAAATGTGCCCTGACTTTCACTTTCGAAAATGCCCTGGAAAAACATATGCACACTCAGTCCTGTGCTTGGAAAAAACCTCATCAAACCTCAGTTAAATTACTTACATACAGGCTGTGTACATGTATTTATTTTTGTTACATTTGTACCCTGCACTTTCCCACTCATGGCAGGCTCAATGCGGCTTACATGGGGCAATGGAGGGTTAAGTGACTTGCCCAGAGTCCCACTAGCAACATTCCATGTAGAAGTCGGCCCTTGCAGATCACCAATGTGGCCGCGCAGGCTTCTGCTTCTGTGAGTCTGACGTCCTGCACGTACGTACGTGCAGGACGTCAGACTCACAGAAACAGAAGCCTGCGCAGCCTTCTACATGGAATGTTGCTAGTGGAATAGCAACATTCCATGTAGAATCTCCAATAGTATCTATTTTATTTTTGTTACATTTGTACCCCGCACTTTCCCACTCATGGCAGGCTCAATGCGGCTTACATGGGGCAATGGAGGGTTAAGTGACTTGCCCGGAGTCACAAGGAGCTGCCTGTGCCTGAAGTGGGAATTGAACTCAGTTCCTCAGGACCAAAGTCCACCATCCTAACCACTAGGCCACTCCTCACTTTACCCCAGTGGGGGGAGAGGGAAGGGGAATAAGTTTGGGGAATATGAATTCATTTTTGCAGCTCAAATAACTTTAAAACAAACTGTATTACAAAAACGAAGGCGCGAAGGTGGCGGACCTCACCCGTCACCTAGATTTTGGATAGTGCTGGGGAGGAGCTGGCTGTCTTGGTACATGTAGGTACAATGACATAGGAAAATGTGGGAGAGGTTCTGGAAACCAAATTTAGGCTCTTAGGTAGAAAGCTCATATCCAGAACCTCTAGGGTAACATTTTCTGAAGTGCTACCTGTTCCACACGCAGGGCCCAAGAGACAGGCAGAGCTCCGGAGCCTCAATGCATGGATGAGACAATGGTGCAACATTCTGGGGAAGGGGGAGTCTACTCCAAAAGGTTGGGCTCCACCTTAACCAGGGTGGGACCAGGCTGCTGGCATCAGCATTTAAAAAGCAGATAGAGCAGCTTTTAAATTAGAGACTGGGGGAAGGGCAACAGTCACTCAAAAGTGCATGGTTCGGAATAAGGTATCTTTTAAAGATATCATCAAAACAGGGAAGATAGGGTATCCCGATAGTGAGGTTGGAAAAAAACCCATAGTAGATCAGGTGCCCTTAAATAAAAATAAAAAACAGACAAAAGATTTCAAATTAATACTGTCAAGTACTGAGCATGATGTAAATAGGAACAACAAACATAGTTTGAAATGTCTATATGCAAATGCCAGAAGCCTAAGAAATAAGATGGGAGAGTTAGAATATATTGCACTAAATGAAAAATTAGATATAATAGGCATCTCTGAGACCTGGTGGAAGGAGGATAACCAGTGGGACACTGTCATACAAATTATATCATAGTGATAGGGTGGATCAAATTGGTGGAGGGGTAGCATTGTATGTTAAGGAGGGCCTTGAATCAAATAGATTGAAAATTCTGCAGGAAACAAAACACATCTTGGAATCCCTATGGATTGAAATTCCATGTTTAAAGGGGAAAAGTATAGTGATAGGAGTGTACTACCATCCACCTGGCCAGGATTAGCAGACTGATGTAGAAATGTTATCAGAAATTAGGGAGTCTAACAAACTGGGCAACACAATAATGAGTGATTTCAATTACCTTGATATTGACTGGGTAAATGTAACATGAGAGCATATTAGGGAGGTAAAATTCCTTGACGAAATCAAGGACTGCTTTATGGAGCAGCTGGTACAGGAGCCGAGGAGAGAAGGAAAAGTTCTAGACCTAATCCTTAGTGGAGCACATGATCTGGTTCAGGAGGTCACTGTGATGGGATCATTTGATAACAGTGATCATAATATGATCAGATTTTATATTAGCTTTGAAGTATACACATGAAATCCAATACGTTAGCGTTTAACTTTCAAAAAGGAGACTATGATAAAATGAGGAGAATGGTGAAAAAAAACTTAGAGGAGCAGCTGTGATGGTCAAACATTTACATCAGGCATGGATGCTGTTTAAAAATAACACCCTGGAAGCCCAGACAAAATATATTACATGTATTAAAAAAGGAGGGAGGAAGGCCAAACGACAGCCGGCATGGTTAAAAAGTGAGGTGAAGGAAGCTATTAGAGCTAAAAGAAAATCCTTCAGAAAATGGAAGAAGGAACTGACTGAAAATAATAAGAAACAGCATAAGGAATGTCAAGTCAAATGCAAAGCGCTGATAAGGAAGGCAAAGAGGGACTTTGAAAAAAAGATTGCGTTGGAGGCAAAAACACATAGTAATTTTTTTTTTTAGGTATATTAAAAGCAAGAAGCGGCAAAAGAATTGGTTGGACCGCTAGATGACTGAGTTGTAAAAGGGGCAATCAGGGAATACAAAGCCATAGCAGAGAGATTAAATTAATTCTTTGCTTCGGTCTTCACTGAGGAAAATTTAGGAGAGATACCGGTGCCAGAAATGAAATTCAAAGTTGACAAGTTGGAGAAACTGATTGAAATCTCTATAAGCCTAGAGGATGTAATGGGGCAATTTGACAAATTGACAAGTAGCAAATCTCCTGGACTGGATGGTATTCATCTCAGAGTACTGATAGAATTGAAAAATGAACTGACGGAACTATAGTTAGTAATATGTAATTTATCTTTAAAATCGAGCTTGATACCGGAAGATTGGAGGGTAGACCATGTAACGCTGATATTTAAAAAAGGTTCCAGAGTGGATCCCGAAAATTATAGACCAGTGAGCCTGACGTTGGTGCCGGGCAAAATGGTAGAGACTATTATAAAGAACAAAATTACAAAGTATATTCAAAAGCATTGATTAATGAGACAAAGCCAACATGGATTTAGTGAAGGGAAATCTCACCTCACCAATCTATTACATTTCTTTAAAGGGGTGAACAAACATGTGGATAAAGGTGAGCTGGTTGATATTGTGTATCTGGATTTTCAGAAGGCGTTTGACAAAGTACCTCATGAAAGACTCCAGAGAAAATTGGAGAGTCATGGGATAGGAGGTAGTGTCCTATTGTGGATTAAAAACTGGTTAAAAGATAGAAAACAGAGAGTAGGGTTAAATGGTCAGTATTCTCAATGGAGAAGGGTAGTTAGTGGGGTTCCCCAGGGGTCTGTGCTTGGACCGCTGCTTTTTAACATATTTATAAATGACCTAGAGATGGGAGTAACTAGTGAGGTAATTAAATTTGCTGACGGACACAAAGTTATTCAAAGTTGTTAAATTGCGAGAGGATTGTGAAAAATTACAAGAGGACCTAACGAGACTGGGAGTCTGGGCATCTAAATGGCAGATGATATTTAATGTGAGCAAGTGCAAAGAGATGCATGTGGTAATGGTGGTTAGCTTAGCGGGGTTTAAAAAAGGTTTGGACCGCTTCTTAAAGGAAAAGTCCATAGACCATTATTGAAATGACTTGGGGAAAATCCACTGCTTATTTCTGGGATAAGCAGCATAAAATGTATTGAACTTTTTCGGGATCTTGCCAGGTATTTGTGACCTGGATTGGCCACTGTTGGAAACAGGATGCTGGGCTTGATGGGCCTTTAGTCTGTCCCTGTGTTGCAATACTTATGTACTTATAAGACCAGCATAAGCTGAATCCTTATGTATTCACATTCATTTTTGGCTCCACTGCAGTACTGCCTATGGGTTCAGACATGGTGGAGTCATTTTGGGAGGGGGAGAAGGCAGAAGCATGAGTCACTTTAGCTATTATGTTAAAACTTTTACAAGCAGCTAAAAAATCTATCCCTGTCTCACGTCCCACAAGTCCCATGGCTGATGATTTTAACAGCTCTGCAGGAAAGTTAAATTAAAAAAACAAAAACAAGGAGTGCACCGTTTTCTCTCCTGAATTCTGAGAGAGAAAGGTGCTAACTAGAAAATGACATGGGGATGGGGACATGCGGTTAACCACAGGGCAGTGTTGCCAGGTGGGCGGTTTTACCGCCCAATTGGGTGGTTTTCCGTGACCCGCCACGGGAAATTTTTGCCTGCGGCGGGTTGCGGTTTTTTTGGCTGCTTTTTGGTCTTTTGGGCGGTTTTTTGGGCGTTTTTTTTGGCTGCGGGGGGCGGGGTTAGTGACGTTTTGGGCGGGGCCGATGACGGGGGAGGCGGGGCTGATGACGGGGGAGGCGGGTCGATGACGGCGGGGGCGGGGTTGATGACGGCGGGGGCGGGGTGATGACGCGGGGGTGGGGGTGTCAGGGGCGGGGTTTAAGTTTGGGCAGGTTTTGGGCTGGATTTAGGCTGGTTTGGGTGGGAAAAAAATTTTCCACCTGGCAACCCTGCCACAGGGTTGGCACAGAGCCCATGGGGACAGGGCTAGGATAGAAACAGACCCCGAGGCCAGGGGATGGGGATAAACGTTGTCGCTGTTCATTCTTTAGTGCTAGCTTCAAAAATGAGTTTACTGAAGTCAGATAATTGTGAAGAAAATATTTAAAAAACATCATTAGAGCACAGACAGGGCGGGAGACGGAGATGGTGCTGGGCAGACTTATACGGTCTGTGCCAGAGCCGGTGGTGGGAGGCGGGACTGGTGGTTGGGAGGCGGGGATAGTGCTGGGCAGACTTATACGGTCTGTGCCAGAACTGGCGGTGGGAGGCGGAGCTGGTGGTTGGGAGACTGCAATTCTGGTGCTAGAAAATTATTTTTAAGTTTCTAGCACCTGGGATGTTCCTGATGGTAATCGGGCAGTGCCGCATGCTGCCCAGTTACTGCCGGAGTATCACCCCCAGGAGACGGTAGAGACTCCCCCAGAAAATGGCCACATAGAAAATGTTGAACTTACCGCAGAGTTATTTCCTTTTTTGAAAGAAAAAAGCCTTTTGCCCATGGAGGTAAAAGGAGGCCTCCGCACGCTGCAAACCTGTATGCTGACGTCACCACAGAGCCCCTGTTACCACCATTTGGTAAAAGCAGTGGCATTCCAAGGGGAGTTGACACCCGGGGCGCATCGCCGATGCGCCCCGCCGCCCGGGTGCAGCGTCTCCCCCTCCCGGGTGCAGCGCGACCACCCCTCCCGGCGAAAGGACACCCCCCCACAAAAGAAGCCCCCCCTCGGGTGCACACCGCTGGTGGGGGGGTGCCACGCGCCTGTCCGCTTCGTTCGTTTCCATGCTCCCTTTGCCCCGGAACAGGAAGTAACCTGTTCCGGGGCAGAGGGAGCACAGAACGAACGTAGCGGACAGGCGCGCGGCACCCCTCCAGCAGCGTGCACCTGGGGCGGACCGCACCCACCGCCCCTTTTGGTATGCCACTGAGTAAAAGAGTCCTTTTGAGAGCAGTGGCGTAGCTACATGGGGCCCGTAGATTTGGCCCTGGACCCCCCCTGCTGACGACCCTCTCGACCTCCCTCCCGCCGCCAACCCGCCCTTGCTGCCGTCAGATTCATAGAAACAGAACAAAGCCTTGCGCCGGAAGAAGATGACCTAAGCTGGCGGGGTTTGGGGTCCCCCGCCATCAAAGGTAGGTGACGGGAGGGAGGGTTGTCGGCGGGGGGAGGGGTCAAAGTTGTTGGTGGCGGTGGCAGGGGTGGGTCGGTGGCAGCGTGGAGGGGGCTAAAATGTGCCCCCTCACCTCGGGCTCTGGACCCCCCTCCCGCCGAAGTCTGGCTATGCCCCTGAACACAAGTGCATGTAAATGGCAAGGGGACCAGAGGTATAACTAGGTGGGTCACCAGGGGAGTGACCACTGTCCGAAATTTTTCATGTGATCAGTTACGTGAAAAATAGGTGCCGGTGTCATCGACAATCCACTCTCTCCTCCCCTGATGCCTCAACCTGGCTACACTTCTAAAGGGGCATGGTCTGGGCATGTTTTGGGTGAGACAAGGGTGAGGCAAGTTGATAGATGTTTATTCTCCATTTAAGAAGGGGGCTAAGGAAGCTTATGGTGGAGCTTATTTTGTTTTAGATTATGAGCATAGTTTGGTGATATATATGTAACTGGAGCATTTAGAATAAAGCCCTATGAAGAGAAATTTTATCTGTGTATTTTGTTTGTCTTGTTGTATAATTTATGTGAGTTTTTAATATTGTACATGTTATTATGTAATCCGCCTAGAAATTTTGGCGATAGAGCAGAATATATTCTTTTTCTAAATAAGTAAATTAAATAGATTCTATATATCATGCCAAACATTTTGTGCCAAAATGAAATTTGCATAGATCTATTGTATAAAGTAAACTTTAATTTAGTCGTACTGTGTAGAATAAGCCTAAATTACCTTGTGGTTTATAGAATACGCCAGGCGTCGGTCCACGCAACTAAATTTAGTCACAATCAATTACGCCAAGTAAAACCTGGTGTATATCTCGATGCCTAAATTAGGTGCGGAGTGGATATATTCTATAACAATTCTCATAGATTTTAGAAATGTCCATGACCTGCTCATTTCATGCCCATAACCACGCCTACTTTTCAACGATGCGGCATTCCATGTAGAACCCCAAAGAGAAGCAAGATTCCATTCCGGAATCTCAAATAGCAGCAACATTCCATGTTACCAATCCCAGGGCAAGCAATGACTTCCCCATGTCTGTCTCAACAGCAAACTATGGACTTTTCCTCCAGGAACTTGTTCAAACATTTTTTAAACCCAGATACACTAACGGATGTTAGTGCATCCTCTGGCAATGAGTTCCAGAGCTCAAGTGCAGTAATTTTTTTTAAATGGCCACATGTTAATACTCTATCACTCAACAGGGAAAATCAAACTAAATGAATAGACATTCCACCACTCTAAGAAGTTTGAAAGAATATGTAAAAAAGTTAGTTTGCGAGTGTCTCCTGGTGTTTCCTTAAAGATTCCAACTCGGGAATCTATAATACTTAATTACTCAAATTGGAACCTCAAAGCTGCACATAGGGAAATACAAATGTATTAGAACCAACCCTAAGTACATAAGTATTGCCATACTGGGAAAGACCAAAGGTCCATCGAGCCCAGTATCCTGTTTCCAACAGTGGCCAAACCAGGTCACAAATACCCGGCAAGATCCGAAAAAAATGTACAAAACATTTTATACTGCTTATCCCAGAAATAGTGGATTTTCCCCATGTCCATTTAATAACAGTCTATGGACTTTTCCTTTAGGAAGCCGTCCAAACCTTTTATAAACTCCGCTAAGCTAACCGCCTTTACCACATTCTCTGGCAACAAATTCCAGAGTTTAATTACACATTGAGTGAAGAAAATGTTTTCTCCGATTCGTTTTAAATTTACTACATTGTAGCTTCATCGCATGCCCCCTAGTCCTAGTATTTTTGGAAAGCGTGAACAGATGCTTCACATCTACCCGTTCAACTCCACTCATTATTTTATAGACCTCTATCATATCTCCCCTCAGCCGCCTTTTCTCCAAGCTGAAGAGCCCTAGCTGCTTTAGCCTTTCCTGATAGGGAAGTCGTCCCATCCCCTTTATCATTTTCGTCGCCCTTCTCTGCACTTTTTCTAATTCCACTATATATATTTTTTGAGATGCGGCAACCAGAATTGAACACAATATTTCAGGATTCCATTACTATCATTGGTTCCAGTCAGGAGGAAAAGAGAAAAAAAACATCAAACATAAAAACGCATTATATATGAGAAAAACATATGAATTGAAAAAGCTCTTTTCCTAATGAATTATCACCTAATGAAAAGACGCCAAAAGACACCAAACACCAAACTGCTAAAGACTGGGTCTAACTCAAAAGACTACTAATGACTATACGGATAACCCCTTCTATGCTATCTTAGAATAGTCTACCCTCCCTTATCTTCCCCGGACCTCCTAGACCAAGGTAAAGAATCGAAACAGTACTTAGCTACAAACTATGGAGGATCTCGAGGTTATCACGCTGGTAACTACTGACGTAGGTCAAGGGGACTGGCAGTTCTTCTTTATTCGACTTTATTGACGGCTAGACTAGGAATCGGGTTGTGCGCAGTAAAGGCCTGTTTAAGGACATGCTGAGTAATGGAGGTCCCTAATATAGGGCTCCTTTTACTAAGCGGCGGTAAGCCCAAATTTACTACAGGCTTACCACTCGTTATTTAAGAAGTATCGCCGAGCTACCACAGCAGCCCAGCTGAACTTCCCACCCCTTCCCATGCCATATTTTCGGATAGTACCAGGTGGTAATCGGGCAATGCCACGCGCTGGATATATCAAAGGGTTACCTGGATACATTTGGAGGTCTTTGGGCAGGCGTAATGCCCAGTTGCACCTGCCCAGTCTAGTGCCAGCTGCAAAATGGTGCCTTTAGCTTCTGCCTAGTTAAATGGCTTGTATCTGCTTTAGTGGTGATACTCTGTGGCACGTATTTATTTATTTATTTATTACATTTGTACCCCGCATTTTCCCACCTATTTGCAGGCTCAATGTGGCTTACATAGTACCGTCAAAGGCGTTTGCCCAGTCAGTTGATAACAAGTTCAAGGTTGAGAAGTGATCGTATCAGGTATATGTGGAGGGTCGGGAGGGATGAAGATTGCGTGTTGTCCAGTACGGTCAAAGTCATGCTGTGTTGCTGGGTGAGGAGGTTTACGTGGGGTCGTTGGGGTAGGCCTTTTTGAAGCATAGCTCATTAAGGGGCCCTTTTACACTACCACAGTAGAGCTACCGTGGCATTGGTGACACTAATCTGGCACTACTGCCGGCCTACTGCAGGAGCCAGTGGTAATTTTGCCTCCAGCGTGACAGAAAATAATTTTTTTTTACCACTGAGTTAGCGCAGGAGCCCTTACCATCTTCTAAATAGGTGGCGGTAAGGGCTCTGCCCAGAAATGGCCACACGGCAAGTGTGCGCGTACCACACATCCATTTTCTTTCTTTTTTTTTTTTGTCTTTTTCCCGCTGCAGTAAAAGGGGCCTCAGAGTGCTGTGAATCCACGTGCTGACGTTACACAGCTTGGTAAAATGGGGCCCCAATGTAGAACGAGCGAAAATCAATATGTGAATATATCTCTGGGGCTGGGATTCACCAAAACGATTGCTACAACTCACCGAGGGACCCTTTTACTAAAGGGTTGGCGGGAGGGGATGGGCTTACCGTGCATCAATCCAGAATCCAGAACTAGCGCAGGAGCCCAGGGGTCGTTCCCACCCTCAGCGCGTACCATTTCCTGTGCTACAAAAATATTTTCTATTTTTGTAGTGCTGGTACTAACCCGGCGGTAATCGGGCAGTGCCACACACTGCACGGTTGCCACTGGGTTAGCGGTGGGAGCCCTTACTGCCACCTCAATGGGTGGCGGTAAGTGGTTCTCCCCTCCCCCCCCCCCGAAATGGCCGTCTATTCCTTGTCGAGAATAAGACAACTTTTTACCCGCTGTGGTAAAAAGGGGTCTCGGCGCACGTCAAAAGCATGCACTGACGCTAGCGCAGTCCCTCTTTTATTGCAGCTTAGTTAAAGGACCCCTGAGGTGGTACTTATTGTTTTATTATTATTTGTTACATTTGTATCCCACATTTCCCCACCTTTTTGCAGGCTCAATGTGGCTTACATATAACCGTTAACAGCGTTAGCCGATTCTGGTCTGAACAAATACATGGTATGAATGAATACAAATTGATATTGTGGATATAATGTTAATATAGAAAACCATCTAAATTCACTTAATAACAAATAGAAAGCAATGAGCGAGGAGTGGCCTAGTGGTTAGGGTGGTGGACTTTGGTCCAGGGGAACTGAGGAACTGAGTTCGATTCCCACTTCAGGCACAGGCAGCTCCTTGTTACTCTGGGCAAGTCACTTAACCCTCCAAGTCACTTAACCCTCCATTGCCCCATGTAAGCCGCATTGAGCCTGCCATGAGTGGGAAAGCGCAGGGTACAAATGTAACAAAAATAAAATAGATACTATTGGAGATTCTACAAGGAATGTTGCTATTCCACTAGCAACATTCCATGTAGAAGGTTGCGCAGGCTTCTGTTTCTGTGAGAAGCAGAAGCCTACGCTGCCACATTGGTGATCTGCAAGGGCCGACTTCTAGTGGAATAGCAACATTCCATGTAGAATCTCAAATAGTAGCAACAGTGGAGGAGTGGCCTAGTGGTTAGGATGATGGACTTTGGTCCTGAGGAACTGAGTTCAATTCCCACTTCAGGCACAGGCAGCTCCTTGTGATTCTGGGCAAGTCACTTAACCCTCCATTGCCCCATGTAAGCCGCATTGAGCCTGCCATGAGTGGGAAAGCACAGGGTACAAATGTAACAAAAAATAAAATGATCATAGTCTAAAGGTTCAAGATATGCAAGCCCTGATGTTTGCGGCAGACTTAGATATTGTTGCAATTACAGAGACATGGTTCAATGATTCCCATGAATGGGATAGTAACATAGTAGATGACAGCAGAAAAAGACCTGCACAGTCCATCCAGTCTGTCCAACAAGATAAACATATGTGCTACTTTTTGTGTATACCTTGATTTGTACCTGTCCTCTTCAGGGCACAGACCGTATAAGTCTGCCCAGCACTATCCCCGCCTCCCAACCACCGGCTCTGCCACCCAATCTCGGCTAAGCTTCTGAGGATCTATTCCTTCTGAACAGGATTCCTTTATGTTTATCCCACATATGTTTGAATTCCGTTACCGTTTTCTTTTCCACCACCTCCCGCGGGAGGGCATTCCAAGCATCCACTACTCTCTCCGTGAAAAAATACTTCCTGACATTTTTCTTGAGTCTGCCCCCCTTCAATCTCATTTCATGTCCTCTCGTTCTACTGCCTTCGCATCTCCGGAAAAGGTTTGTTTGCGGATTAATACCATATAGGGCTATAATGTTTGTAGGAAGGATAGGGAGGGCCGAAGAGGTGGAGGAGTGGAACTGTATGTGGAAAATTAATGTCAGAGTGACTGAAATACAGGGAACCTGTGAAAAGGAAGAAGCTATACGGATCATCCTAAAAAGAGAAAATGGAACCTGTTTTGGGTGTTACCTACAGATCTCTGGCACAAATGGAGAAGCTGGACAAGGATCTGATCGAAGATATCCATAAGCTTCAGCTGGACCCTGTAGCTAAATTTCTTACGAACCCTTGTTCCAAAACTCATATGCATTCTTTGCAAACATTTGTGGAACCAGGAACGCTGGCTTGCGGAAAATCCTGTAGCTTAGTACATTGACCTGTCTGTGAGACTGAGCTGCCAAAAGTGAGCTGCCTGGTTTCACATTTCTTATTTAATTATGGTTACAATCACAGTCCTGAGGAAATGAAGGTTCTACAGGAAGCATCTTAAATGACTCTAATAGAAAGAAGCCCCCAGAGATCAGAACGTGCTACAGTCAGCAGGAGCTGGAATCCAAAGGGAAGAATACTTTTAGATTAACAACAAAATTCTCATCCTTCACCAGCAATTTCCATCGCTTGTCTTCACACTGCGAGTAAAAGAGTGTGAATCCTGTCGGAATAAAGATCACTTCACTGGCGTTTTCTTTCTGGAAATTAACACACTGTAATGCCTGGCGCTGGAACATCAATGGATTGTGCAGGTGAAATACACTTTACTGTATCTGATCTCTACGCCTTGTGGATTTCAGCAAACTGAGGGGTTTCTTTTACTAAGGTGCACTGAAAAATGTGCTGCGCTAGCTTAGGCGTGGGTTTGGGCGCGTGCAAGATCATTTTTCAGTGCACCTGTAAAAAAAATGCCTTTTAAACAATTTTTTGCCAAAAATGAACGTGCGGCAAAAATCAAAATTGCCATGCGTCCGTTTTGAGTCTGTGACCTTACCGCCAGCCGTTGACCTAGCGGTAAAGTCTCACATGGTAACCGGGCGGTAATGAACTATGCATGCCAAATGCCACTTGGCGCGCGTCCGATATGTGCTGCCGAAAATAAAAATTCTTTTTTGGCGTGTGCGTCTCAGACGTGCAGCAAAAATGAAATTTCTGCAAGAGCCACGTGGTACTACTACTATTACTTATCATTTCTAAAGCGATACTAGACGTACGCAGCGCTGTACACTTGAGCATGAAGAGACAGTCCCTGCTCGATAGAGCTTACAATCTAATTAGGACAGACAAAGAGTAGCAAAATTCTATGCAGAATCCCAAAGAGTAACAAGATTCCGGAATCCCTAAGAGTAGCAAGATTCCATGCAGAATCCCAAAGTAACAAGATTCCGGAATCCCTAAGAGTAGCAAGATTCCAGAATCCCAAAGACTACTACTACTACTAGTTATCATTTCTAAAGCACTAATTGACATAAGCAGCGCTGTACACTTGAACATGAAGCAGTGGCATTCCTAGGGGGGGCGGTGGGGGCGGTCCGCCCTGAGTGCACGCCGCTGGGGGGGGGGTGCCGCGCGCCTGTCCTCCGTTGGTCCATGCTTCTTCTCTGCCCTGGAACAGGTTACTTCCTGTTCCGGGGCAGAGAAGAAGCATGGCCCAACGGAGGGCAGGCGCGCGCGGCACCCCCCCCCCAGCGGCGTGCACCCGGCGAGGGGTGTCCTTTCGCCAGGGGGGGTCCGTGCTGCATCGGGGGGGGGGGGGGCGCTGCACCCGGGGGGCAGGGCGCATCGGCGATCCGCCCCGGGTGCCAGCCCCCCCAGGAACGCCACTGACATGAAGAGACAGTCCCTGCTCGACAGAGCTTACAATCTAATTAGGACAGACAAACAGGACAAACAAGAGATAAGGGAATATTAAAGTGAGAATGATGAAACATGGTAGCTGTGCAGTAACTCCATTTTGGTGCACGTTGGGCACGCTTATGCGGCTTAGTAAAAGGGCCCCTGATTTTTTTTTCTCGTGCATGCATAAATCTCAGGTAATTTTTTTTTTTTATTTAAAGTAAACGAGTATATGTTGCTGTTATGTTACATAATTACTAGGAAAGCTTTCCCAGGAAGAATATGATTTACAATGCTATTTTTTATATGTATACTATAAATATTTGTATACTGTATTGATTTAAAACAAAAGTATTAATGGGACGGAAGGTTCATTGAAAGGGATAAGGAGAGCAATGTTCAAAATCGTCACCTCCTCTTTCCTACTGGCCATTCCTCTCCCTATGCACTCAAGCATCTTTCTAGCTTTTGCTGTCACCTTTCTACCCTCAAGTCCTTGAAGGCTCTTATTTATATTATACATGACTCCCTAAATTAGCCAAGGAGCAGCACTCAGAAACACAATCAGATCAACAAGAACATACCTAAATCTCCACTACCCAAGCTGCAAAGGACTCAAATACAAATCAACTTATGCAACTAGTTTGTCCTACACAAGCACACAACTGTGGAACGCATTACCAAAAGCTGTGAAAACAACATACAACCACCTAAACTTCAGGAAATCACTAAAAACGAACTTATTCAAAAAGGCATACCCTACTGACCCGACTTAAATGCCTATACCCTGCTACACAAGGAAACTTAAGCTAGAAATGGACATAACGCAACTTTTCCTCTCTATGATTCCCAAATGTGTCTGTAACACATGAACCTTTTTCCACCATAATACCATTTTGTATTTGTTCCTTACCGACATGGCGAACGCTATGTAAGCCACATTGAGCCTGTAAATAGGTGGGAAAATGTGGGATACAAATGTAACAAATAAATAAATAAAAATGATTTATCTGGTTTCCCTTGGGCGTTAACTGTGGGGCCCTTTTTCAAATCCACGGGAGGGCTAAGGAATGGGTAGCATGCGCCCAATTGGCACTATCACCATGGAGGCATTCCCGGCAGTAATCAGCTATCCGTGCAGTTATAGAATCTGCTTGGATTTCAGCGC
This sequence comes from Microcaecilia unicolor, assembly GCF_901765095.1. NCBI lineage: Eukaryota > Metazoa > Chordata > Amphibia > Gymnophiona > Siphonopidae > Microcaecilia > Microcaecilia unicolor. The sequence continues at coordinate 291,601,686 of NC_044037.1, forward strand.
GGAATGCTAGGTGCGCTATATAGAATCCAGGGGATATTGTGTATTATTCCCTGGTTTTCTTTCTTGTAATAGGGAGGCGGTAGGGATTCTGAGGACTCCCTTCACAAAAAATGTAAATTTTATATTGCGTTGACTTGAATTCCAATGTAAAAATAATTAAATATAAGTCAACGCAATATAAAATTTACATTTTTTGTGAAGGGAGTCCTCAGAATCCCTACCTAATCATAATCAAGCAGCATGCCAATTCTCGCTATGTTAAAATCATGCCAGTAATCTGTATCTCACTGATAAATCGACCAAGCTGAAAAGCCCTAGCCTCCTTAATCTTTCTTCATAGGGAAGTCGTCACATCCCCGCTATCATTTTAGTCGCCCTTCGCTGCACCTTTTCCAATTCCACTATATCTTTCTTGAGATGCAGCGACCAGAATTGGACACAATACTCAAGGTGCGGTCACACCATGGAACGATACAACGGCATTATAACATCCTCACACCTGTTTTCCATACCTTTCCTAATAATACCCAACATTCTATTTGCTTTCCTAGCCGCAGCAGCAGCACACTGAGCAGAAGGTTTCAGTGTATTATCGACGACAACACCCAGCTCCCTTTCTTGGTCTGTAACTCCTAACGTGGAACCTTGCATGACGTAGCTATAATTCGTTGTGTGCTTATATAGGAGATGCTGGATGTATAAGTTGATTTGTATTTGAGTCCTTTGCAGCTTGGGTCAATGGACGCAAAACAAATGCTAAACAGGAAATCTAATGAATATGCTACATTTAAAAAGAATAAAAAAAGAGGAAAACTACCAAGAATGGTGCAGATACAATTTTCCCTTTATTCTATATATGGCAATCAAAATTGCACATTCAAAGTTGGGTGTGTATACAATTTGTGCATGCAATTTAATTACTTAATGAGCCAATTAGCACCGAGAATTGGGCGTTAACACTAATTGATAAAAATTGAAATTTATGTGTGTATCTTTATAGTTGCTATTCAATAAAGATGCATGTGAAAATTTTTCCATGTGGATCTGATAAGGGGGTGCGGCCATGGGAGGGACACGGGCAGATCAGGAGCATTCCTGGAATTTGCGCACAGTGTTATAGAATAAGGTCAATCCACGCCTAATTTAGGCACGAAGATTTACGCTAGGTTTCACTTTGCGTAAATCCTCACGCCTATAATTCACCGTGCAACCTCGTGCCAAACGCTATTCGATAAACAGCGCCCAAATTGGGGCACCTTTTATAGAATATTGCTTAGCGCTCTTTTTTTCTAGACCTTTAAGTCTTTTTTTTTTTTTTTGTAGAGATTTGTCAACTAGAAAATATTTCTTTGCAAAATATAAGAATTCACTGTACCAGTCTGACCCTTTTATAAGTGGTTTGGTCTTTACGCTTTGATATGTCTTCAGCTGAAATGATATATAATACAGACAGCTGCTTTGGGTATACTACACCGTTCTAGATAAAATGTTTCCTGATGATTGTATTGAGGCAATTGTATTTGCAATGGTACTATAAAGTACCAAGGCATTGGAAACAATGTTACTATTACTTGATTGTTTTGTGACCTTATGAACCTAATCATAAGAACGTAAGTGCTGCCATACTGGGATAGACCAAAGGTCCATCAAGCCCAGTATCCTGTTTCCAACAGTGGCCAATCCAGGTCACAAGTTCCAAACCAGATCCCAAAAGATTAATACAGATTTTATGCTGCTTATCCTAGAAATAAGCAGTAGAGTTTCCCAAATGCATCTTAACAATGGCTTATGAACTGTTCTTCTAGGAAATTATCCAAACCTTTTTTAAACCCTTCTACACTCTCTGGCAACAGATTCCAGAGTTTAATTAAAAACTAAGTGAAAAAATATTTTCTCCACTTTATTATAAAGTTACTACTTAGTAGCTTCATTGTATACCCCCTAGTCATAAGTACATAAGTATTGCCATACTGGGAAAGAACAAAGGCTCCCTATCCATTTTCGTATCCTGTTCAAACTACTTCTACTAACCTATAAATGTACTCACTCTGCTGCTCCCCAGTATCTCTCCACACTCGTCCTTCCCTACATCCCTTCCCGTGCACTCCGCTCCATGGATAAATCCTTCTTATCTGTTCCCTTCTCCACTACTGCCAACTCCAGACTTCGCGCCTTCTGTCTCGCTGCACCCTACGCCTGGAATAAACTTCCTGAGCCCCTACGTCTTGCCCCATCCTTGGCCACCTTTAAATCTAGACTGAAAGCCCAGCTCTTTGACATTGCTTTTGACTTGTAACCACTTGCCTCCACCTACCCTCCTCTCTTCCTTCCCGTTCACATTAATTGATTTGATTTGCTTACTTTATTTATTTTTTTTGTCTATTAGATTGTAAGCTCTTTGAGCGGGGACTGTCTTTCTTCTATGTTTGTGCAGCGCTGCGTATGCCTTGTAGCGCTATAGAAATGCTAAATAGTAGTAGTAGTAGTGCCCAGAATCCTGTTTCCAACAGTGGCCAACACCTGGCAAGATCCCAAAAATGTACAAAACATTTTATACTGCTTATCCCAGAAATAGTGGATTTTCCCCAAGTCCATTTAATAACGGTCTACAGACTTTTCCTTTAGGAAGCCGTCCTTGTATTTTTGAAAAGAGTAAATAAGTGGTTCATGTATACCCATTCCACTCCACTCAGTATTTTATAGACCTCTATCATATCTCCCCTCAGCTGTCTCTTCTCCAAGCTGAATAGCCCAAGCCTCGTTAGTCATAAGTACATAAGTACATAAGTAATGCCATACTGGGAAAAGACCAAGGGTCCATCGAGCCCAGCATCCTGTCCACAACAGCGGCCAATCCAGGCCAAGGGCACCTGGCAAGCTTCCCAAACGTACAAACATTCTATACATGTTATTCCTGGAATTTTGGAGTTTTCCAAGTCCGTTTAGTAGCGGTTTATGGACTTGTCCTTTAGGAAACCGTCCAACCCCTTTTTAAACTCTGCTAAGCTAACCGCCTTCACCACTTTCTCCGGCAACGAATTCCAGAGTTTAATTACACGTTGGGTGAAGAAAAATTTTCTCCGATTTGTTTTAAATTTACTACACTGTAGTTTCATCGCATGCCCCCTAGTCCTAGTCATCATAGGGAACTCATCCCATCCTGTTTATCCATTTCGTCACCCTTCTCTGTACCTTTTCTAATTCCGCCATATCTTTTTTGAGATGCAGTGACCAGAATTGCCCACAGTATTAAAGGTGTAGTCGCACCATGGAACAACAAAAAGGCATTATAATATTCTCATTTTTTGTTTTCCATTCCTTTCCTAATAATTCCTAACATTCTATTTGCACACCGAGCAAAAGGTTTCAATATATCATCAACGATGAAACCTAGATCCCTTTCCTGGTCATAAGTACTTAAGTATTGCCATACTGGGACAGACCGAAGGTCCATCAAGCCCAGCATCCTGTCTCCAACAGTGACCAATGCATGTTACAAGTACCTGGCTTAACCTAGAAATAAGGAGTGGATTTTCCCCGTCCATCGTGCATACAGCCACAAGTCATGCTATTTTTTTAGCACAGGGCCCTTCTTACCCCCTCAGTGATGACATGGACATGATTATTGACTTGTTACCTGTCTCAGAGATATTTGGTTGGGGGTGTTTTGGGATAAGTACATAAGCACTGCCACGCTGGGAAAAGACCAGCACTCTGTCTTCGACAGTGGCCAATCCAGGCCCCAAGAACCTGGCAAAACCCCAAAATTTAATAACGATCAATGGACTTTTCCTTCAGGAATCTGTCCAGACCCCCTTTAAACTCAGCAAGGCCAGCTGCTGTCACTACCTTCTCCGGCAATGAGTTCCAGAGTCTAACTACGCGCTGAGTAAAGAAAAGCTTTCTCCGATTTGTTTCTAATTTCATCTTGTGTCCCCTGGTTCTATTATTGTTAGAAAGCGTAAACAAACGCTTCACATCTGTCCGCTCTACCCCACTCATTATTTTGTAGACCTCTATCATATCACCCCTCAGCTGCCTTTTCTCCAGGCTAAAGAGTCCTAGCCTTCTTAGCCTCTCCTCATAAGGTAGTCATCCCATCCCTTTTATCATTTTCGTCGCCCTTCTCTGCACCTTCTCCAATTCCTTTATATCTTTTTTGAGATGAGGCGACCAGAACTGAAGACAATACTCCAGGTGCGGTCGCACCATGGAGCAATATAACGGCATTATAACATCCTCATGCTTGTTTTCCATCCCTTTTCTAACATTCTGTTCGCCTTCTTAGCCGCCGCAGCACATTGAGCTGAAGATTTCGATGTCCTATCCACGATGACTCCCAGATCCCTTTCTCGGTCCGTAACTCCTAAAGCGGAACCTTGCATGACATAGCTGGAATTCGGGTTCCTCCTTCCCTCATGCATCACTTTGCACTTGTCAACGTTGAACTTCATCTGCCATTTGGACGCCCAATCCCCCAGTCTCACGAGGTCCTCTTGTAATCTTTCACACTCCTCCCGCGACGAGATGACCCTGGATCTACAGTCTATGCAGGTTTTAAATGTAGTGTTTTGGTGTTCTTGATCAATGTTAGACCAGGTAGAAATAAGATTTCAGTTTTGTTCAACTTCATTGTCAACAGAAAACGTTGATATTCTCTGCTTCACTGAATTATAGTTGACAAAGACATGTATGGTATTACTTAATGAATTGGGCTCCCTACTTATTTGGCTATATCAAAGCTATGTTCTAGGAAATATGGTGGAAGGCTTTTAGCGATTAAAAAAAAAATTAATTTCAGTTCTTTGCCATGGACAAAGATTTAGATAAGGATTTTCCTTATGAAATATTAATTCTACATTCTTCTGCATTTGCCCTTAATTTAGTTTATTGTCTTCCTGCTCCACTTCATTCTGATATTTCTTCATTAATCAAGACATTTACCATAAACCAAAATGATAACCTATGTTCGGTTCTGCTAAGTAATTTTAGCTTTCACATGAATAATACTTTAGAAGCAGAGGCTTCTGACAACTTTCTTAACATTCTGTCATCATTAGGATTTATGCAAATTATGTCCAGACCTACTCATAAGGCAGGGCATATATTAGATTTTGGGGGAAGCTATTAACTCTCAACAAGAATTATTGGACTGATTATGACTCTATGCCTTGGGCTGAACATTAGATGGTAAAGATCCAGTACGAACCAGACATGTTTCTTAACCCTCCATTGCCCCACGTAAGCCGCATTGAGCCTGCCATGAGCGGGAAAGTACAGGGTACAAATGTAACAAAAATAAAATAGATACATGGAATGTTGCTACTATTGGAGATTCTATATGGAATGTTGCTATTCCACTAGCAACATTCCATGTAGAAGGCTGCGCAGGCTTCTGTTTCTGTGAGTCTGACGTCCTGCACGAACGTGCAAGACGTCAGACTCACAGAAGCAGAAGCCTGAGAGGCCACATTGGTGATCTGCAAGGGCCGACTTCTACATGGAATGTTGCTAGTGGAACAGCAACATTCCATGTAGAATCTCAAATAGTAGCAAAAGTGGTGGAGTGGCCTAGTGGTTAGGGTGGTGGACTTTGGTACTGAGGAACTGAGTTCAATTCCCACCGGGCACAGGCAGCTTCTTGTGACTCTGGGCAAGTCACTTAACCCTCCATTGCCCCATGTAAGCCGCATTGAGCCTGCCATGAGTGGGAAAGCGCAGGGTACAAATGTAACCAAAATAAAATAGATACTATTGGAGATTCTACATGGAATGTTGCTACTATTGGAGATTCTACATGGAATGTTGCTATTCCACTAGCAACATTCCATGTAGAAGGCTGCGCAGGCTTCTGTTTCTGTGAGTGGGAATACTTGGGATATAAATGTCATAAATAAATAAATAATATTGAGGAATTGAAGGATGATTGTCACAGACTACTGTAGTGGATTGAAAATGTAACAGAAGCAGTTGACCTGTGAGGCTGATATTTAGAAGAAGCTTTGAATGTTTTAGCTCCTCGCGAGAATGTTACCTGTCGTTGCATATGTAATGCGCCTGGGATTATCACTCAACTAAGGAATATAAAGCAAGAAGTAAGGCAGAAGGAAAGGCACTGGTGGACTTGCCCTGATGATTTCACTATAGCTGAATATCTCAAATGTTTAGCCCATTATAATTCTTTGACTTTAGCAGTTAAGTGGGAATATTTTATTTCTGAAAATACATTCTCCTGGTGACCTGCGTTGAGTTGTTAGAGGCCGACCGAAACTGCTTTTTCCAGTTTTGGCTAAAACCAAAACTGTCTAACCTCTTTGGGTGAAACTGGAACTGCAGCTGAAACATCGCCTAGTTTCGCCCTTTCCTCTCTGAGCACACCACCCGAACTCTCATCCATGCTCTCATTACCTCTCGCCTTGACTACTGCAACCTACTCTTCACTGGCCTCCCACTTAGCCATCTATCCCCCCTTCAATCTGTTCAGAACTCTGCTGCACGTCTTATATTCCGCCTGAACCGATATACTCATATCACCCCTCTCTTCAGGTCACTTCACTGGCTTCCAATCAGATACCGCATACAGTTCAAGCTTCTCCTGCTTACCTACAAATGCACTCAGTCTGCAGCCCCTCACTACCTCTCTAACCTCATTTCCCCTTACGTTCCCGCCCGTAACCTCCGCTCACAGGACAAATCCCTCCTCTCAGTACCCTTCTCCACCACCGCCAACTCCAGGCTCCGCTCATTCTGCCTCGCCTCACCCTATGCTTGGAACAACCTTCCTGAGCCCTTACGCCAAGCCCCCTCCCTACCCATCTTCAAATCCTTGCTCAAAGCCCACCTCTTCAATGTTGCTTTCGGCAGCTAACCTTTATACCTTTCAGGAAATCTAGACTGCCCCTATTTGACTGACTGTACATTTGTCCTTTAGATTGTAAGCTCCTTTGAGCAGGGACTGTCCTTCTATGTTAAATTGTACAGCGCTGCGTAACCCTAGTAGCGCTTTAGAAATGTCAAGTAGTAGTAGTAGTAGTAGTAGTAGTTTTGGCCAAGGCTGAAACCGAAAACAGAAAACTACAGATGGGTTGTGTGAATGTGAACCAAGGAGGCCCACTGGGGATTGTCAGAGCTTGCAGACAGCAGCCTTCTGTTAAACCCACAGGAGATTATTATTACCCTTCAGTCCCAGGAACTGCAAACACAGGCTGACAACTGGGAGAGCCATTTTAACATGGACTTCTCAACAATTCAGTGCAGCTGTTGTCAGATATCCTCTGAGACAAGAACTTTGTGAGAAGGTGTAAAAAAAAAACCAAAACGAAAATCATGATTACCAGTTTTTTATGCTTACTCAAACTGTGCACAAGTAACAAGAGAAAGTAGGATTGAGTTGTTTCCTGTTTTGTATTTAGTTATGAAAATATCTCCCACGGCTATCTGTAAGAAGGTTTATGGTCACAGGTAAGCATTTTATTTAGTGTAATTTGATAATTTTAAGGGGGGGAAAAAAAGCCGCCTCAAAGTGCTTGGACTAAAACCAATGCACAAAAGATAGACGATCCTGTTGACCAATCTCTCGGTCTTTAAGGGATCTGTCCATTATCATCGGCAGCAAAAAAAAACCCCAAAAAACAAGAATTTGATGCCACAGTATATGATACTCATCAATATATAAACGATAGTCAACAAATGGATGTAAAAGCACTTAGCTCTCCTTATTCTAATGTCAAATCATTGCCACAGCTTCCTTTCGACCGACGTTGGCCAGCGTTTCGCTGTGCTTACAGCAAGCTCTAGCTGCTTCAGGGTCCGTGTAGGAAAGCAGTTGGCGTCTTTAGAACGTGGCATATCCTGCCTGGTTAACCTGGTATTTAGTTATACAACTGATTAAGGACAAGCATGGTATAGATTCTCAGTGAAACAGGATAAAGGAATCCAGACACTAGTCTACACTGCAGACATTATACCAGCCTGATGCACAATCCAGAATTTAAAAAGCCAATTGATGTTACTGAATGCAAGGACTATATCTTATATAATAATTCTCACCTCCAACGTTCTGTGCTTGGGACCATGGCTCCCTGGAGGTGGCGGTCTACTAGGCAGACACGCACTGACGTCACAGACGTCAGGACAGCTGATTCTAAGGCAAGGGGAGGAGTAGGGAAACACGCGCAGCATGTTTCCCTACTCCTCCCCCTGCCTCGGAATCATCTGTCAGCCCCCGCGCTTCGGCCCCTCGACCCCCCCCAGCCTGCCAAAAACCGCCCCCTGCCGCCGTTGTGGACTACCTGTGTTGATGGGGGACCCAAACCCCCGACAGCCGAAGTGCTGTTGTGCCCTTCGCGTTATTCATCTTCTCTGCAAGTTTCTCTGCATGCGTCTGACTGCAGTCACTTCAAGACAGGTGGACCCAGGCCCATACCCCCCCTAACTGTTACATTTGTGGAGGAAACAGCGAGCTCTCCAAAACTCACTTTACCCATATACAGTGGTGGAAATAAGTATTTGATCCCTTGCTGATTTTGTAAGTTTGCCCACTGACAAAGACATGAGCAGCCCATAATTGAAGGGTAGGTTATTGGTAACAGTGAGAGATAGCACATCACAAATTAAATCCGGAAAATCACATTGTGGAAAGTATATGAATTTATTTGCATTCTGCAGAGGGAAATAAGTATTTGATCCCCCACCAACCAGTAAGAGATCTGGCCCCTACAGACCAGGTAGATGCTCCAAATCAACTCGTTACCTGCATGACAGACAGCTGTCGGCAATGGTCACCTGTATGAAAGACACCTGTCCACAGACTCAGTGAATCAGTCAGACTCTAACCTCTACAAAATGGCCAAGAGCAAGGAGCTGTCTAAGGATGTCAGGGACAAGATCATACACCTGCACAAGGCTGGAATGGGCTACAAAACCATCAGTAAGACGCTGGGCGAGAAGGAGACAACTGTTGGTGCCATAGTAAGAAAATGGAAGAAGTACAAAATGACTGTCAATCGACAAAGATCTGGGGCTCCACGCAAAATCTCACCTCGTGGGGTATCCTTGATCATGAGGAAGGTTAGAAATCAGCCTACAACTACAAGGGGGGAACTTGTCAATGATCTCAAGGCAGCTGGGACCACTGTCACCACGAAAACCATTGGTAACACATTACGACATAACGGATTGCAATCCTGCAGTGCCCGCAAGGTCCCCCTGCTCCGGAAGGCACATGTGACGGCCCGTCTGAAGTTTGCCAGTGAACACCTGGATGATGCCGAGAGTGATTGGGAGAAGGTGCTGTGGTCAGATGAGACAAAAATTGAGCTCTTTGGCATGAACTCAACTCGCCGTGTTTGGAGGAAGAGAAATGCTGCCTATGACCCAAAGAACACCGTCCCCACTGTCAAGCATGGAGGTGGAAATGTTATGTTTTGGGGGTGTTTCTCTGCTAAGGGCACAGGACTACTTCACCGCATCAATGGGAGAATGGATGGGGCCATGTACCGTACAATTCTGAGTGACAACCTCCTTCCCTCCGCCAGGGCCTTAAAAATGGGTCGTGGCTGGGTCTTCCAGCACGACAATGACCCAAAACATACAGCCAAGGCAACAAAGGAGTGGCTCAGGAAGAAGCACATTAGGGTCATGGAGTGGCCTAGCCAGTCACCAGACCTTAATCCCATTGAAAACTTATGGAGGGAGCTGAAGCTGCGAGTTGCCAAGCGACAGCCCAGAACTCTTAATGATTTAGAGATGATCTGCAAAGAGGAGTGGACCAAAATTCCTCCTGACATGTGTGCAAACCTCATCATCAACTACAGAAGACGTCTGACCGCTGTGCTTGCCAACAAGGGTTTTGCCACCAAGTATTAGGTCTTGTTTGCCAGAGGGATTAAATACTTATTTCCCTCTGCAGAATGCAAATAAATTCATATACTTTCCACAATGTGATTTTCCGGATTTAATTTGTGATGTGCTATCTCTCACTGTTACCAATAACCTACCCTTCAATTATGGGCTGCTCATGTCTTTGTCAGTGGGCAAACTTACAAAATCAGCAAGGGATCAAATACTTATTTCCCCCACTGTATAGGTGCCCCCCTTCACCCGTAAGGGCTATAATAGTGGTGTACAGTTGTGGGTAGTGGGGTTTGGGGGGGCTCAACACACAAGGAAAGGGAGCTATGTGTCCTGGCATGTCAGGGGAACAGTGCACTACAAATTCTGGTTCCTCCCACATCCAAAATGGCTTGCATTTAGACATTTTTGACATGGACGTCTTTGGTTTCGAAAATCGCCGAAAGTCAGAAACGTCGAAATCCAAGGACGTCTAAATCTAGGGACGTCCAAATTTAAGGATTTGGACATCTCTGACGGTATTTTCGAAATGAAAGATGGACGTCCATCTTTTTTCGAAAATACGGTTCTCCCTGCCCCTGGATTTCGACGTTTTGCTAAGACGTCCAAATCACAACTTGGACGTTTCTTTCGAAAATGTCCCTCTAAGTGTGCATTTTGGGCCTCATTCAGTATATGCCTTTTTTGCAATCATCATTTGCCTAAGCAGCGTATGTAGTTTGTCATTTTCGAGTAGGTGGAGTTTTTGAGTCATTTTCTACACTCGTAGAATGCCACTTGACGCATGTAGCTGACACACATCAGAAAATAAAAATTGTGGACGCGCATAAAAAATGAAGTTGCCGCAAGGGCCACGCGGTAGCTGGGTGGTAACTCCAAATTGGTGCAAGTTGGGTGCATGTAGGTACCTTCACGGCTTAGTAAAAGGGCCCTTAAGCTAGGCAATGTGCTATTTAAGTAAAGATCAGTACATCCCCCCAAAAAACTCAGCACCGACAATGTGGGAGCACTGAGAATGACCAAATTGAAGATATGACTGCTACGGGGCACGGACAGTGTAGTCTTGTCTTTTTGCTCTTCACATTACATGCACTGTCATAGCTCTCTCCTACGCAGTCATTAACATTAAGGGGTCCTTTTACTAAAGTGCGCTGAAAAATGACCTGCACTAGTGTAAGCGCGTGTTTTGGACGCGATTTTTCAGTGCACCAGTAAAAAAATGCCTTTTTAAAATTTTGGCCGAAAATGGGCGTGCGGCAAAATGAAAATCGACGCACATCCATTTCGGATCTGAGACCTTACCGCCATTCGACTTAGCGATAAGGTCTCATGTATTAACCGGGTGGTAATGGTCTACACGCATAGAATGCCTTTTACCACCCGGTAGCGTGGCAGGCTAGAAAATAAAAGGTATTTTCTGGCGTGTGTAGTGGACGCGCGTAAAAAATGAAATTACCGCCCGTGCCACGCGGTAGCTGGGCGGTAATTTCAAATTGATGCACGTTGGGTACGCATAGGCGCCTAGGCGGATTACTAAAAAGGCCCCTAATTTTTAAGCTGAGGAGATGGGCCAAAAGAGTATCAAACAGCTCCTCGCCTGTACTAGCTTTCACGGCAAGGAATCCAGTGAAAAGTTCACTAACGACACAGTTCACAATAAACAGTGAGGAGTGTAATGACAGTTGCTTAACGTGGCTGCTGTTGGGGTACTCTCCATAAATCACACCCAAATGTTTTGCATGATTAACTTTTTCTGCACTGGCTTGAACAATGTGTTTTCACATTCTAGTAATCACTTCGCTTTGCATATTTTTTTCAGTTTCTCTTTTCTTAATGTCTCTCGGCTGTTCATTCATTACAACTGTCACATTTTGGCAACAGTTCAACCTGTCCAGGGATAGTTCCATTGCTAGAATTAAGCAGTTTGCAATGCCAACAAAATTCAGATTCCGTTAAGCCATATGACAAACGGTGGAAATGATTCTTAGGAGGACAGCTTTCCAGTAATTTCTTTCCATTTGCAATTAACTCCACATTGATACTGTGCCAGTGAGTGTCGAATGAATATATTTCTATGCATTGAAGCCCTTAAACATAACCTCTAGCGGTAGGACTGTGAGAATATCAGAAGACGTCACCTGTGCCATTTTGAATATGGCACCAGAAAGGACAGAAGGAACTGGAGATCACTATTTCTTGACCCCACTAGACACCAAGGATGTTGATGGTAGACCCAGGGGGTCTGCAGGGTATTGGGGGGGGGGGCTTAGTGATCAGGGGGGGGGGGTTCCATGAGGGGGGGCGTGATCAGGAGGAACTTGGCAGGTGGAGGGTTATGAGTGGGGGGATATTGCCAGGTAGGGGTGTTTGTGACCAGGTGGGGCTCAACCTCAGAGTGTTGTATTGTCATCAGGTTGGGGGAGGGGAGACAGCTAGAGTCATTGGAGTTATTTTGAGGTTGCAGCCAGCATGGGCAGGAGTGAGTAGGCATGGCTCCTGTCCCTAAGACTACTAGGCCACCCCTTGGTAGGCCTAGGGAAGCCTTCAGAGGGTGGGTATGTTCCCCAAAGGGCTGCTCTGCTTGGGGGGGGAGGGTATACTTTTCATGGGGGATCAGAATAAGGGGGGAGGGGAAGGTTATTAATCCCCTTATGCAGGTTCCACTAGGAACTGCATAAATCTCAGCAGGCAGGAGCAGTCCGGCCAGACCTGGGTAGTTAATTCTGGTGCTTAGATATGGCCCAGAATTGGATATCTGAGTCTAATTTAGCCAGCAATGGTCTGCACATTTAAAAAAAAATTGGCCACTGCCACCTGAATATTAACTGGATTTTTTTTTAGGCAGCAGTTGGAGTGGTTGGATGAGGGCCAGATCAGGTGGGGTCAAGTGTATGTTACTCCCACTGTGTAAAGGATTTTTTTTTTCTTTGACCTAAAAGTGGTGGATTATAAATGCCTGCATTAAATCACATTAAACTATAATGAAATTAAGTAAAAGAAGTTATCTTCTTTAAGAAAGCAGAGGAAAATCCAGGTTTCAATCTTATTGATTTACAGTTGTCACTAGTTATTTCGCTTAACTCCCAGAATCAGGCACAGATGTCTCTTTCTGTCAACGCTGTGGTAGATCCCTTGCTCCATGGGGGCCATAACCACCATGGGGCTGTCTTGGCCAGGCTCTGATGGTGTCTCAGCTGCTGCAGCCAGGATTGAAATTCTAGGCCGGTAAACTCATCTGACAGTATGAGATGAGGGAAGAGGCTGTGTCTGGAGTTTGAGTGAGACTAAGGGGTCCTTTTACTAAGGTGTGCCGAAAACTGGCCTGCGCTGGTGTAGATGCGTGTATTGGACGTGTGCAGGTCCATTTTACAGCGCACCTGCAAAAAAAAAAAAGGCCTTTTTGGGGGGGCCGGAAATGGACGTGCGGGCCAAACATAAACAAACCATCTATCTACCGGTTCAAATAACCATTAACAACAATGACTCAGAAAATATCTCCTACCAACCTTCTTACCCTCCATGCTCTTCCCATTTTCTCCTTTATCGCTCCCTGCCTTACCTATCCCTACCCTTTTTCTCATACCTCTTCTATCCCAGTTACTCCTTGTTCATCTGTCCTATCACATACCTCCCTTGTTGATTCTGTTGCTATAGATTGTATTCTCTTGTTACTATGTAAGCCGCATTGAGCCTGCGATGAGCGGGAAAGCGTGGGGTACAAATGTAATAAATAAATAAATAAATAATGCTTATGAGAAAACAATATAGCCTGACTGAAAAGGGATAAGACAGCTTATTTTTATTACATTTGTAGCCCGCGCTTTCCCACTCATGGCAGGCTCAATGCAGTGTACATGGGGCAATGGAGGGTTAAGTGATTTGCCCAGAGTCACAAGGAGCTGCCTGTACCTGAAGTGGGAATTGAACTCAGTTCCTCAGGACCAAAGTCCACCACCCTAACCACTAGGCCACTCCTCCACTGTTGCTACTATTTGAGATTCTACATGGAATGTTGCTATTCCACTAGCAACATTCCATGTAGAAGTCGGCCCTTGCAGATCACCAATGTGGCCGCGCAGGCTTCTGCTTCTGTGAGTCTGACGTCCTGCACGTACGTGCAGGACGTCAGACTCACAGAAACAGAAGCCTGCGCAGCCTTCTACATGGAATGTTGCTAGTGGAATAGCAACATTCCATGTAGAATCTCCAATAGTATCTATTTTATTTTTGTTTGGCTCAATGCGGCTTACATGGGGCAATGGAGGGTTAAGTGACTTGCCCAGAGTCACAAGGAGCTGCCTGTGCCTGAAGTGGGAATTGAACTCAGTTCCTCAGGACCAAAGTCCACCACCCTAACCACTAGGCCACTCCTCCAGCTTAGGGCTCCTTTTACAAATCCACACTAACGATTCCTGAGTGGAAAATGCGACGAAGCCCATATGAATTGAATGGTCTTCAGCGCATCTGCCGCCCCAAAATCGCTAACGTGCCTTTGTAAAAGCAGCCCTAAGTTTATGTAAAAGTTTATCCATCCACCACTCAGTGTCATCATAGATTCCACATTTTTCCTTGTGTTTCCCCAAACCTATTTTATAAATCTGTTAGGAAAGGAACATACTGAATCACGTCATCTAATTATTTTGTCTTTGAGTTCAAAACGTATAAGTGCTATTTATTCATCATCAAACCATCACATTTCTTCATCACATGCCCAATAAAATTCTAAGCAGTTTGCAAAACAGATAACACTACTCAAACAGGAAGCTAATTTAAAAGAGATAATAGTTATGGATCATAAAATATGAACAGTGCAATACATCTTACTATTTCAGTTACTTTATTTAAAAAAAAAAACAGGTTATAAAACATTTACAAGGATTTTGTAGTCATTAGAAACCGCTGCAGTAGAAAAGGTTTATCTGCTTATATATAAAAATAATTGAAAATCTGTGAAGGATGTGGAGATTCCATTCACTTTTCTTTCTCCTTAAGAAAGGAAAGGGGATGGGATTTGATATATTGCTTTTCTGTGGTTACAATCAAAGTAACTTGCATATTATATATAGGAACTTCTTTTGTACCTGAGGCAATGGAGAGTTGAATGACTTGCCTAGCATCACAAGCAGCTGCAGTGGGAATTGAACCCAGTTTCCCAAAATCTCTAACCACTAGACTATTCCGCTTAAAAAAATTGTCATCTGAGTAACTGGCATCATTTACTTTGCAGATCAGGAGGCAAATGTATGAAGCAGTTCACAAGCATGATAATTTGTGGGAAAAATAGCAAATTGTGTGCATAATTATATTAGCAAAAAAAGTATGTTTTTTTGCCATTTTGAGGGTGTAACCTAGCGGATGCAATGTGAATTTATGCAAACCAGTGTATCAATGTATTGATGAGTCATGCAGATCAGTTCAATACATATTCAAAATTAAAGTTCACACATTTAGAAGGTGTGAAATTTAGCAAGGTACCATTAGTGAGGTACAGTTGTTTTGAGATTGTCTGTATTTCTGCAAAAAAAAACAAACACAAAAAAAAAGTTGTAAACTCATTTGAATATTATAAAAATGGATCAGTATCCTGAGATAAATTTCTAGTAGGTCATTCTTGCAGACTTTGCTGCATTATAATACAACTATGTTCCAAATACGTGTTTTTTGTGTTGTACCAGGGGCGTAGCCAGCCTTCCGTGGGAGAGGGGTCCAGAGCCCGGGGGGAGGGGGCACATTTTAGCCCTCCCCCCGGCGCCGCCCCCCCACCGCCGACATTGCCGCCCCCCCCCCTCCCGCCGCGAACCCGCCACCGCTGCAGCCTACCTTTACTTTTGCTGGCGGGGGATCCCACTCCCCGCCAGCCAACGTCTTCTTCTTAGTCGCTTCCTGCTCTTCAATTTGTTTGCTGACGTGCAGGACGTCAGACTCAGAGAACAGAACTGTTCTCTGAGTCTGACGTCCTGCACGTACAATTACGTGCAGGACGTCAGCAAACAAATTGAAGAGCAGGAAGGACTGAGAAGACGTCGGCTGGCGGGGAGTGGGATCCCCCGCCAGCAAAAGTAAAGGTAGGCGGCGGCGGGGGCGGGTTCGCCGGGAGGGGGGTCCTGGGGTGAATCTGCGGGGGCCCCGGCCCCCTCAGGCCCCACGTACAGTAGCTACGCCACTGTTGTAGACCCACCAAAAGAGTTTTATTTTTTTTTGTCCTCAATCTTCTCCTTTTATTTTTATAGAAAACATCTTCATTTTTGGATTCCCTTTTCCAAGCCATTGCTTCTTTCCATTTTTTACAGCAAGAACTAAATAGGAGATAGTCAACTGTTCCTATCTACTATAATAATTTGCACCTCCAACGTTCTGAAGTTGACTGCTAGGAAGTTGAAGCTCGGTTCCTAATGTCTGAAGCTTTCCGGTGACGTCACCGTGTTGCTTGGGAAACCGCGATGCATCCAAGTTGCAGGACGCCTCTCCCTCCCTCCTTCCACTCCCCTCCGAGTTCCATGCCTCTCTCTCCTCTGAGTTCAACGCCCACCCCCCTCCTCCCTCCCTCGAAGTGCAAGCAGGACCTGTCCTCCGGCAGCCCCTCCCCTTCCTGTGTGCCGGCTCTAATATAAAAATTGTTACCTCGGGGTCCGGCGTCAGCATTGAAGGTGAGCGGCGATTCACACTGCCTTCCCATCTGTCTGAGCTCTGCCTCTGGTCCCGCCCTCATTTCCTGTTTCCGGAAGGCGAGGGGCTGCCGGAGGACAGGTCCTGCTTGCACTTCGAGGGAGGGAGGAGCTCGGCCGTGGAACTCGGAGGGGAGTGGAGGGAGGGAGGGAGGGAGGGGGGCGTCCTGCAACTTGAAGGGGAGGGGGGGCGTCCTGCAACTCGAAAGGGAGGACGGGGGGGAGGGAGGGGTGAAATTATTCATTAGCATCACAGGAAATATCTAAAACCACTTCCATTATAAACATTCATGGCAAAATCAGATTACCTTGCTAGCGCCCGTTTCATTTCTAAGAGAAACGGGCCTTTTTCTCTTAGTCATATAATAAAATGCACCAATAACTGAGAAGATAGAACATATGACACAATGTCATAGTTGTATCTTCACCCCCAAAATGTACACGTGTTGGCTTAAAGTATGTATGTACATTTCAGTGTGACTGTGACATGCACACTGATGCACATGCATGGTGACTTCAGCAAAATGGCCCTATGAACAGGAAAACAACTTTTGTTATACATATGAATTCCCCCCCCTCCCCCCCGTGGGTGGTGGATTTTATTGTGAATAAGGAAAGAGAAGAAGTCCTGGTAAAGTGTTTTAAAACACAAACAGGTTTATTCTTTCTGAGGTCATACCTGTCCGTTTTAGCTTGCCTTAGTAGGAGCTGCACAGGAGTGTAGTTTATGGGACATTGTTATTTTGCAGGAGGGGGATTGGCCCTATAGCTCTGCCTCCATGCAAATGCAGACAGGTTGCTGGAGTACTTCTACACATTTTGAGGGGATTAATTCAATGAAGGGAATAAAGCTTATGGGATAAATTATGCACACACACTGAATGGAGAGAGCTGGATCAGAATAAGGGAACTGGAAAACCTGCTCCCCACGAGTTTAGGAGAGAGAGAGATTGGTGGCAAGGTTGAGAATTCACTGAAAGAAAACTTCACCTTGGTAAAGAGCTGGTTTCATGTTAAGCCATCTCTGATGGTTCTGGCTGTGATTGAAGATAGTCCTCTTATGTAGCAATCCTGTTATTGGTGGTTGCAGCTGGTAATTTTGTGTACTAGCAGATGAATACTCTTAGCGAGACTCTCCTGAGGACAAGAAGAGCAGTAGCCCTTTGGAGCATTGCTGAAAGCAAGGAGGCCTATGGGAGGAGCAGCTCAGGGCAGCATAAAATAGCCTGCAGGGGTACCATTGGTGGCAGTGGCGTTCCGAGGGGCGCTGACACCCGGGGCGGATCACCGATGCGCCCCGCCCCACCGGGTGCAGCCCCCCCCCCCCCCCCGTGCAGTGCGCCCCCACCCCGGCGAAGAGACACCCCCCCCACCCCGGCGAAAGACCCCCCCCCAGGTGCACGCCGCTGGGGGGGGGGTGCCACGCGCCGGTCAGCGTCGTTGGTTTCCATGCTCCCTCTACCCCGGAACAGGTTACTTCCTGTTCCGGGGCAGAGGGAGCATGGAAATCAATGACGCTGACCGGCACGCGGCACCCCCCCCCCCCCCAGCGGTGTGCACCCGAGGCGGACTGCCCCCACTGCCCCCCCCTTGGTACGCCACTGATTGGTGGTTAGTGTTCAGAAGAGCAGAGGCAGTCCTCTACTGGGGAAACCTGGTTACAGAGCCCTATTAAGGACTGATAAACCTGAACCCCATCAGAGAGAAACCTCAGAGGTTTATCAGGAAGACAGGACCATGGGGGGACAAAGCCTCCAGGGTGCAATCAGCAGTAGGGTCCTAGTGAGGGAGAAGGCCTCCAGGGTGTGATTGGCACTAGGGGCCCAGCCAGGGAGAAGGCTAAGTGTGACTAGCACTAGGAGCCCAGTGGAGGACAGCTTTTGGGAGGACAGCCAGTCCTCAGAGCCTAGGGAAAGCTTCTACAAAGCTGCAGCAGGGACAGGCACAGCCAGCCTGGAAGTCCAGCAGTGTACAACCCAAGAAGTCTTCAACGGAGGGGTGAGATCTGAGGGGACTGGGAGAGGTTGGAGATGCAAGAAGAGGAGAGGAGGGACCTAAGCAAAATAGCCATACTCATACACAAACTTAACTAAGAAACTGGGAAGGGTTTACAGCTGCTACTTTGTCAAGCAAGACTGAAAAGTTTTGAAAGGTTAAGTTACTGGTTCTAAAGATCTGAGTTACAGACTAATGCCATTGGTTTAAGTGCACAAGTACTGAGTTAAGTACCAAGACTGTTGAAATTTGTTGGTGTTTGTTTATGGTAACTGAATTGATGTGATAAGTAATCCTCATTTCTTATGTAATCCCTGGTAAATTGTGTTGGAAATTCACTCAAGGGATTACTAGACTGCTATAGAACTCTCCAGACTCACTGGAGGAAGGGAGAGCAGTGCCCGTGGGTGGGAGTGGAGCCTAACCCAATGGGAAGATTTGCAAAGAGTGATTGACAATGAGTGCTATAGTTGGGGAAGAGTTGAGAAGTTATAAAAGTGATAGGATTAGTGTGCATATGGTTTTTGATTGCCTTCACCCCTGCCAAGAACCATGAGGAGAGGAGGTGTCCTGGAGATGCCCAATAACCTAAGCCTGAATTAAGAGGAGGGTGGAGGAGTGACCTAGTGGTTAGGGTGGTGGACTTTGGTCCTGGGGAACTGAGGAACTGAGTTCGATTCCCACTTCAGGCACAGGCAGCTCCTTGTGACTCTGGGCAAGTCACGTAACCCTCCATTGCCCCATGTAAGCCGCATTGAGCCTGCCATGAATGTGAAAGCTATTCCACTAGCAACATTCCATGTAGAAGCCTGTGCGGCCACGTTGGTGATCTGCAAGGGCCGACTTCTACATGGAATGTTGCTAGTGGGACTCTGGGCAAGTCACTTAACCCTCCATTGCCCCATATAAGCCACATTGAGCCTACCATGAATGTGAAAGCTATTCCACTAGCAACATTCCATGTAGAAGACTCACAGAAGCAGACGCCTGCGAGGCCACATTGGTGATCTGCAAGGGCCGACTTCTACATGGAATGTTGCTAGTGGAATAGCAACATTCCATGTAGAATCTCAAATAGTAGCAACAGTGGAGGAGTGGCCTAGTGGTTAGGGTGGTGGACGTTGGTCCTGAGGAACTGAGTTCAATTCTCACTTCAGGCACAGGCAGCTCCTTGTGACTCTGGGCAAGTCACTTAACCCTCCATTGCCCCATGTAAGCCGCATTGAGCCTGCCATGAGTGGGAAAGCGCAGGGTACAAATGTAAAAAAAATAAATAAAATAACAAAAGCAATAACTGGATTTTGAGGTGTGTTCCAGGTGGGTAGAAAGGGTTAACCCAGCCTGGGAGCAGAACAGGACAAAGATTGGTACCAGAGGAAGCTCATGGAAGTGCCCATCTGGAGGAAGGACAGACAGGGAGGTCTGGTCCTAAGTGGGTTCGGCAGCTTGATAAAGCCCAGTGGGACAGCTTGCTGCAAAAAGCACTGTGAGCACAGCCTTGGATTATTCTGCCATGAAGGATGGGCATTGGACTGGTGGAGCTATAAATATGTAAATACCCTGGCCTAGGATGATAACAGACTTCAAAATTAGAGAATAGTAATTTTAATAATAGTCTTGGACTGGCACAGGAACCTCTTTCAGAAAATTGAACTGTTGAATATAAAAGAAACTGTTTTGTTACAAGAAAGTATGAAGTTTGGATATCTGTCTGTTGCAGCATTCCAGTGAAGTTTATTTGCATAAAACTACAAATCTTGGAGTGGATAGTTTCTATGGAATGAGAGTGAAGTTAATTTGCTCCTGGACTAATAAAGAAATAAAGTAAAAATGTGCCTTAACACCCTACGGCCTACTGGGATCAAGCCCGGTCCCAGCCTGCGTCCGCCTCAGTAAGAAAAAAACTTTTGTAGTGACCCTGGATTAGGTACTGACCCAAAGAGCTAGGTGGTGCCCAGAACTTTGGAAGGAGGTGATTTGACCAGGGTTACATTTAGGTGCATAAGGCAGGGTATATAGAGGTCTATGTAAATAGTTGAATAAAACCTGTTTAATTTATTAGCCACAAAACAAGCTAGACAATAATTTCAGCTAATTTCCTTGTAAATAACAAGATATCAAGCTGAAAATTCAAACACATTAAAATATTACTCACTGTGAGTCGTGTACAGGGGCGTAGCTAGACTTCGGTAGGAGGAGGGTCCAGAGCCCGAGGTGAGGGGGCACATTTTAGCCCCCCCCCCCTCGGTGCTGCCGACCCCCCCCCCCCGCCACCGCCGCCACCACCAACAACAACTTTGACCCCCCCCCTGCTGACTACTCTCTCAACCCTCCCTCCTGCCGCCAACCCTCCCCCACCATCGCCGTCACCTACCTATGCTGGCGGGGGACCCCAATCCCCCACCAGCCGAGGTCCTATTCTTCCAGCGCAAGGCTTCGTTCTGTTTCTGTGAGTCTGACATCCTGCACATTGTACGTGCAGAACGTCAGACTCAGAAACAGAACGAAGGAAGAAGAGAACCTCGGCTGGCGGGGGTTGGGGTCCCCCGCCAGCAAAGGTAGCAGACAGCGATGGCGGGTTGGCAGCGGGAGGGGGGGGTTGAGAGGGTCATCAGCAGGGGGTCCAGGGCCAAATCTACGGGGGCCCAGGCCCCCATGGCCCCACGTAGCTTTGCCCCTGGTCGTGTGCTATTCAATTGTGAACTTAAATAGTATTATTTCTATTGTATTAATTGCAATTTTTTATTTAAAATCTTTTAGTGGAGAAAAAGACCGCAAATGTAGCGCTATAGAAATGATAAGTAGTAGTAAGTAGTAGTAGTAAATGTCTTGGCTCGGCAGCAGATATAATTTCTAAGTGTCGGCTCTTCATAGACTCCAGTACTATCACTGGTCAAAAACCTCCATTCTTCATTGTAACGTTTTTATGATTTTTAGTGTTTGCATTTACTGTTTTTGTTACAGCCTCTCCTTCAGTACTTATGATCAAAAGAATAATGTAAACATTTGAAGGCACTTAGCTTAACTTTCTACCCAATGGGGTTCTCCATTTCACTTCTACATCAAGCTTCGTCAGGAGACTAAGTGCTTCTCAGTCTCATCCTTGTGCTAAACCTTCAAACATGGTATTCTGCAGCTAAAAGATGCCAACCTTTTAATGTTATAATATTATCATTAGTGTACCCTATTGCTCAAAAAGTGTGTCCAGTTGCTCAACAGTGTAAATTGGGACCCCCTTTTACTAAACCGTGGTAAAAGTCCATAAGAACATTAGTGTTGCCATACTGCAACAGACTGAAGGTCTATCAAGCAGTGGCGTAGGAATGGCGGGACGGTGGGGGCGGTCCGCCATGGGTGCACGCTGCTGGAGGGTGCAGAGAGCAGCCGCGCGCCTGTCGGCTCTGCTGGCTCCCTGTTCCCTCTGCCCCGGAACAGGTTACTTCCTGTTCCGGGGCAGAGGGAGCAGGAAGCCAGTGGAGCCGACAGGCGCGCGGCTGCTCTCTGCACTCTACAGCAACCAAGAATGCACCCGGGGGGGGGGGGCTTGATGTACCGGGGAGGGGGGTGTCATTGCGCCAGGGGGGGGGCTTGATGTGCCGGGGAGAGGGGTGTCATGCTGCACCCTGGGGGAACAGGCGGCGCTGCACCCGGGAGGGGGGGTGCGCAGCGGCGATCTGCCCTGGGTGGCAGCCAAACTAGGCTCACCATTGCCATCAAATCCAATATTCTGTTTCTTACAGTGGCCAATCCAGGTCACAAGTACCTGACAAGATCCCAGAACTGCAATTTAACGCTGGAATATCCTGCGCTGTAGCTGCAAATTTTATGTAGCATCCAGTGGGAGCAAACCAGCATTTTCTAACGCTGGTCCCATGTTAAAGTGATAACTAGGGTGTGGTACCTGGCCACAGTTAACACGGGAGCACTTACAGCCTCCTATTAAACAGGTCCTAAGTGCTCCCACATAAAAGGCCTTTTTTACCAAACCGCGCTAGCGATTTCAGGGCGGACTGACCATTCGGGTAACTGGGCAGTGCCTGAGGCCCCAGAGGCTCTTGGGAGCCTAGAGGCTCTGCCTGGATGCCCACTGCAAACTACAGCCCTCTCCGGTCCTACCTTTAAAGGCGCGCCCTGGTGATGTAGTGGTCTCTGCGGTGGCGGGGGGGAAACATGTTCTTTCCTGCCCGTTGTGCTGCCACTTGTCCCCCTGCCAGGCACTGCCGTATTTTAAAAATGGCATCTGAGACTCCCTACGGAAATCTCGCGAAACTGTTCAGACCCGCAAGACTACCGCAGGAAGTCCGGCCACCATTTTGAAAACACAGCGGTGTCAGCAGGCATGGGGATAGAGGCAGCGCAGCGGGCAGGAAAGAGCGTGCTTCTCCACTACACCACCAGGGCCCTTCAAGTAGGACCGAGGCAGTGGGGGTGTTGGCTGCAGAGGAAAGGGGGGTGTCGGGCAGTGGCCGAGCAGGGGGCCCAGACCACTGTCAGTCCACCCATGAGTACAATGTACTAGCTGGTTAACACTGCCATGCCCACTCTATGCCCAAGGCATGCTCCCTAAGACAAGAATTCACTTATCACAAAAAATATCACAAAAACCCTTAATGCCGCTATGCCTGTTTCCAAGTCTCTCTCTCTCTCTCTCTCTTTCTCTCTCTCTCTCCATATATATAAAAGGGTAGTTGTGAATATTCTGTTTGGGTATGTTCTGATTAAACTACATTTATTTATTAGGATTTATTTACCGCCTTTTTGAAGGTATTCACTCAAGGCGGTGTACAGTAAGAACAGATCAAACATGAGCAATAGGCAGTTACAGCAGTAAAAATATTAAACTAACAATACAAAGTATGGCATGGTATCCTACTTGCAATGACAACACAATATGTAATAGAACATTATAATTGATAGTGAAGGACAAGGCAAAGTTGTAGCATAGATGGGTAAGAAAGTAGGAAGAATTAGAAAGGTGACTGATTTGAAGAAAGTTGCGTAAGAGTGGATAAACATGTCCCACTGCAGTATGTGCAGCCCGTATCACTCCTTGTGTGTGTGAGTGAGACTAACAAGTTAGTGACTTTTTCCATTAAAGGCCTGGTTGAAGAGTCAAGCTTTCACCTGCTTCCTGAAGTAGAGACAGTCTTGTGTTAAGCGGAGCCTTTCAGGCAATGCATTCCAGAGTGTGGGGGCTACTTCAGAAAAGGCTCACTTGCGGGTATCACATCGTGTAATGTGTTTTGGAGAGGGTGTGGTTAGTGAAAGTGCTTGGGAGGACCTTAATGTCCTTGGCGGTGTGTGGATAATCATCCTATTCTTCAGATACTCGGGACCTTGAAGATCAGACGTAGAGTTTTAAATTTAGCCCTGTATTGTACTGATAGCCAATGAAGGTTTTGCAAAAATAGTGTGATGTGGACACGTCGCTTGCAACCTTCTATGAGTCTTGCTGCTGCATTCTGAATCAACTGGAGCTGGTGCAGGCCCTTTGTAGTCAGACCATTGTATAGTGCATTGCAGTTATCCAGTGTTGATGTTACCATGGCATGCACAACTGGGATAAGATTTATCTTCTCAGTGTAAGGAGAGAGGCAGCGTAGCTGTCGCAAAAAGTAGAAGCAGCTCTTGAAGGTTGCTTGGATTTGGGAAATCAGAGTAAGTGTTGAATCTAACTGTATTCCAAGGTTCCTGACTTGTGATTTGAGGGGGAGTTCATACTTCCCAAAAGGGGTTTTAATGTCAGGTATGTATCCACTTGTGTTTGGGACCCAGAGAAGCTCGGTTTTACTTGGGTTCAGGCAATGTTTGTTGTGTTTAGCCAACAAACTTTAGTCCATTGATCGTTATTAAATTCTGGGTTTTTGCCAGGTTCTTGGGGCCTGGATTGGCCGCTGTCGGAGACAGAGTGCTGGGCTTGATGGACCTTTGGTCTTTTCCCAGCGTGGCAGTGCAGGTAATCAGTTTATTCAAGGCTGAGGATAAGTCAGGTTCAATGGGTATGAGTAGCTGGACATGATCCACATAGATATAGAATTGAGTGTCCATTGACCAGATCAGCTCAGCTAGTGGCTTGAGGTAGATATTGAACAGAATAGGTGACATTATCAACCCATGTGGTACCCCGCAGGTAAGTGTCCATGGTGGTGATGAGCTACTGCCAAACATTATGGATTGTTGCCTATCTGATAGATAGGATCTGAACTAGGCAACTACTGTTCCATTGATACCTGTTTCTGTCAGTCGTGCTAGCAAGATATCATGATCCACAGTGTCAAAAGCTGCTGAGAAATCTAGCAATACTAACATCAAGGCAAATCCCTTGTTTCTGTGCAGATCATCTAGTAGGAATACAAGGACCGTTTCTGATCCATAAGTGTCAGACTTGTGAGTTCTTGTACCAAGTAGAGCGCTGCTGAGCCTGGTACTCGGACCAGGTTCCGCTTGGCGGCCAAACAACCCCGGGTTTCACCTGCACTGACCGCCGTTCCCCAGAGGTTGAGCCCCTAGGTGCGGGCGACCTGCAGGACTTACGAGATGGAGCAAGAAGCGGGGTGGTGAACATAATGGCCAGACAGGCAGCAGGCAAAAGAGTGATCCAGGTACAGGCAAAGTCAATAGGCAGCAGCAGGCAGGGGAGTAATCCAGGAAAAGGCAATGTCAATAGGCAAACAACAGGCAAGAGAGTAATCTAGGCACAGGTAAAGTCAATACGCAGGCAGCAGGTCAAGAGAGTAATCCAGGTATGGGCAAAGTCAGTAGTCAGGCAGCAAGCAAGAGAGTAATCCAGGTACAGGCAAAGTCAGCAATGAGGGACAAAGTAGAGAAGATGCACACTACTGAGCAAGTAACACCTACCAAAGTAGAAGCCGAAGCATGGAGTCCAGGAAGAGCTCAGCTGATAAAGTGCTGGCATCTGACTTCAGCAGGGACCAGCAGGGAGAAGGAGTACAGCCATAGGACAAGAGCAGGGGAAGAAGGAACCAGAAGACCAATAGGAGAGAAGCAAGAGAAGCCAGGCAGAGAGAGAGGACTCAGGTGCGTGGAAACAAAGCAATCAAGGAGCCTGCAGCCAGAGAAGAGCTACACACACATGGCTCAGGGCTGTGCCAGTCAAGTGTGCGTGTCGACAGGACCCCGCACAGCCCAAGGATGCTGCTTGCGTTGAGGTAGGGGACCTGACAATAACCGGGTCTGAATCCAGATTGACATGGATCTAGCCAGTTACTCTTTTCTAGCCATTCATTAAGTTGAACACTGACTGTTTATTCTAAGAGTTTCCCAAGAAACGGGATGTTAGATACTGGCCTGTAACTTTCAAGTTTGTCCTGGTCAAGGTTGTTTTTCTTCAGCAGAGGGCAACCCACTGCCCTTTTTAATGCTGTTGGTAGTTGTCCATTAGAAAGAGAGGTGCTCACAATTTTGTGGCACCTTCTATAAGGCCCATACTTGCTTGCTGCACTATCTTTGATGGGCAGGGATTGAGGGAGCAGGTAGTTGGTCAAAGGTCTCTTAGGATTTTGTCAAGGCTCTCCTCTGTCATTAGGTTAAAAGTGTTCCATCTGTCTCTGTTAGGAGGGGGCGAGTTTGTGCACCCCTGGTTGACTGGTTGGACACTGGGTGGGATTGCCTGTAAATCCTGGTGGAGACTTTTAATTTTGTTGACAAAGTATGCAGCAAAATCATTGCAGTTCAGTTTAGACTGGGCAGGCTGGTTCTGTTGTGGGAGTTGCAGTACATTGTATGGTTATCCCCAGTTTCATGGTTTATAAACATGTTTTTTTTTAATATATATGTATTTATTTTAAAAAATATATAAACTGTTCTGCTTCACGATTCTAGGCAGTTTCCAAAGCAACATACATACATCACACCTAAACTTTATGCTTCAACAAGGCTGTTTCCATAAGGATTACGGGGACATCCTTCTCACTCCTATACCTAAGAATACAAAAAAAAAGACCGATGACATTACAAACTACCGTCCAGTTGCTTCTATCCCATTGTTAATTAAATTAATGGAAAGTATGGTGACCAAATGACTCACGGAATACTTGGACAAATTCTCCATTTTACATGACTCACAATCTGGTTTTCGCTCCTGCTATAGTACGGAAACTGTATTGGTTACCCTTATGGCCAAATTCAAGCAATTAATTGCTGGTGGCAAAAGTATACTTCTCCTCCAATTCAACATGTCCAACGCATTTGACATGGTCAACCATGACATCTTACTACATCTTCTTGACTATTTTGGAATTGGCGGAAACGTACTTAGTTGGATTAAGGGCTTCCTATCATGTAGATCACATAGGGTGAAATTGAATTCAATCATATCATCCTCATGGAAAGCAGTCTGCGGAGTCCCTCAAGGTTCACCTCTATCACCAACACTCTTTAATACTGTGATGATTCCATTGGCTAATTCTCTATCGAACCTAGGTTTAGACCCATTTATTTATGCTGACGATGTGACAATCTATATACCTTTTAGACAGGACTTGACTGAAATTACCAATTTAATTAGGATAGGCTTGAGCACTATGGATGAGTGGGCTAACTCATTTCAACTAAAACCGAACACTGAGAAGACGCATTGCCTCATCTTATCCTCTCAGCATAATACATTTAAACCTACAACTTTAAATATCCCCAACTACTCCCTCCCTATTTCTGATAGTCTAAAACTACTTGGTGTCACAATTGATCGGCACCTGACCCTGGAAACCCAAGTAAGTTGCACCACAAAGAAAATGTTTTACCCATTGTGGAAACATAAGCGTATAAAACCTTTCTTTCCTCGAGATGTTTTCCGCAACCTGGTACAATCAATGGTACTAAGCCATTTAGATTACTGCAACAGCATCTATGCAGGCTGCAAATAACAACTAATCAAGAAACTTCAGACCACACAGAATACAGCAGCGAGACTGATCTTTGGAAAATCTAAATTCGAATCTGCCAAGTCCCTTCGAGAACAATTACATTGGCTTCCCATCAAGGAACGTATTGCCTTTAAAATTTGCACCTTGATTCATAGGATCATTTATGGTGAAGTTCCTGGATACATATTAAATCTAATAGATCTACCACCCAGAAATAGTTCCAGTCTTTCCCGATCCTATTTAATTTTACATTATCCAGTTTGCAATGGCCTGAAATACAAATCTACCTATGCATCAAGCTTCTCCTTCATAGGAACTCAGCTATGGAATGAACTGCCTAAACTCTTAACATCAACTTCAGGAAATTGTTGAAGACCACCCTGTTCAAGAAGGCGTACCATCCAGACATTACTTAGTTTATTTCTTATCTGTTCAGCAAAATTTATGGACCCTTAATGTTTTTCCATTATCTTTTATTATCTTTGTTGTTTTACACGTTACGTTTACGATTAATTTTTTTTTTTTACTATGACATTGTTTAATGATATTATATTGAACCATAGCCTACCCATGTTATTGTGTAAGCCACATTGAGCCTGCAACTAGTGGGAAAATGTGGGGTATAAACGTGTTAAATAAAATAAAATCAATAAAATAATAAAAGATTCTAACATAAAATTTTAAACGTTGATAACATCAAATAAATACTGACCTCTAAAACAAAGCATAATAATATACATGCTGCAGTTAAATATGATAATTCTCCATCATAGCAGCCACCTCTAAGTATAGCATTGTTAAAGCAACATGCATATTGCAGCTCACAACATACTTTTATTTCAGGTGTTTGTATGTGTACAAGAGGGTACGTTTTTGTTTTCTATTATTTCCCTGAAATGAGCTTCTGCTAGGTTTTTATTGCATCTAAAACTACAAGCTCAGTCTTTCTACATTATAGTGATAAATTATTTTAGCTTTTCTCGTTCTTTAACATTATGTATTATTTATGAGATTGACATTTATCATTAAAAAATTGCACTATGCTTCCATTATTTACTTTGTTAATCACTTAATGGTTTCTCATGGTTCTAATGCAACAGCTAAGATCTTAATTTTTTAGCACCTTGAATCTGTTTAATATTGAGAGCCACTCATTGCTTCTGGGTAAACAAAGTTTCACAAATTGAATTCAATTCATTACCGTGTGCTTTTCCTGTTTATTGTAATGAATTGTACACAAAGCATTCATTCTGAACATGGATGCTGTGGAGGAGATTCAAGCAGTAACTGCTCCGGTTGCAAAAACTGTGAGTACTGGCAGTGGCGTACTAAGGGGGGGGGGGGCGGTGGGGGCGGTCCGCCCCGGGTGCACGCCGCTGGGGGGGGTGCCGCGCGTCTGTCGGCAACTCTCGTTCTCTGCTCCCTCTGGCCCTGGAACGGGTTATTTCCTGTAACGGGGCAGAGGGAGCAAGGAACGAGCGTTTCTGACAGACACACGCCGCCACCCCCCCCCCCCCCCCCCAGCAGGTAAAGATGCACCGGGGGGGTGTCATTTTGCTGGGGGGAGCTGCCCCTTTCTCGTCCCCTGTCCCGCCCCTTCCATGCCCTCACCTCCCCCCTGTCATCTCTCCCCTCCCCTCCCCTTACTCTGCTATCCCAATCCCTGGTGGTCTAGAGCTACCTCTTTGGGGCAGGAAAGAGCCCCCTCTTTCCTGCCCGGAGCTGCTAGCTGCCCTGCATCCTCCTGTCCTGTGGTGAGTCCGGCTCTCAGCGTTTCAAAATGGCCACCGAGAGTTGAAGCAGCCTCGCGAGACGTCAACTCTCGGCGGCCATTTTGAAACGCCGAGAGCCGGTCCGGACTCATCACCACAGGACAGGAGGATGCAGGGCAGCTAGCAGCTCCGGGCAGGAAAGAGAGGGCTTTTTCCTGCCCCGAAGAGGTACCTCTAGACCACCAGGGATTGGGATAGCAGAGTAAGGGGAGGTGGGATAGTCGTGGTTCGCCGGGGGGGGGGGTCGCGTTGCACCCGGAGGGCGCTACACCCGGGGAGGGGGGCGCATCGGTGATCCGCCCCGGGTGTCAGCCCCCCCTTGGAACACCACTGAGTACTGGGCCGGACAATGCCCATGGAGTGTCTCCCTCACGATCTTCAGTGGAGTCATCTCCTTCTACATCCTTGGACCGTGGAGGTTTTCTGCAAGCAGGCTTGTAGCCGGTGCTTCTTCCTGGTGAGCACAGTACTGTGACAGTGGTGCTGGGGGTCTTTGGAGGTTTGTTATCAATCTCCAGTCTCGGGGTTCCTCTCCAGTCTGTTTGGGAGTTACTGGTTAAAATAAACAAGCTAAGTGTTCTTTGAACTTAAGTTCCTCTGTTCAGAATGTAAACTATTGGCTCATAACCAGAAGAATTTGGGGAAAGCATACCAGGAGAAGATAGGATCCTTGGAGACTGATATCAAGGAGAATAAGGCAGCCATTGAAGCTCTTGTTAAAGATAAGATCGTACTACACAGAAAATTGGAGCAGATAGAAAATCATGCACAGTGATTATATTTAAAGGTTTTGAGCCCCCTAAGCGTCCTAGGTCAAACTGCTTTACTACTACTACTTATCACTTCTATAGCGCTACAAGGCCTACACAGCGCTGTACACCGTACACGAAAAGACAGTCCCTGCTCAAAGAGCTCACAATCTAAATAGGACAGACAAACAGACAGAGCAACTAAGAGGTAAGGGAATCAAAGAGGTGAGGATAAAAAGGGTATAGGGCAAGTGAGTAGTGGTTAGGAGTCAAAAGCAGCGTTAAAGAGGTGGGCTTTTAGCCTGGATTTGAAAACGGCCAAAGACGGGGCTAGACGCACAAGCTCGGGAAGTCTATTCCAGGCGTGAGGTGCAGCAAGATAAAAGGAACGGAGTCTGGAATTAGCAGTAGAGGAGAAGGGGACAGACTGTGTTACTGTGTTACAATTGAGATTTATCCACAGAACAGAGTACCCGAGGGGGGGCGTAGGGAGAGACAAGAGTGGAGAGGTACTGGGGAGTGGCAGAGTGAATGCACTTATAGGTCAGTAAGAGAAGTTTCAATTGAATGCGGAAACGGATAGGGAGCCAGTGAAGTGACTTGAGGAGAGGGCTAATGTGAGCATAGCGGCTCTGGCGGAAAAGGAGTCGCACTTTAGATACATGGAAGAAATATTTTGTACCAATATTGGGAATATCTACTTCACTAATGCCAGCAATAAAGTTTGGGGTCCTTTTACAAAGGCGAGCTGAAAAATGGCTTGCAGTAGTGTAGGCACGGGTTTTGGGCATGCGCCGATCCATTTTTCAGCGCGCCTGTAAAAAAGGCCTTTTTAATTTTTTGGCCAAAAATGGACGTGCGGCAAAATCAAAATTTGGGGTCTGAGACTTTACCTCCAGCCATTGACCTAGTGGTAAAGTCTCACACGGTAACCGGGCGGTAATGACCTACGCAAGCCAAATGCCACTTGGCGCGTGTCCAATATGTGTGGCCGAGAATAAAAATTCTTTTTCGGATGTGCGTATTGGACGCATGCCAAAAATGAAATTACCGCAAGAACCACCTGGTAGCCATGCGGTAACTCCATTTTGGCACATATTGGGCACACATAGATGCTTACACGGCTTAGTAGAGGAGCCCTTTTATTTCCTCCACCAAAAAGTAACATCTCTGGAGAAGGGGAATGAATTTTTGGATATTTCTGCAATATTACTAATCTCTTTGGATGAAGTGCAAGAGTCACTGGTTAGTTTTGTCTTTAAACAAAATCTGAATAGTTGTATGCCTCTATACTTTAGGAAGGTGGCTACCTTATTTTTAGGATGGAGACTATGGATTTACCTGGACATGGCTCGTCTAGCACAGGAAAGAAGAAAGTTATTCCCCTCCATGCACCAAAAAAACTACAATTTTTCTTTGTTAACCTTGTAAAAGTTTGGTAAATTACTCAGGGTTAAAATATATATTCTTTGACCCAGAACAAGTAAGTTTTATTGACTTGAAAAAGATGTCTGTTCTGCTAGCTACTACAACACCTTGTGATGAACAATGGATAATCAGGAAGATTTCTGCTAAGCGTATTCCTGTTATTTTTTTTTATTCAAAGTGTTCCTTTTAGATACCTCAATGATGCTGTAATTATAGTCTAATGTTGAGATAATTGCGTTGGAGGCAAAAACACATAGTAAAAACCTTTTTTAGGTATATTAAAAGCAAGAAGCCGGCAAAAGAATTGGTTAGACCGCTAGATGACTGAGGGGTAAAAGGGGCAATCAGTGAAGACAAATGAATTCTTTGCTTCGGTCTTCACCAAGGAAGATTTGAGAGAAATACCAGTGCCAGAAATGGTATTCAAAGCTGACGAGTCGGAGAAACCGAATGAAATCTCTGTAAACCTGGAGGATGTAATGGGGCAATTTGACAAATTGAAGAGTAGCAAATCTCCTGGACCAGATAGTATTCATTCCCAGAGTAATGATAGAATTGAAAAATGAACTTGCGACACTGTTGTTAGTAATATGCAATTTATCTTTAAAATCGAGTGTGATACTGGAAGACTGGAAGGTGGCCAATGTAACTCCGATTTTTGAAAAAAGTTCCAGAGGAGATCCAGGAAATTGTAGACCGATGAGCCTGATGTCGATGCCAGGCAATATTGTAGAGACTATTATAAAGAACAAAATTATAGAGCATATTCAAAGCCAACATGGATTTAGTGAAGTGAAATCTTGCCTCACCAATCTATTACCAATCTATTACATTTCTTTGAAGGGGTGAACAAATATGTGGATAAAGGTGAGCCAGTTGATTTTGGGGCTCATTTTCAAAGCACTTAGACTTACAAAGTTCCATAGGTTACTATGGAACTTTGTAAGTCTAAGCGCTTTGAAAATACACCTCATTGTGTATCTGGATTTTCAAAAGGCGTTTGACAAAGTACCTCATGAAAGACTGCAGAGGAAATTGGAGATTCATGGGATAGGAGGTAGTGTCCTATTGTGGATTAAAAGCTGGTTAAAAGATAGAAATCAGAGAGTAGGGTTAAATGGTCAGTATTCTAAATGGAGAAGGGTAGATAGTGGGGTTCCTCAGGGGTCTGTGCTGGGACCGCTGCTTTTTAACATATTTATAAATGATTTAGAGATGGGAGTAACTAGTGAGGTAATTACGTTTGCTGATGACACAAAGTTTTTCAAAGTTGTTAAATTGCAAGAGGATTATGAGAAATTACAAGAGGATCTTACGAGACTGGGAGACTGGGCGTCTAAATGGCAGATCACGTTTAATGTGAGCAAGTGCAAAGTGATGCATATGGGAAAGGGGAACCTGAATTATAGCTACATAATGCGAGGTTCCACATTAGGAGTCACCGACCATACTTTATCATTCCCACCTTAGTACTTCCCTTATCTCTTATTTGTCCTGTTTGTCTGTCCTAATTAGATTGTAAGGTCTGTCAATCAGGGACTGTCTCTTCATGTTCAAGTGTACAGCGCTGTGTAAGTCTTGTACTGCTACAGAAATGATAAGTAGTAGTATGTATGGGGAGCCATGATTCTTAGTAGACTGGCCACACAGACATCCCAGCAGAGCAGTGGGACAGTCTAGGGGGCAAGGCAGTAAAACTTGGTGTAAATACTGGCGTCTAAGTGAGGTGTAGAACAGATGAATTCTATAACCCTGCGCATAGTTTTCTGGAATGCCTATGACCCGCCTATTCCACGCCCATAGCCATGCCC
Source organism: Microcaecilia unicolor (assembly GCF_901765095.1). NCBI lineage: Eukaryota > Metazoa > Chordata > Amphibia > Gymnophiona > Siphonopidae > Microcaecilia > Microcaecilia unicolor. The sequence goes on from NC_044037.1 coordinate 291,634,843, forward strand.
CCTTTTCAGCAGTGCACATTAGAATTTGCATGCAATGCTTTGCAAAAAATGCTTAGCGAGTCGTGTGCATTTATTCTGTCGATTAGTGCAAATAATTGCTTGTTAACATTTAATTATCAGCGCTGATTAGCTTTTTAACTAATTAAGATATGTGCATTCTTATGATTTGTGCTTCAATGTCCGTGCATAAATCTCAGTGCGTTATATAGAATCTGGGGGTAAATACGTTACAAAATTCTTTAAACCAAAGGACTGCCATCAATATTCTTGATACGCAGCTTTCAGCTATGAAGGTCCATATTTATTTATTTATTGCATTTGTATCCCACATTTTCCCACCGAATGGCAAGTTCAGTGTGGCTTACATATTGATAAAAAGGTGGTTACAAATTTTAGATTTGTAGAAGTCTATAGTACATAATACAGAGGTACAATAAACACTTAGGTTGATATATTAGCATATTGTGAGAGAGGTTAATATTATTGTTTTCCATTTCTGAACTTTTCATGATGTATGGTGGTTTGGGATTAGGCAGATCCAGGGGGGAAAGACTTCTTGAAAAGATGTGTTTTCAGTTTTTTTCTGAATTGTAGGTAGTTTTCTGTGAGTTTCTGGTCTTTGGTTAGTGAATTCCAAAGTTGTGTGCCTATAAATACATGATTTGCTTGTCTCTTGTAATTCAAAGTGCCTAACACTTGGACGTCTTTGACCCATAATCGAAAAAACACAAGGACATCCCCAATGAACACTTGGACGTTTTCACCCGGACCTGTTTCTCTGACGACTAAGGCACAAAAAGGTGCCTGAAATGACCAGATGACCACCGGAGAGAATTGGGGATGACCTCCCCTTACTCCTCCAGTGGTCACTAACCCTCTCCCACCCTCAAAAAATATCTTTAAAAATATGTTGTGCCAACCTCTATGCCAGCCTCAGATGTCATACTCAGGTCCATGAGAGCACATGCAGGTCCCTGGAGCAGTTTTAATGGGTGCTGCAGTGCACTTCAGACAGGCGGACTCATGCCCATTCCCCCTACCTGTTACATTTGTGGAGGAAACAGCGAGCCCTCCAAAACCCACCACAAACCCACTATACCCACATCTAGGTGCCCCCTTCACCTGTAAGAGCTATGGTAGTGGTGTACAGTTGGGGGCAGTGGGTTTTGGGGGGGTTGGTGGCTCAGCACACAAGGTAAGGGAGCTATGTACCTGGGAGCAATTTATGAAGTCCACTACAGTGCCCCCTAGGTTGCCCAGTTGGTGTCCTGGCATGTCAGGAGGACCAGCACACTACAAATGCTGGCTCCTCCCATGACCAAATGGCTTGTATTTGGCCATGTTAGACATGGACGTCTTTGGTTTCGAAAATCACCAAAAATCAGAAACGTCCATGTCTAGGGACATCCAAACCTAGGGATGGCGAAATTTAAGGATTTGGGTGTCCCTGACGGTATTTTCGAAAAGAAAGAAGGATGTCCATCTTGTTTCAAAAATACGGGTTTCCCCGCCCCTAGATTTCACCGTTTTGCAAGGACGTCCAAATCACAACTTGGATGTCCCTTTCGAAAATGCCCCTCTATCTCTACTAGAGTTGTAGGAACTGGTGTTCCACCACTTTATGTGGTTGATCCCCATCTAGCAAACAAGGCGTACAACTTATAGAAAACAACTAGTTGCACATGTTGATTGACACAACTAGTTGTGTTCACTTACACCAACCACTGACGCAGCACAAGTGATCATGCCAGGCTCCTGCCTGGTTAACTCCCAATGGCCAGTCCCCCATGTGATATTTTATTGGCACTTAGCTGAATGGTGAGACTGAATATCATGTGTGACCACCGTGACACTTTCCAATTAATCCCAGGGCAGTCCAGTGGCAGAGCAGAGGAAGAGCTGGAAGGTATCCAGACAGCACAATGCCAAGATAATTGTCCAGACCAGTAGGACCGAGCATACACAGCAGATAGCAATCTGAATACAGTAATACCTCGGTTTTCGTTGACTTCGGTTATCGTGGGTTTCGGTTTTTGTCGATTTTTTCCGGGAAAAATTTGTCTCGGATTTCGTCGGCGTGCCCAATTGACCTCGCTGCTAATTTTGAGAAAACAAGCGTTCTCTTGCTCAGCGTGGCGTTGTTTCAATAATTGCCTCGGTTTTCGTCGGTTTCGGATTTCGACGATTGTTTTCGGATGGATTATCGACGAAAACCGAGGTATCACTGTACTGGCACTGAATGCCAGCAACACCCAGATACCTTCAAAGAGATATCTGAAGACCCTGTCATTTGGTATTGGTACCAGGAAATGGGCTGGCTCTGAAGATCTGTGGCTAATTCATCATGTGGCAGCTGGCGTAAAGTATTGATCCCAAAGGTCATTAATGGAAATTTCTGGAGCACACAGGAATGGAACACTTTTGAAATTAGAATGACCAAACAAATTAAACCGATGGAAAAGGACTCAGTAGACACATTGGCTTTCTCACCCATTCTTCTAGGGCCTTTGAACTACAAAACGTTACAATTTCATCACCTTTTCTACCCCCCACCCCCTTTCTTTCAGCTGTACCAAAATATGCAACCTAAGATCCTAGATTAGTTTGTTTATCTAAATCCAATGTAACTTCAGTGACATGTAACATAACATAGTAACATAGTAGATGACGGCAGAAAAAGACCTGCACGGTCCATCCAGTCTGCCCAACAAGACAAACATATGTGTATACCTTACCTTGATTTGTACCTGCCTTATTCAGGGCACAGACCATACAAGTCTGCCCAGCAGTACTTCCCGCCTCCCAACCACCAGTCCCGCCTCCGGCACAGACCATATAAGTCTGCCCTCCACTATCCTCGCCTCCCAACCACCAACCCCTCTTCCCCCCACCTGCTCCGTTGGAGACATGTAGGGAACAAGGATAACTCTTGAAACCTTGGCAGATGCCTTTGTATTTGACTATCAAACGTATCATCTGCAACTTGAGGGTTGACCCTTATTTCCATAGTGAAGAAAGGTTAAAGAAGATGGAGCTATTCAGCTTGGAATTTGTTAATTTTCTCACTATTATTTTTCAATGCTATCTTATGTTTCCTTGTGGAAACCACATTTTAAAACCTTAATGAGATGATTAATATCCTGTGGAAGGAGATAACTCGTACGCCTACAGCAGGGTCCTCATTTAAGTTTCTATCCAATGATTTTGAAATGTTTGCCATTTCAACCACTGACATTTCTGTAAATACATTCAAAACTCACAGAAAGCATTCTAAGGTTCAGGGAGGGCATTCAATGGTGCTCAGAATAATATCTCTCCCTGCAGCAATCAGAAGGTTATAATTACCATATGACACAATTTATTGCTTAATTGCTTGCAAAATTATATTTTTTCCATTCTTAAATTGGAGTCAGAAAAAGAAAACGTTGCTTATCTTATTTTCAAGACTCTCCATTTCAACACTACGGCAATCAAAAGTAATATACATTTCTACTAGTAACTGGAGATTTGTATATTACTTTTGATTGCCTTAGTGTTGAAATGCCCTCCCTGAACTTTCTCTTCTGAGTTTGGAGGAGGAATTAAGAACATAAGAGCAGCCATACCGGGTCAGACCAATGGTCCATCTAGCCCAGCATCTTGTTTTCCAAACAGAGGCCAAGCCAGGTCACAAGTACCTGGCAGAAACCCAAATTCTGGCAACACTCCATACTACAAAAATCCCAGGGCAAGCAGTTGCTTCCCATGTCTGTCTCAATAGCAGACTATGGACTTTTCCTCCAGGAATTGGTCCAAACTTTTTAAAAACCCAGATACATTAACTGCTGTTACCACATCCTCCGGCAAAGAGTTCCAGAGCTTAATTATTCATTGAAAAATATTTCTTCCTAGTTGTTTGAAAAAGTATTTCCATGTAACTTCCTTGAGTGTCCCCTAGTCTTTGTACTGTTGGAACGAGTAAAAAATTGATTTACTTCTACTCGTTCTACACCGCTCAGGATTTTGTAGACCTCACTCATATCCCCCCTAATCTGTCTCTGTTCCAAGCAGAAGAGTCCTAACCTCTTTAGCCTTTCCTCATACGAGAGGAGTTCCATCCCCTTTATCATTTGGTCGCTCTTCTTTGAACCTTTCCTAATTCCGCTATATCTTTTTTCAGGTACGGCGACCAGAACTGAACGCAATACTCAAGGTAAGGTTGCACCATAGAGAGATACAGAGACATTATAGTATTTTTGGTCTTATTTACCATTCCTTTCCTAATAATTCCTAGCAACCTGTTTATTTTTGTTGGCCGCCGCCACACACTGAGCAGAAACGTTCAGCGTACTATCTACAAGGACACCTAGATATTTTTCTTGAGTGCTGATCCCCGCGTTGGACCTTAGCATCAGGTAATTACGATTTGGATTATTTTTTTCCAATGTGCATCACCTTGCATTTGTCCACATTAAATTTCATCTGCCATTTGGATGCCCAGTCTTCCAATTTCCTAAGATCTTCCTGAGCTGACATATGTTATAAGGTTCCATTGAGCTGGACCTTCAGACTTCTTATTTTTAAGGAAAATATGGGTGCACTAACCTCCACAACCATGAGTGGAGGAGTGGAGGAGTGGCCTAGTGGTTAGGGTGGTGGACTTTGGTCCTGGGGAACTGAGGAACTGAGTTCGATTCCCACTTCAGGCACAGTCAGCTCCTTGTGACTCTGGGCAAGTCACTTAACCCTCCATTGCCCCATGTAAGCCGCATTGAGCCTGCCATGAGTGGGAAAGCGCAGAGTACAAATGTAACAAAAATAAAATAGATACTAATGGAGATTCTACATGGAATGTTGCTACTATTGGAGACTAGTAAAAAAAGGCCCGTTTCTGACACAAATGAAACGGGCGCTAGCAAGGTTTTCCTCGGAGTGTGTATGTTTGAGAGACTGTTTGTTAGAGTGACTGTGTGTGTGAGAGAGAGTGAATGTGCGAGTGTGTGTGTGTGAGAGAGAGAGTGAGTCTGGGTGCGAGTGTGTCTATGAGAGAGAGAGTGTGTGTGTGTGTGTGAGAATGAGAGTGTGTGCAAGTGCGTATGTGAGACACAGTGTGAGAGAGAGAGAGAGTGTGTTTCACACAGATACAGTATGTGCGAGAAAGAGAGTGTGTGTGAGACACAAGACTCTCTGTGAGACTGAGTGTATGAGACCAAGAGAGTGTGTGAGTGACTGTGTGACACATAGAGAGTGAATGTGGTACAGTGTGAGACATAGAGTGTGTGAGAGACAGTGAGTGAGAGAGAGAAAGACATTGACTGTGAGAGAGAAAGAGTGTGTGTGAGAGAGAGAGAGTGTGTGTGTGTGACAGAGATACCTCCCACCCCTCTCTGGTGTCAGCCCCCCCCCCCCCCCCCCTCTCTCTCTGGTGTCTGAGCGTTACTGTGCAGGACGCTGAGCTCTGGCTGTGCTCCAAGGAACTGACCAATCCTATTTAATAGAATGCACCTCTAACATTCTGAAGCCGAGAAACCTCGTGTGGTTGGTCACTTCTGCTTGTGACGAACCCGGAAGTACGTGATGTCAATTCAGGAGATGGATACAGAGAGCAGGAATGCCTCAGCCATGCAGTCAGCTTCAGAATGTTGGAGGTGCGTTTTATTATATAGGATTCTACATGGAATGTTGCTATTCCACTAGCAACATTCCATGTAGAAGGCTGCGCAGGCTTCTGTTTCTGTGAGTCTGACGTCCTGCACGTACGTGCAGGACGTCAGACTCACAGAAGCAGAAGCCTGCGCGGCCACATTGGTGATCTGCAAGGGCCGACTTCTACATGGAATGTTGCTAGTGGGACTCTGGGCAAGTCACTTAACCCTCCATTGCCCCATGTAAGCCGCATTGAGCCTGCCATGAGTGGGAAAGCGCGGGGTACAAATGTAACAAAAAAAAAGGTTTTGTAATACTTTTCTTAATTGTATCTTCTAATTTAGGAATAGGCAATATGTCTTTATATGCTCCTGCGAAACATTATGGTGGAAAGTGTGCTATTTCTACCACATTAGAAATTGGAGTTTTCAGCTTATTTATAACACAATCGATTTGCTTTTTAATGTTTGCCTGATTTAGTTGCTAAATCAACACTTAACCAGCTCTATTTATAGACATTACATGCAGTTAAAGTCATGTAATACACTATGCAGGAAAATCCCCAAACTTCTAGTTCACCCTTACTTTTATTTACGATTATTTATTTATTTTGCTAAACAGTTTTACTACCCATTTGTTTGTATGAATGCTCCAGTTTTTCTAAATGGTCTCAAACAACGTTCGGACAGCTTTTGTTTCTTAATATATATTTTTTTTTTCTTACCTTTTCTCTGAGAGCAGTGATCTTTCCTATTTTATGGAGTTTCTTTTAAAGTATGCTTCTAATCTATGTTTTTATTTCTTGTAAATCGCTGTGATCTACCACAGCTAAGCGGTATATCAAGTTTGGAACTTAAAGAAGTCTTTATTAAACATCTAGGAAAAAAGGGCCGTTTCTGACACATATGAAATAGGCGCTAGCAAGGCTTTCCTCGGAGTGTGAGTGTTTTACAGAGTGTGTGTGAGAGTGAGTGTGTGATAGAGAGAGAGTGAATGTGTGAGTGTGTGTGACAGAGAGTGAGACTGGGTGCGAGAGAGTGTGTGTGTGAGAATGAGAGTGTGCGCCAGGGGCCCCCCCTCCCTCCCTCCCAGTTCCAGGGTGGCCCCGCCCCCTCCCTCCCTGTTCCAGGGTGGCCCCGCCCCCTCCCTGTTCCAGGGTTCCCCCTCCCTCCCTCCCATTTTCAGTGTCACCCCCCCCTCCAAGTTCCAGGGTCCGCCCCTCCTTTCTCCCTCCCACCCATCCACCCTCCCAGTTCCAGGGTTGTTGACCCCCCCTCTCTCCCCCCCCTCCAGCCACCCTGCGATGTTTAACTGCAAAATTAGGGAGCTGTGTAGTGTAATAAAACGCACCTGCAACGTTGTGAAGCTGACTCCGTGGCTTCACTGAAGTGAAGGGTTCGTAAGGTTCGTCAGATTCATCAGTCTGTCAACATCTCTCTTGGCCATGCCCTCGCTCCTCTGATAGGTCCGCCGCCCTTGACGTCATCACGTTTTGACACGAGGGTGGGGCCGAGAGAGATGGTGACAGAGTGCTGAATCTGAAGAACCTTACGAACCCTTCACTTCAGTGAAGCCACGGAGTCAACTTCAGAACATTGGAGGTGCTTTTTATTATAGTAGAGATTAGGAACAATATCAACGACACAAATGCGCAAAAATAAACTGCTTGAAATAAAATAAGTCGTAAATCTTTGTAATACATAACAATACACAAAGTTGAAACTTCAGGTTTGTTTGTTTTTAATATTTCGAAACAAAACCCCCAATCCCCCCCCCCCCCCCAAAAAAAACCAACCCATTTCCCCCATCTACCACCTAATAACCCCTTAAGCTATTGCACTCAAAAAGAACAATGTATATCAAGTTTAATAGTAAACTAAACTCTTAGCACTGCTTTGGTTTCATCCCAAATTGTAAATAGATATGTGCTCTTTTTATATTTAAAATGGATATACTCTACCCAAGTTGTTGAGAGTTTTTCCATAAAATCCATAATGGAAAGCAAGTGATTGTTAAAAGACCATTGCTGAGGTGTTGTAGTTTCTCTAAATTCTTATAATTGAAAACTGGCCAGTGTGTGTGAGTCAATCTGACTAGCAATGGCCTTCTTGCATAACTCTCTAGAAATCAGGCAAAGATCTATTCCTGGATAGCAGAGTATAAAGAGTAATTTTGTTTCAGACATTCTTCTCTCTCCAGACGTCCGTTAGATCCAAATCCACCTCCTTCCTCCTTGCCTGTTAACATGGCCTTAGCAGCAGTGGTTAATTTAAAATTCCCCAATGAATTTGTCTCTCTTTGATAGCACACTGTTAAGGTTTCTACCAAGTAAATGTTAATTTAAGGGTTCTAAAAAACATGTGAAAAAAATTTGGGGGGTCCTTTTACTAAGATGCGCTGAAAAATGGTCTGCGGTAATGTAGATGCGTGTTTTGGGCGTGTGCAGAATTATTTTTCAATGCATCTACAAAAAAAAATGCCTTTTTACAAAATTTTGCCGAAAATGGACGTGCGGCAAAAATGAAAATTGCCACATATCCATTTTGGGTCTCAGACCGTACTGCAAGCCATTGACCTAGCGGTAAGGTCTCACTCGGTATCTGGGTGGTAATGGTTTACGCGCATCAAATGCCACTTGACGTGCGTAGTTGCCGTGTGTCAGAAAAAAAAATATTTTTTGATGCGCGTAGCGGACGCATGCCAAAATTGAAATTACCGCAAGAGTAGGGTTACCATATGTCCGGATTTCCCCGGACATGTCCTCTTTTTGAGGACATGTCTGGGGCGTCCAGCGGGCTTTGCCTGCCTGCCTGTTTGTCCAGATTTCTGAACAAACGGGCGGGTGGGCAGGCAGGCAGGCAGGCGAGCGGCGCCTTGGGTCTCCCCTCCCCTTACTTACTATCTGCCCTGGTGGTCTAGTAACCTCTTTGGGGCAGGAAAGAGCCCCCTCTTTCCTGCCTGGAGCACTGCCTGTCCTTGCCCTGCATGATCCTTCTCAGTTTCGGCTCGGGATTCAAAATGGCTGCCGAGAGTTGACGCGGCCTCGCGAGACTTCAACTCTCGGTGGCCATTTTTAATCCAGAGCTGAGACCGAGAAGGATGCAGGGCAAGGCAGCGCTCTGGGCAGGAAAGAGTAAGGTTACCATATGGCTCCAGAAAAAGGAGGACGGATTGAGCCAGCCGGGTTTTACTTCCATTGCTTTGAAAGCAATGGAAGTAAAACCCGGCTGGCTCAATTGCTTTCCATTGAAAGCAATTGAAGTAAAACCCGGCTGGCTCAATCCGTCCTCCTTTTTCTGGAGCCATATGGTAACCCTAGGAAAGAGGGGGTTCTTTCCTGCCCCGAAGAGGTCACTAGACCACCAGGGCAGTAGATAGTAAGTAAAGGGAGGGGAGGGGAATATGTGTCAAAGGAGAGGGGAGGGGAGGTGACGGGGGGCAGGGGAGGGGAATATGTGACCAGGGGGAGGAGAATATATGACAGGGGCGGGGTGAGAGTGAGATAGGGCGGGGTGAGGATCTGAAAGGGATGTAGTGTGGGTGGGGCATGGGGCGTGGTGGGGCAGGCAGGGGGCGAGACATGTGTCCTCTTTTCAGAGGACAAAATATGGTAACCCTACGCAAGAGCCACATGGTAACCAGGCGGTAACTCCAATTTGGCACACTTTGAGCATGTGTAGGTGCCTACACAGCTTAGTAAAAGGGCCCCTTGGAGAGCAATCATTTGGGGCATAAATGTTAGCCAATATTACAGTTTTCTCCTATTTCTCCTAAAAGGATTAAATATTTCCTATTTAAGCCCAGAAAAGTTTGCTTCCTCTCTTGACCTTAGGGGGTCTTTTACTAAAGCTTAGCTCGAGTTATCTGTGGCAGGACCCATTTTATTTGTGTGGGCCCTGCTGCGGACAACTCGAGCTAAGCTTTAGTAAAAGACCCCTTCAGTATGGGAAGAGAATAAAAATTTGTTTTGTCCATCCTCCATCCAGTTTTAAGTATTCTGTCACTGTCAGGTGGATCTCTTATAAGAAAGATATCATTTGCCCTTCACTTGTGTAATTCAGTCAGTGCCTATTTACATTTTATCAGATGGGTTAACCTATTCACATTCCAAGACAGGAATTCTATAGACTTAATGACTACGAAGACTTGTCGCTTAACAACTCAGGAAAGCAGGCATGGGCTCTCCAGAATACGTTGCTCCAATTCAGCCCATTAAAAAGTGTCCCCCTTGCCATACAGTATATCCCCTTCACCAACCAAAACAATAAAGAGACAAGAAGTCAGCCATCATAGTACAGGTATGTACAACAGAGAGGAGCCGGAGGTAAATGTCACGTGTTGATATTTACCCACAGAGCCCTACATATAGAAAAATTGTCTTCATACATATTTGTAATCTTTACATCTTTCATGAATTCACACAAACAATTCACCCACCAGGACTACACTGAAAGTCTCTTACTCAATATCTTTCTCATTCACACATCCAACTGAGGTACAACGGAACCCCGATATAACACGCCCCACAATAAAATGAATCCGCATATAATGTGATCATGTCTTGCCTCCTCTTTTTTTACATACAGCTTCTGTGTGATCAGTGTCTATCTGCACCATTGGTGGGGCCCCCTCCCCCATGCCTGCATTGGCTGATGTCTTTCTATGCCCGCACCCCAATGTCTAGCTATGCCCACCCTTGGTGTAAAAACAGCTTTGGGTGAGCTCTGTCTACGTGACTGAAGGCCACTCCCATGGAGAAACCATCTCATAAGCGGAAGTCTCTCACAACTCAAGAAATGTTATCTGCACTCAATCAACTGAAGTTTGGTAAGCAACAAACTCAGCTGGACTGATGGCCCCAGTGAATCTACTCTAAGTGGGTAGAGAAAAGAAGAAGGAAAAACTGCAACATTTGCCCTGTATTTTAGAAGAGGAAGCGGGATTGCAGAGGAAACAAATTAAAATGGCTAGTGATGAAAACTTGCATTGAGAGCTATATCAATGGCCCATCCAAGTTCGGTCCCAGGGAATCCCCATATCTGGCCCCATCATGAAAGCCTAGGCAGAAAAATTTGACTGACAGTTAAATGGCTGAGAGTCTACATTCAAAGTCAGTAATGGATGGCCCATCAGATTTAAGACGAGGCACGCCATCAGTCAAGTCCTTGCTTCAGGGGAGCTCTGTTCATCTGACAAGGATGCAGCACATTCTTACCCAAGAGAACTTAAAAAAAAAACTGCTGGGAGGCGGGTACACTGAGGATCAAGTGTGCAACTGCGAAGAAATAAGGTCAGTGTTTCAAAATATTACCTAGAGAGATGTGGTAGCCGTCTTAGCCCTCTTTTAAAGGTAATGAATAGAAAGAAAAGACAAGAAAACAGAGAAAAGAAAATAAGATGATTCCTTTTTTATTAGACTAACTTAGCACTTTTTTTGATTAGCTTGCAAAGGTAACCCATTCTTAGTCTGTTTATAAGCTGTATGCACTACTTTTTAAAAGATATCCACGATTAAGAAACCGGGATGTCATTTGCCTCATTTGTGATATAAACTCCCACTGATCTGAATATATATATTTTTTTTGTTACATTTGTACCCCGCTCAATGTGGCTTACATGGGGCAATGGAGGGTTGAGTGACTTGCCCAGAGTCACAAGGAGCTGCCTGTGCCTGAAGTGGGAATCAAACTCAGTTGCTCAGTTCCCCAGGACCAAAGTCCACCACCCTAACCACTAGGCCACTCCTCCACTGTTGCTACTATTGGAGATTCTACATGGAATGTTGCTATTCCACTAGAAGTCGGCCCTTGCAGATCACCAATGTGGCCGTGCTGGCTTCTGCTTCTGTGAGTCTGACGTCCTGCACGTACGTGCAGGACATCAGACTCACAGAAACAGAAGCCTGCGCAGCCTTCTACATGGAATGTTGCTAGTGGAATAGCCTATATTTCTGAAATCCAGTAAATATATTTTACATATAAAACTGTTTATCAGATCAATTCGGCAATCTTCCAAATTCATATGTTTCTGTGTCTTATATCTGTTTCAGAACTAATTCTCCCAAAACCTCAGTGATGTTAGTCACTGCAACTTCAACTGCAGTGATACAATTAACATCAAAATCTTCATAGGTTCTTAAACATTTAACATTCTTTATATTTTTGAAAAACAATTTTCACTTATCTCATCTCTTTGTCGGACCCAGGGGGAAATTGTCCGACATGCACGTTTCGCCCAAACCTGGCCTGTCTCAAGGACCTTCCCCTGCAAGTACAAAGACCCATAAGTTAAATTAATTCCCCATACTTCGGCTCAAGACTGTCGTCTAGGAAGAAAAGCTCTAAAGAAGAATATAATCTTTTAAACTCACCCGGTCTTTTCGTTAGCGTCAGCTCAGCAAAAGAAACTTAGTAGCCAAGATGGCGCCAGTGTTTTTTTTGACCACATTAAATAACAGCTGATTGATGACTCATCAGTTGAAGTTGCAGTGACTAACATCACTGAGGTTTTGGGAGAATTAGTTCTGAAACAGATATAAGACACAGAAACATATGAATTTGGAAGATTGCTGAATTGATCTGATAAACAGTTTTATATGTAAAATATATTTACTGGATTTCAGAAATATAGGCTATATGGTGATAGAAGATCCAGTTCTAGAATTATCAATTTGCCTTGTTATCTAGCTAGTGGAATAGCAACATTCCATGTAGAATCTCTAATAGTATCTATTTTATTTTTGTTACATTTGTACCCTGCGCTTTCCCACTCATGGCAGGCTCAATGCGGCTTACATGGGGCAATGGAGGGTTAAGTGACTTGCCCAGAGTCCTACTAGCAACATTCCATGTAGAAGTCGGCCCTTGCAGATCACCAATGTGGCCACGCAGGCTTCTGTGCAGGACATCAGACGCACAGAAACAGAAGCCTGCGCAGCCTTCTACATGGAATGTTGCTAGTGGAATAGCAACATTCCATGTAGAATCTCCAATAGTAGCAACATTCCATGTAGAATCTCCAATAGTAGCTATTTTATTTTTGTTACATTTGTAGCCCGCACTTTCCCACTCATGGCAGGCTCAATGCGGCTTACATGGGGCAATGGAGGGTTAAGTGACTTGCCCAGAGTCACAAGGAGCTGCCTGTGCCTGAAGTGGGAATTGAACTCAGTTCCCCAGTTCCCCAGGACCAGAGTCCACCACCCTAACCACTAGGCCACTCCTCAACGTTTGACCCTCAAAAATTGGGCCCCTGGGATACTTTCGCAACCTATGTGGATCAAAACTCCTGTAGTGTAGTATAGCATTGCCTATCAGTATTCTTAGAAAAAAATTGTGTTTCAAAACCTGTGGTGGAGTAGGTTATCCGTATATCTAAAAACTCAACTCTAGATCCCCCAATATGCCACATAAACTTACTGGGGGGGGGGGGGGCACAATTGTTAAAGAATTGAAAAAAAAATGTTTCCAAGGACTTAATATCTCCCCTCCAGATTAAAAATACATCTTCAATAAAGCGCTTCTGCAGAAATGCCTGGATCCTATAGACTGATAAACAAAGCAATGTTTGAAGTGAGTCATATATAGGCAGGGGTGTGCTGGTAAATTTTTAACAACAGGCTCTTTCTCCGGATGTAGCCAGCTCTGCAGTTGGAAGGGCCAGGGTTGGCCAGGGTGGGGGTGGGGGTGGGGGAGCAACACTTGCCTCTCTCTCCTCCCTACCTTCGTGCGGGCACGCTAGGCATACCTTTGCTGGCAGCCACCACTCCCAACGTCTTGCTCTGAACAGCATGCTGGAACTTCTCTCACATGCTCGAGAAGTCTCAGCCTCCTGCCCAGAGCTGGAAACAAGGAGCGGGGAGCAGCAGCAGTCTATTTACTTGGCTGGCAGGGCTCAGCATCCCCACTAGCAAAGTAAAAGAGAATTCAGCAGGGGGCCCAAGCCCACATTTTGGGAGCCAGTTGTTAAAGTAGCCATGGAGGGCCCTACTTTAACAACCGGCTCCCAAAATTCTTAAAAACTTAACAACCGGCTCTTGCGAGCCTGTGAGAGCCTGCTCCAGCACACCACTGTATATAGGTAAGCTACTGTGGGTGCTACTGTGACCCCCATGGTTACCCCTTTGATCAAAAGGTAAAACTCATTTTGAAACAAAAACAATTCTTAGTGATGACAGATTGCGCTAATTGATCTAAAAATTCTTTCTCCCTGGAAAGTGACAAACTTTCCAATTTGGTATATATCAATGCTAATGTAGCAAAGAGAGATTTGCATGCACTGCCTCCACTGCATGCAAATCTCTCTCTAATTAATATTCATTGTGGATATGCTGAGAACTTGACTGGCTATGGTGCCTCCAAGACCAGGTTTGGGAACACCAGTGGCGTCGCGAGGGCAGCTGACACCCGGGGCGGGTCGCCGCTGCGCACCCACCCCCGGGTGCAGCGCGACGCACCCTCCCTCCGTAGCGCAACACCCCCCCCGCCCGCCTGCCCGCCCGCCCGCGAGAACATACCTGGAAGGCGGTGAGGGGCGGGTGGGAGGGCCAATCCGCCGAGAGCACTCCGCTGGGGGGGTGTCGGCGCCTCGCTGGTTCCCTGCTCGCTCTGCCCCGGAACAGGAAGTAACCTGTTCTGGGGCAGAGAGAGCAAGGAACCAGCGAGGCGCCGACACCCCCCAGCGGCGTGCACCCGGGGCGGACCACCCCACCCCCCCCCCCTTCCTACGCCACTGGGGAACACTGCACTAGGTGGATTACAATATGACATACATATTAAAAGAAACAAGCATGTCATCACAGTCGGAATAATTATCAAACACATTTTCTAAAACCAAGGAAGTCAAGAGCATTGACGGAGCTTATGAAACATCTTATTTTATTATGCTCGGCTTAGCCAAGTAATTGATTCAATTCTAAAGTCAATTATCAGATCTGGTGTGGTCAACAGTCCAATGAGTTCAGCACCCTCTAATGTATTGACTCACTTTGACTTCGAGGTCTAACACGTTTTCTGCATGTTGACACAATTCAAAGTTATATTGGTTTAACAATAAGACAGACATGAATAAAATGAAAGAAGGGATAAGAAAGATCATCTTTTACACGCAGAGATGATGGCATCAAATCACATAATCTAACATTTTAATGGCATTGTTAAAACATAGCTATTGTAGTTTTTCTCTTGACAAAGCTGGAACATTCTGTTGATTGGTATCTCTAATTCCTGGTTTGGTATCAGTGTTTGCATTTCTGAGCATGCACTAAAAGTTTGCACATTAATTTTATTGTCTTGTTGATGGGAATCATATTGTTTTAATAGCACATGACTAACAGGCAGATGATCAAAAGCCCCGCGCTGTTCCAAACAGCGCTCTAAAATAGCGCTGGAACAGCGCGGGGCGCTAGTAGACCTATGATCAGAGATAATGCGTGCAAATTTAAGCAGCGCAATTATCTCTGATTATGGGGGTAGAAGTGCGGGAGAATTGTGCCTGAGCGTGCGCTCAGCACAATCCTCCCGCACTTGTTTGACAGGTCTGGGCTGGAGACCAATGAAAAGAGAAGGACGCCCATCTTTAAATCGGAAGATGGACGTCCTCAACTGCCCTGTTGCAGGAACGGCCAAATTTCAAGAGGGTGTCGGAGGTATAGCGACGGGGCAGTTGAGGACGTCCAAAATTTGGCTGTTTCTGCAATGGGCAGTTAAGGACGTCCAAAATTGGATGTTTCTATGAGAAAGACATCTTTCTCATAGAAACATCCAGTTTTGGACGTCCTTAACTGCCCATTGCCGAAATGTCCAAAATTTGGATGTCCTCAACTGCCCATCACAGAAACGGCCAAATTTTGGACGTCCTCAACTGCCTCGCTGTCAGGCTTGCCTTAGGGGGGAATGGGGGCCTGTCAGCATGCAAATGCATGCTGTACAGGGCTCACCATTCTTCCCCAATGATCTGCAAACCTTAACGCCAGCTCGGAGCTGGCGTAGGGTTTGTTGCAGCCAGCGACCCAATCTTTGGCGCACTGGATGCTGATCATTCGGAATAAATGCATTAAGCGCTGATTAGCATGAATTTGCAGGCTACTTGCGCTAAGACCCCTGTTTAGCATGCCTTTGGATGCTACTTGCGCTAAGAGCCCTCGAGCGCATTGTTTCACGCACTTGAGGGCTCTGATCATGGGGTGGTAGCAAACGCCAGTGCTAGTATGGTGCTAACAGCATCTAGCGCCAACATTTGCTTTTGATCATCTGCCTGTTAATCTGCCATTTTTTTTTCATTGTCTCAGGTTATCCATAACACGCATTATTGATACTCTAATTGTTTCACCAGTCATCAGGAGCTAGTGAGGAAGTAAAATCAATATGTAATTTCTAAATGATAATCGCTCCATAAGACTAGCATGTTACATTTGACACAGTTGCTATGTGGGTGCCCAGCAAAATATTGGTGAGAACCCACATACTGTGTGTCCCTGAAGCTGCTACTACTACTAATCATTTCTATAGTGCTACTAGATGTAGTCAGTGCTGTACACATTATATTGAGGTACTTTCTCTGTCCCTAGAAGGGTGACAATCTAAGTTTTGGTACCTGGGGCAATGGAGGGTTAAGTGACTTGCCCAAGGTCACAAGGAGTGGCAGTGAAAATCAAACCCACTTCCCCAGGATCAAGGTCTGCTGCACTAGCCACTAGGCTACTCCTCCACTAGTAACATTCCATGTAGAATCTCCAATAGTAGCAACAGAACCTCAAATAGTAGCAACATTCCATCTAGAACCTCAAATAGTAGCAACATTCCATGTAGAATCTCAAGTAGGGAAGGGGAAATGGGACTTGATATACTGCCTTTCTGAGGTTTTTGCAACTACTTTCAAAGTGGTTTACATATATTCAGGTACTTATTTTGTACCAGGGGCAATGGAGGGTTAAGTGACTTGCCCAGAGTCACAAGGAGCTGCAGTGAGAATTGAACTCAGTTCCCCAGGATCAAAGTCCACTGCACTAACAACTAGGCTACTCCTCCACTAGCAACATTCCATGTAGAAGCCTGCCCTTGCAGATCAGCAATGCGGTCGCGCAGGCTTCTGTTTCTGTGAGTCTGACGTCAGACTCACAGAAACAGAAGCCTGCGCGGCTGTGTTGCTGATCTGCAAGGGCAGGCTTCTACATGGAACGTTGCTAGTGGAATAGCAACATCCCATGTAGAATCTCAAATAGTAGCAACATTCCATCTGGAATCTACAAATAGTTTCAACATTCCATGTAGAATCTCAAATAGTAGGAACAGAATCTCAAATAGTAGCAACATTCCATGTAGGATCTCAAATAGGGAAAGGGAAATGGGACTTGATATACCGCCTTTCTGTGTTTTTTGCAACTACATTCAAAGTGGTTTACATAGTATATACAGGTACTTATTGCCCTTTAAACTTCCCACTGTCTCCTTCCAATGTTTCAGTGTTATGTTCCATTGTTATATTCCTTAACGCTACTTCGATTGTCTCGCATAACTCTGCACAATGTAATCCATAACCAAGTTGTAACAAATTGTATTTCCATTATTCATATCATATTGTAAGCCACACTGAGCCCGCAAAAAGGTGGGAAAATGTGGGATACAAAAACAATAAAATAAATAAATACCTGGGGCCATGGAGGGTTAAGTGACTTACCCAAGGTCGCAAGGAGCTGCAGTGGGAATTGAACCCACATCGCCAGAATCAAAGCCCACTGCACTATTAGGTCACTTCTCCACTCAGCTGCTTCCTATCTGGTCAGGTCCAGATATTCAATGCTGGGGTCCACTCACGGTGCGGTATTGAATATGCAGAACTAAGCTAGCCAGTGATTGTAAGCATTTGAAAAAAAAAAAACATTCACCATCACTAGATGAATATTGACAGGATAGGATACTAGCACTTACACCTGAGATAGCTACATATGTACCCCCCAGATTCTATATCAATACTGCTTGACTAATACATTATATATTTTGTTCTTTTCCTTAAATACACTACAAACACCTTACTGTGTGCATTCAAATTTACAATCTTTATTCTGAAATCAATCTAATCTAACAAATAAAACACTCTCTATCAGATGCTGTCACCATATCCTCTCCACATGGCTCATTCTACAAATGCCCTTTTTCAGTCCTAGTAATCATAGAGGGGCATAATGGAACAGAAACGCCTATCTCCATGGGCGTTTATCTCCGAGAACGGGTCCGTGAAGGGGCGGGGCGGATCGTATTTTTTAAAAGAAAAAGACGCCCATGTTTTATTCGTCAAGGTGTGAGCTGGGCGTTTTTGCTTTTCAGCGATAATGGAAAATGAAATCGCCCAGCTCAAAAACGAATAAATCCAAGGCATTTGTTCGTGGGAGGGGCCAGGATTCATAGTGCACTGGTCCCCCTCACATGGCAGGACACCAACCGGGCACCCTAGGGGGCACTTTTACAAAAACCAAATAAAAGGTAAAAGAGCTCCCAGGTGCATAGCACCCTTCCCTTGGGTGTTGAGCCCCCCAAATCCCCCTCAAAACCCACTGCCCACAAGTCTACATCATTACTATAGCCCTAAGAGGTGAAGGGGGGCACCTACATGTGGGTACAGTGGGTTTGGGGGGGTTGGACGACTAGTAGCATTAAGCAGCACAATTGTAACAAGTAGGGGGGGGGATGGGCCTGGGTCCACCTGCCTGACGTCCACTGCACCCCCTAACAACTGCTCCAGGGACCTGCATAATACTGCTGCTTGGGAGGAGGGTATGACATTTGAGGGTGAAAGTAAAAAGTTGTGAAACATCATTTTTTGAGGTGGGAGGGGGTTTATGACCACTGGGGGAGTCAGGGGAGGTCATCCCCGACTCCCTCTGGGGGTCATCTGGTCATTTAGGGCACTTTTGGGGGCCTTATTCGTCAAAAAACAGGGTCCAGGAAAAGTGTCCTAAATTCTAGCTCAAAACTGTTCCATTATCGGCGAAGGGCGCCCATCTCTGTTCGCCCGATAACCACGCCCCAGTTCCGCCTTCGACACGCCTTCGATACGCCCCCGTCAACTTTGTCCGCATCCGCGACGGAGTGCAGTTGAAAGCGTCCAAAGTTCGGCTTTCGATTATACCGCTTTATTTGTTTTTGTGAGAAGAACGCCCATCTCCCGATTTAGGTCGGAACTTGGGCGTTATTCTCGTTCGATTATAAGCTGGATAGTAACATAGTAGATGACGGCAGAAAAAGACCTGCATGGTCCATCCAGTCTGCCCAAGACAAACTCATATGTGTATACCTTACCTTGAATTTGTACCTGTCCTTTTCAGGGCACAAACCATATAAGTCTGCCCAGCAGTATTTCCCGCCTCCCAACCACCAGTCCCGCCTCCCATCACCGGCTCTGGTACAGACCGTATAAGTCTGCCCTCCCCTATCCTCGCCTCCCAACCACCACCTCCTCTTCCCCCCAACTGCTCTGCCATCCAATTTCAGCTAAGCTTCTGAGGATCCATTCCTTCTGCACAGGATTCCTCTATGAACTTGCGGAGCTACTGTTAGAAATATGCAATCTGTCCCTAAAATCGAGTGTAGTACCGGAAGACTGGAGGGTAGCCAATGTTACTCCGATTTTTAAGAAGGGTTCCAGAGGAGATCCGGGAAATTATAGACCGGTGAGTCTGACGTCGGTGCCGGGCAAGATGGTGGAGGCTATTATTAAGAATAAAATTGCAGAGCATATACAAAAACATGGACTGATGAGACAAAGTCAGCACGGATTTAGTGAAGGGAAGTCTTGCCTCACCAATCTAATGCATTTTTTTGAGGGGGTAAGCAAACATGTGGACAATGGGGAGCCGGTTGATATTGTATATCTGGATTTTCAGAAGGCGTTTGACAAAGTGCCGCACGAAAGACTCCTGAAGAAATTGCAGAGTCATGGAATCGGAGGTAGGGTATTATTATGGATTAAGAACTGGTTGAAAGATAGGAAGCAGAGAGTAGGATTGCGTGGCCAGTATTCTCAGTGGAGGAGGGTAGTTAGTGGGGTCCCGCAGGGGTCTGTGCTGGGTCCGTTGCTTTTTAATGTATTTATAAATGACCTAGAGATGGGAATAACTAGTGAGGTAATCAAATTCGCCGATGACACAAAATTATTCAGGGTCGTCAAGTCACAGGAGGAATGTGAACGATTACAGGAGGACCTTGCGAGACTGGGAGAATGGGCGTGCAAGTGGCAGATGAAGTTCAATGTTGACAAGTGCAAAGTGATGCATGTGGGTAAGAGGAACCCGAATTATAGCTACGTCTTGCAAGGTTCTGTGTTAGGAGTTACGGATCAAGAAAGGGATCTGGGTGTCGTCGTCGATGATACGCTAAACCTTCTGCTCAGTGTGCTGCTGCGGCTAGGAAAGCGAATAGAATGTTGGGTGTTATTAGGAAGGGTATGGAGTCCAGGTGTGCGGATGTTATAATGCCGTTGTATCGCTCCATGGTGCGACCGCACCTGGAGTATTGTGTTCAGTATTGGTCTCCGTATCTCAAAAAAGATATAGTAGAATTGGAAAAGGTACAGCGAAGGGCGACGAAAATGATAGTGGGGATGGGACGACTTTCCTATGAAGAGAGGCTGAGAAGGCTAGGGCTTTTCAGCTTGGAGAAGAGACGGCTGAGGGGAGATATGATAGAAGTGTATAAAATAATGAGTGGAATGGATCGGGTGGATGTGAAGCGACTGTTCACGCTATCCAAAAATACTAGGACTAGAGGGCATGAGTTGAAGCTACAGTGTGGTAAATTTAAAACGAATCGGAGAAAATTTTTCTTCACCCAACGTGTAATTAGACTCTGGAATTCGTTGCCGGAGAACGTGGTACGGGCGGTTAGCTTGACGGAGTTTAAAAAGGGGTTAGATAGATTCCTAAAGGACAAGTCCATAGACCGCTATTAAATGGACTTGGAAAAATTCCGCATTTTTAGGTATAACTTGTCTGGAATGTTTTTACGTTTGGGGAGCGTGCCAGGTGCCCTTGACCTGGATTGGCCACTGTCGGTGACAGGATGCTGGGCTAGATGGACCTTTGGTCTTTCCCAGTATGGCACTACTTATGTACTTATGTACTTATGCATATCCCACGTATGTTTGAACTCCGTTACCGTTTTCATTTCCACCACCTCCCGCGGGAGGGCATTCCAGCTCAGTTGTTGGCTAGTCCTTGACAGAGGAGGAAGTGCTGCCGGAGGCTCTGCCAGTACCAGGAGGGAGGGGAGCGGGGCCTAGCTCCTTCCCCAGCAATGAGGAGGGTCCCTGGGGAGAAGTCCTCAGGAAGGTCCCAGGCCATGGGGCCTACTGGGGCCAGGGACCAGAAGGCCCGGAGGAGTAGCTCTCTTTTTGGATCAGCCCCAGAGAGGAGGGAAAGGAGTCCTGTGGACCGCAGAGTGCAGAAGTCCAGGGGTGGAAGCCGGATCGTTACCCCCTCCACGACTCAGCTGCTCATGGAAGGTGAGCGTGAAGAATGTGGAGAGGGGAGGAAGTTGGTAAAGACCCCTGAAAAACTCTCTAAGGGGATGGTTGGAGAGGAGGGAATGGAGGTGAGCCAGGAGCCTCTGCCTGTTCCTGATCAGGTAGAGAGCGAGGATGGCTGGTCAGAGGAGGAGGAAGAGGAGGAGGTCCAGTTAGAAAGCTGTGATCCAGAAGACACGGCTAAAGGCGTGGTAGAGAGGGTCAGGAAAATCAAGGCCCTGGAAAAGGAGTGTGCAGAGCTGGGGAAGAAGCAAAAAATGGCTAAGGCTTTGAGCAAGTTAGCCCCAGCTGAACACAGGAAGGCTTACAAGAAGGAGGAAGTCCGACTGGTAAAACAGCTACAGCAGAAAGAGAAGCTGTTGGGCTCCTTAAAAAAGGGCAGTGATAATCCCTTGAGGGAGCTTTATTTGAATCAGGAAAGAATGGCCTCTGCTTCTGAACATTTGTGTCCTGAGAGAGAAGTGTGCCAGAAAGAGGCTACAGTGTCTATGAAAGCAGGAGAAAAGGCAGAGTCTGGCTCTGCTTGTATGTTTAAACGTCAGCCTGTAACAGAGGACTTGTCAGGGTCTGATAATCAAGCTACTTTAACTTTTATGAAGGCTTTGACAAGCCAGCCAGATGTACTCACTGTGGAAGAAGGCTCCAGACAGGAGGTGGTTGGACTTGGTTCTGGTGTCTTTTCAGAACCTGTGATACCACCTAAGGGACAAGAATCTGAAACAAGAAAGATTCCTAAACTGTTGCACATTGTAGAAACTGAGAAAGGAGACTTGGGAGGCAGTCTGCTTTCCAAGCAGGTGTTAGTAGAAACATCCAGTAAGGAGGAAAGCAGTTCACATGTTAAAGGAATGGATACAGCTTGTGCAGAGATGGCAGGAGGACTGCAGTACTCTGGAAGGCTGGCTCAGGTGCAGCCAGTTGATTCTCTGATTGCAGCAACCGATTTTTCTCAGTCAGGTGTTCAGATTGCTTTGCAGCCAGGTTCTGAGAAGCTACGCCCCAGAGGGTTGGATGGACAGGAGTTCCCATCCAATCAGGAGGAAGAAGGGGGAAAGCCTGAGGTGAAACCAACTACCAGTCTCCTGCAAGACCTGCCTGTGTGGAGAGGACAGCATACAGACAGCCAGCAGGGGTCAGAAGATGCTCTAAACACCAGATCTTCAGCCCAGGCCTGTGGGGTTTTGAACTGTGGGGTATTGCTGCAGGATAAGGACAGCTCTGTAGAGGGATTGAGTTTGGACTTGGGGGGGAGGGTTGCTATGGACAGAGAATGTTTGAAGGAGGGGGGCATATCTGATGTGATAAATATGTGTATTGATAAGAGGGGGGAGGGGGGTGAAGGGGAATTTTCTGAATTGTTACATTTGTCTGTTGGGGGAAAGGGAGGTGGGGATCAAGGGGGAGGGGGGCACGGCACAGCAGGGGGGGGAGGGTGAGGCAAGTGAAGGGATAGCAGGGGGGCAATCGGAGGGGGGGACGGTACGAGATGGGCAGGATGCACTGAGTTCAGGGAAAGGTGCGAGAGGGCGGTGGGAGCAGGGGGCTAAGTCCTTTGCTGCTGTAGTAGGTAGTGGGGGGAGAAGAGAGGGGGGAGGGTTTCCATGGGGTGGTAGGGCGGGGGCAGGTTTTGGGGAAGAGGGGAGAGGTCGTGGGCAAGTACCCAGGAGGCGGAATGTGGTACAAGTTAGATGGGTGGGGGAGGGGGGGATGCCTTCCAGGGACACAGTATTGAGGTTGGTTTTGGGGCTAGGGTTTATCCCAGAGGACCTTTATGCATGCATACATCCGGTGAACATCCCGGAGTACGATGTCAGTTTCTTGACACAGAGAGGAATGGAGGTCTTCTGGGAGAGGTATGAAGGGGTAAGGGGGAGAGGGGAGTGGAAAAATTATAAAGTGGTCCCGATCAGCAGACCTGACCTGGTGCAGGTGACTCTGTTGGTGCGGAACGAGTCCATTTCAGGGGCAGACCTGGCTTTCTGGTTACAGAGGTATGCAGAGTTGAGAACTCCGTTGACTAAACTCCCGGACCCCAGTAGGGTATGGGCGGGTGGATGGGGGGCTTTGGTTAAATTAAATCAAGTGGGCCAGGTGATACAGCACATTCCCTCAGCGGCGTTCATAGGGAGGGACAGAATTTTGTGCTTCTATAAAGGACAGCCGAGGCAGTGTTTTAAGTGTGGGTCCTTTCGGCACTTTAGCATGTCCTGCCCAGTAATGCAGTGTGCAAAATGTGGGGCCAAGGAGCATTCCACGGAGGATTGTACCTCCATTAGATGCAATCTTTGTGGGGGTCTGGGGCACGCATTTAGAGATTGTCCGCAGGCTTCTCATAATGGGGGAGAGGATGGCACGGGAAGGGATAGTCAAATGCAGGAAGGGGGGAGGGGAGAGGAGGGACAGGGGACAGGGGTCCAGGGTACGGATGGTGTGGAGGAAGAGTTGACAAGTCAGGGGGGGGAGAAACGGGGGGGAGCTCAGAGGCAGGAGGGTGAGGACGAAGGATGGTTACGGGTCTCAAAGAAACAAAAGGGAAAGGGAAGGGGGATGGGGATGCGGGTAGCTGCTGGGAGGGGGTTAGAGCAAGGGATAGAGGTTGGGAATAAATTTAGGGGTTTGGAAGTAGAAGGAAGGGAGGAAGAGATAGTAGAGGAGGGAAGAGGGGATAATAGAGGATGGCAGGAGGGGGAAGGAAGCAGGCAGGAGGCAGTGAGGGAGGGAGGGGGAAAGGTGAGGGGTAGGAAGAAGGGGGGAAAGGTTAGGATGGAGGAGGGTTGCTTGGAAGAGGGGGGAGATATGGAAGTTGAGAGTGTGGAGGAGGGAGGGGGGAGGGGGGAAGGGGGTATAGGAAGGGGAGAAGGGGGGAAGAGGAAATCTGGAAGAAATAGTGTTTTTCAAGCAGTAGATAAGGGGGGGGAAGGGTCGGAGGACGAAAGAGAGGGGGAGGAGGGTGGGGAGGAGGGGGAGCGGGGAGATGGTTGTGCCTTAGGGGGAGGAGGGGTTGTAGGTGAGGAGAAGAAGAAGAAGGGGAGGAAGAAAATAAGGGGGGGGGGGGAAGGAAAGAGAGGATTTTTGAATTTGGAGTGAGGGACTGGGCGGAGGAGGAAGATGTGGGGGATGGTAAGGTACAGGATTTAGGTGGTGGGTTAGAGCAGAAGGAAGGGAAGAAGGAGAAGTTTGTGCAGGGGAGGCGTTTCTCTAGATAGAGGTGATGGCGGGAGTGCTGTTATTCTTTGCCACGCTTAATGTGGCTAGTGTCTCCTCCCAGAGGGCGAGATGTGTGGCCTTCGATGGCCTCTCTGCTATACAGGCAGATTGTTTCTTGATTCAGGAGACGAGATTGCAAACATTGGATGCTGTCAGGCGGGCGAAACAGGCATGGAGATGGGGTCCTTCAGTTTGGGGGCTGGCAGGGGAAAGGTATGGGGGGGTAGGTATTTGTTCAAGACACATAAGGTGGTAATTCAACGGGTGGTGGAGTTAGGGGTAGGGAGGTGTTTGGTGGTGGATGTGTTATTGCACGGGGTGGCTTTAAGAATTATTAATATCTATGGGCCCCAGAGTAAGAGGGGGAGGTCACTGTTGTTCGGGAAAATCAGGCCATATCTGTATACGTCCCGTCAGTTGGTGTGGGGAGGGGATTTTAATACGATCCTGAGGAAAGAAGATAGTGGGGGTAGGTCAGCACAGGTGCGTTATGATGGGGTGAGGTTGGCAGGGATCATGAAGGGAGCAGGGTTGGTGGACGTGTTTTTGGAACATTTTGCAGGAAGGGAGGGTTTTACGTTTTCCAGGGGTAGTTGTAGAAGTAGGATAGATAGGTTTTTGGTTCGGGGAGGGGCATGTGGGCAGGGGCCTAGACTGGTGGAGGTGGATTTTTCAGATCACAAGTTGGTGTTAATTAAGTTAGGAGGTGCGGGAATTCACAGGTCAGGAAGGGGTATGTGGAGACTAAATTTAAAATGGCTAAGGGAGGGGCCGGTACAGAGGGAATTTTTGGAGTTTCTGATAGATCAATCGTCTTTACAGGGTATTTTTTCATCTCCAGGGGATTGGTGGGAGGAAGTGAAACGGCGCACGAAGGTCTTTTTCATACGTCAGGCGAGACGGGAGGGACGGGAGGTAACCCGGCTAGGGATGGCATTAAAGAAGAGGAGAGATAATTTAATTTCTAGAGGGGGGAGGAGGGAGGATATAGAGGTGGTGCAGTCAGAAATGGAGAAGGTGCAATATAACAGGTACGCCTCTTTGGTGTACGAAAGGGATTTTGGGAAACTGTTGAGCCCAGATCCTTTCGTATGCTGCAAGGAGAGAAGGGAACATAGGATAATAGAGGGGTTAAGGGATGAAAGGGGGGTCATCAGAGATTCAAGGGAAGGGATCCTGGGGGTGGTGGGGGATCATTTTGAGCAGTTTTTTTCTGATCAGAATTTGGACAAGGAAGTCATGAAGAAGTATGTAGAAGGGACCCCGGGGGTGGGAAACTGGGGGCCTCATCTCCAGGTTCTGGAACAGCCCTGGACGTTGAAGGAAGTGGAGGAGGCCATTGGGGCCTTGCGGAGCAGGACCTCGCCGGGACCTGATGGGCTCCCAGCGGAGTTTTATCAGGCATTCAAACACCAGCTGGCTCCGATTTTGTTGGAGGTCTGGGAGGTGGCACGGAGGACGGGTTCCTTGCCAAAGTCTTTTTCAGAGTCAGCACTGGTTCTCCTTAGTAAAGGCAAAGATTCTCGGCTTATGGCTAATTGGCGGCCTATAGCATTGTTAAATAGCGACCGGAAGGTCTTTGCGCATATGCTCTTAGCACGGATGAGACAGGTATCTGGGGGGATGCTGGCGATCTCACAAGGTTGTGGGGTTCCGGGCAGGGGGGTGTTGGAGGCAGTGGCATGGGTACGGGAGGGTCTGGAGCGCAGTCGGGAGGATCAGAAAGGGCGGTTACTGGTAGCCCTGGACCAGGACAAAGCCTTCGATAGGGTACAGTGGGATTTTTTATGGGAGGTGTTAATTCATTATGGGTTTCCAAGGGGATGGGTAGAACAGCTTCGGTTATTGTATACCAATGTGCGGTGTTTTCCATTGGTGAATGGCTGGAAGGGGAAGGATTTTGGGATTACGGCAGGAGTGCGACAAGGGTGTCCCTTGAGCTCTCTGCTGTATACCTTCGCCATTGACCCATTTGTGCGGCGTTTGGAGTTGAGTGGTGAAGAGGGATTGCAAGGGGTGGAGGTGAGCAAGGGGAAGCAACTACGGGTGGTGGCCTATGCGGACGATATTACGGTCTGGGTAGCAGATAAGACAGAAGGCAGGAAATTGCAAGGGATGATTTCAAGGTATTCGCAGGCGTCAGGATCGCGGGTGAATTATCAGAAATGTAAAAGCTTATGGGTGGGACCGGCAGGGGCAAGGTTTGAATTGGAGGGTGGGTTCCCACAGGCTACAGAGAGGATAAGGGTTCTGGGGATACAGTTTGAGGCAGGGGACTATGGATTGATTAATTGGAATCAGAAGATTGAAGAGGCAAGGGCAAAGGTAGAGAGGTGGAAGGGCTGGAGGATGTCGATGGCAGATCGGGTTCGTTTGATCAAATCCCATGTAGTGCCAATGTTTTTATTTTTAAGTTACATCTGTCTGTTACCAGAGCGTTGTTACACGGCACTTTACAGTGTTTTTTTTCAAATGCTATGGGGTAACCGGATGAATCCAGTCAAAAGAAACATCACATACTTGCCAAGGAATGAGGGAGGGGTAGGTATGGTTAACCCAGTGTTAGTTTTCAGTTATTTGTTTCTTCAATTTAATTTGGGTCGGGCAGTAGATCAAGAACCCCCGGGGTGGGCAGAGAGTGTTATTCAGTGGTGGAAGGAATATTGGGTCCCCTGGCTGGGAGGGAGGAGGGTGAGGGTTTTGAGGAAAGGCTTTCCAGAGGGGGTAGGGTATTATCGGACCCTGGTCAAGTTAGTACGGTTGTGGGGTGTTATGGTAGAGGAAATAAAGGAAGGGAGGAGGGAGGATTGGGTGGAAAGGGTGCGCACTCAGAGATTTTCTTCTCCACTGGTACTTAGGGATGCTCCTGGGCCGGTATTGGAGCGGGGTTTGCGGTTAGTGTCATCAGAAAGGATCCCACACAAGTACAGGGACATTGCTTGGCTGTCCTTGCATGGAAAGCTATATGTAAGGGGAAATCTGAAGGACAGGAACATGAAGGACCGTGACTGTCCGAGGGGGGAATGTGTTGGAAAGGTAGAAACCATGAACCATTTTTTAAAGGAATGCCCTTTTTCCATTCAGGTGTGTGACAGAGTGGCTTCTCTGTTACAAATTCCCAGTTTTCGATCTTACACCTACGCGGATTGGGTTTATGGGAGACAGCAGGGGAAAGGGCAGCTGGAGCCGGTAACGGGGTTTCTGATCTCTGTCATTGTCAGGTTCTGTCTTTGGATGGCGCGCTGCGGGGTTTCCCTGCGTCAGGAGTACAGGTCTGTTGAGGGGGTCAGTTGGGATATAGTAAGGGCGGTCCAGGAGGTAGCACGGTGGGAAAGGGCGGAGGTAGGGATTGGTAAATTTTTTATTTGGTGGAAGCATGTTAAGTTAAAACTGTCATGATTTTTTGGTTTCAGATGGGTATTGGTTTTATTAGGGTTCCCGGGTAGGGGGGGGGACTTGTGAATATGTATATAGTGGGCTGATTTGTATTTATGTATTTTTAATGTACGGTTGTCTATTGATTTCCGTCTCTATAAATAAAAGAGTTCTCCAAGCGTCCACCACCCTCTCCGTGAAGAAATACTTCCTGACATCTTTCCTGAGTCTGCCCCCCTTCAATCTCATTTCATGTCCTCTCGTTCTACTGCCTTCCCATCTCCGGACAAGATTCGTTTGCGGATTAATACCTTTCAAATATTTGAACGTCTGTATCAATATCACCCCTGTTCCTCCTTTCCTCCAGGGTGTACATGTAATCAAAACAGCTTTAGCGCAGTCATCAGATGTTCCAAATTGGTGACCCGTTACACCGTGCAGTTCCCAATGTTCTCCTTCCCTCAAATCAGGGGCGTTACGTGTTGTTAAACAATATCTTTCTTTTAACTTGCTTTCAAATTATTAATAGTTTCCGAAGAGGAACCCATTAATCCTTGACGAAAAAACTGCGGAATATTTGGAAGCAAGGTAGAAGTGTACCGGATGCTGTAGAGCTCCACACGGTATAACCGAGGGAGTGTAGAGGTCGGATAAGGTCTCCTGATGAAGTTAGACAAGAAACACGGTCAGTGTTGGGACCACAAAGGTTTAAGGGACCTGACGATGTTTAACATGATTTGATGGAACAGATGCCAAATATTCCTCGGTCCTCACCAGGTCGGGGTTTCAGGATTTCCTGATCTATTTGCATACGACGGAGGCAGTGCATGAAAACAGATCTTAAGCATATTCTTTGGGAAAATCCTGACAACCCAACTGGATTGTGGCCCTCAAGGACCAAGGTTGGGCTACCTTGACTTATACACTAGCTTATATAATAATGCACAGTGCATCTGGGCGTGTAAGTGGTATTAACTGGTGCATTTACACACACGGAGCGCATAAACGCACACGCCCAGTCTTTTGTGTAATTCTTTTTGGTATGAATGAAAGTTACCGAGGGGGGCCCTTTTACCAAGCTGCAGCAAAAAGGACCCTGCGCGTTTGCTTCTGATAATTGGCCCATGAATGCATGCGCTGGAAGAACACCCTTTGAATCGATTGTCTGATGAAAGCGTTCACTATTTTAAATCAAATATTTTCAGTGCTTGAAGAGGCACATTTAAAATATAAGGTAATTGAGCTCTTAAAACAATAACCCATTAAATTAGTACATTGTCTGTGCTCAGACACAGTTAATCAAGTTTAATGCATTAGCAGTGCAAATGTCACCATGGGACCAATATTGCTAAGTTATGTTTATTTCTATATAATGGCAGTAAGGTGAACCTTTTGCAGAGGGAGATATTAGAAAAGGCATCACTAGGTTATTTGTCAAACCTAATAATACAGAGACATAATGATAAATAAATCTTTCAGCTTGAAATATGTTTGGAGCTCACCGCTTGTCCTAGTGACAGCGCTGGCTTGATTGCAGTAGTAATAAACCAGATATAGGGGTTATTTTAAAGCCTTATTCTACCCGAGGGAAATATTTCGCAACCCGGTACAACCAATGGTACTAAGCCACGTAGGCTACTGCAATGGAATCTATGCGGGATATAAAGAACAAACCTTAAAGAAACTTCAGAACGCTCAAAACACGACAGCTGGGCTTATCTTCAGAAAAACGCAATTTGAAAGCGCAAAACCCCTCCGCGAAAACCTACACTGGCTCCCAATCAAAGAATGCATTGCTTTCAAAATCTGCACTCTGGTTCACAAAATTATCTACGGCGAAGCCCCAGGATACATGACAGACTTGATCGACCTACCAACTAGAAATTCATCCGAATCAATGCAAATGTACCTAAATCTGCACTTCCCAAGCTGCAAAGGACTCAAATACAAATCAACCTACGCATCTAGTTTTTCCTGCATTAGCACACAACTGTGGAACACATTACCAAAAGCCTTGAAAATGACGTACGATCACCTAAACTTCTGGAAAACACTAAAAACTAACCTGTTAAAAAAGGCATACCCTACCGATCCAACATAAATGCCTGATCTCTGCAACACAACAAAACTAAAGTACGCAATGGACATAACACAACTCTTCCGTCATACGATACCCTAATGTGGCTGTGCCACATGAACTTTATCTTACCACAATATCACTTTGTATTTGTTCACACGAGAGTCTGCAAACGTCTTTCCGGTACTATGTAAGCCACATTGAGCCTACAAATAGGTGGGAAAATGTGGGATACAAATGTAACAAATAAAAATTAAATAAATAAATAATTTCCACATCAAAGATTCTGGTATGTACGCATGGAAACAACATTCACATGGAAATGGACATTGTAGAAAGGGTTCAATTCACACATAGGTGTCTACAATACATAGAAATTGCAAGGGAGTGCATCAGGGGCATGGTTTGGGCATGGCCTGGGTGAGTCAAAAATCCACACATGTATTCCTATATACGGTGCTAAAAATTGCGTGTATAAATGTGAGTGCGTGCCCAATTTGCGCAAACAATTTTGTGTGCGCAAGTTGGGCATGCACCCACATATAATTGAGCAACAAGCCAATGGGCGCCAATATTTGAGCACTAAACAATAGTTTACCAAGATCGATTCGAACAGTCAATAACCATTTACCCTTCCGGAAGCTGGTAAAAACTTACCTCTACAAGCAAGCCTACACAAAGGACCTGACTTAAATTAAGACCCTTCTGCGCCTCTCGGATCTGACCTTATGACAGAACCTGAAATATGCTACCTCTTTTACCCTTTTTTGATTTCATCCCTCTTCCAGCCATCATTATACATTCTTCCTTAATTACAACACATTATTTATTTATTTATTTGTAACATTTTGGCGGCGGATACATCGGCTTGCCGGATTTCTACCACAGTGCAACATTGCAGGGTGCTCTTCCCCTGACGAAGCCCTATGTGGCGAAACGGGACCGTTGGGGAGCCCTTGGTTGGAGCAGCAATAAGCTAAGTAGCTGTGGTGTTTAATGTTCACTGAATATGTCTGAGAAATTCAGCGTGAATAAATATTAAAGGCACATCAACGAATATTGAGGGAGGAGGTTGGTAGAGGACCAGTGATTACACATTTGTGACCTCACGAATATAATCTTAATTGATTAAAAAAGTGTCACTGGTCTGAGGTCCTCTCCCCCTCCGTTATTTATTCACAATCGACTTGAAATAGCCGCTGTTTTTTGGTTGTTATCTTCTATGATCCAGCGGAGTGATCCCCTTTTGTTTTTGTAACATTTGCATCCCACATTTTCCCACCCATTAGCAGGTTCAATGTGGCTTACATAATACCGTAAAGGCGATCGCCAGGTCCGGTAGATGGTAAACAAATACAGTATAAAATAAGGTAAGGTTAGGGTATACAAGTACAATAAGGGTCAAGGAAATAAGGAATATATAATGTCCAATACGATATAAGGTTTTGATGCATTGCGGAGTTGAGGCATTTAAGTTGGGTCAGTAGGGTAGGGTCAGTAGGGTATCCCAATTTACACCCTCTTCCCACTCCCTCCTCTACCACCTTCCTCCCTTACCCATCTTACTTACCCACTTTTTATTGTCCACCTTTTTATATACTGTATTTTGCTGTTTTATCCATTTTGTATTCTTGTAAACCTGTTCTATTTGTAAGCCGCATTGAGCCTGCTAATAAGTGGGAAAGCGCGGGGTATAAATGTTACAATACAATATAATATTTTTATTACATTTGTACCCCGCACTTCCCCACTCATGGCAGGCTCAACGCAGCTTACATGGGGCAATGGAGGGTTAAGTGACTTGCTCGGAGTCCCACTAGCAACATTCCATGTAGAAGTCGGCCCTTGCAGATCACCAATGTGGCCGCACCAATGTGGCCGCGCAGGCTTCTGCTTCTGTGAGTCTGACGTCCTGCACATAATCTCCAATAGTAGCAACATTCCATGTAGAATCTCCAATAGTATCTATTTTATTTTTGTTACATTTGTACCCCGCGCTTCCCCACTCATGGCAGGCTTAATGCAGCTTACATGGGGCAATGGAGGGTTAAGTGACTTGCTCGGAGTCCCACTAGCAACATTCCATGTAGAAGTCGGCCCTTGCAGATCACCAATGTGGCCGCACCAATGTGGCCGCGCAGGCTTCTGCTTCTGTGAGTCTGACGTCCTGCACATAATCTCCAATAGTAGCAACATTCCATGTAGAATCTCCAATAGTAGCAACATTCCATGTAGAATCTCCAATAGTATCTATTTTATTTTTGTTACATTTGTACCCCGCGCTTTCCCACTCATGGCAGGCTCAATGCAGCTTACATGGGGCAATGGAGGATTAAGTGACTTGCCCAGAGTCCCACTAGCAACATTCCATGTAGAAGTCGGCCCTTGTAGATCACCAATGTGGCCGCGCAGGCTTCTGCTTCTGTGAGTCTGACGTCCTGCACATAATCTCCAATAGTAGCAACATTCCATGTAGAATCTCCAATAGTATCTATTTTATTTTTGTTACATTTGTACCCCGCGCTTCCCCACTCATGGCAGGCTTAATGCAGCTTACATGGGGCAATGGAGGGTTAAGTGACTTGCTCGGAGTCCCACTAGCAACATTCCATGTAGAAGTCGGCCCTTGCAGATCACCAATGTGGCCGCACCAATGTGGCCGCGCAGGCTTCTGCTTCTGTGAGTCTGACGTCCTGCACATAATCTCCAATAGTAGCAACATTCCATGTAGAATCTCCAATAGTATCTATTTTATTTTTGTTACATTTGTACCCCGCACTTCCCCACTCATAGCAGGCTCAACGCAGCTTACATGGGGCAATGGAGGGTTAAGTGACTTGCTCGGAGTCCCACTAGCAACATTCCATGTAGAAGTCGGCCCTTGCAGATCACCATTGTGGCCGCGCAGGCTTCTGCGAGTCTGACGTCCTGCACGTACATGCAGGACGTCAGACTCACAGAAACAGAAGCCTGCGCAGCCTTCTACATGGAATGTTGCTAGTGGAATAGCTTCCATGTAGAATCTCCAATAGGATCTATTTTATTTTTGTTACATTTGGACCCTGCGCTGTCCCACTCATGGCAGGCTCAATGCAGCTTACATGGGGCAATGGAGGGTTAAGTGACTTGCCCAGAGTCACAAGGAGCTGCCTGTGCCTGAAGTGGGAATCAAACTCAGTTCCTCAGGACCAAAGTCCACCACCCTAACCACTAGGCCACTTGCTACACACTTTTCTAAATGTACATAATAGCAAGCTTGACTGATTTTACTTCATCTTATAAAAGACCTCAAATGCTTGGCCTATTGCTATAATCAGCTCAGCAAAACTGCCGTGCGAACTTCCTCAATTTTGTTTACTTCAATTTTTTGTAATAGTCTTATTGATCTTTTTCTTTTTCCCTATTGGGGACCTTAGAAACTGAAGGGCACTTATCTGCTTCAGAGGAGATTCTTCTCTTCTGGGTTTGATCAACAAGATGCCTCAGTTTCATTGTATGCTTCCTCGGGAAACAAAGCGCCAACTTTTTGTTCTTAGTGTCCAAGCTATGTTCTTACAGGTCCACCTCGATTAAAAGAAAAGAACGAAAAGGCTCAATAAGAATATCACAAAAAATTTAAATTAAAAAAAAAAAGATTGTATGGAGGTTGTTTAGACCGGTGAGGAAGTTCACATGGCAGTTTTGTTGAACTGATTATAAACACATGCCGAGCATCTGAGGTCTTTTATAAGGTGAAGTAAAATCAGTCAAGCTTGCTATTATGTACATTTAGAGAAGTGGCGTAGCCAGTATGGGGCCACGGGGGCCTGGGCCCCCGTAGATTTGCCCCTGGACCCCCCTGCTGATGACCCTCTCGACCCCCCTCCCGCCGCCAACCCGCCGTCGCCTACCTTTTGCTGGCGGGGGACCTATCCCGAACTTATTTAAATCTGCATTATCCAGACTGCAATGGACCTAGATACAAATCAACTTATGCATCCAGCTTTTCTTACATAAGTACACAACTGTGGAACGCTTTGCCCAAAACCGTGAGATCTACCCATAACCATCTTAACTTCAGGAAACTACTGGAAACCAACTTGTTTAAGAAGGCCATAACAAAACTCTGTAAGCCACATTGAGCCTGCAAATAGGTGGGAAAATGTGGGATACAAATGCAATAAATAAATAAATAAAATAAGGCCTACCCCCATGACCCAAATTAACTTTCTACTTCATGCGACACAGCAAAATATGGACCGTACTAGACTTCTATCACCACCCCCTCTTTATTTTTTTGTTGCTTTATACGTATGTATCTTACATGCTTACTACTGTACTATGTATTTGTATTATTGAACCGGAGCCTACCTCTACGGTATTGTGTAAGCCACATTGAGCCTGCAACTAAGTGGGAAAATGTGGGATATAAATTTGTTAAATAAATAAATTACCACAAGATCCACATGGTAGTCAGGCAGTAAGTCCATTTTGGCGCACGTTGGGTACACGTAGGCCCCTATCCACCTTATAATCGAAAGAGAAAAACGCCTAGATTTTGACCCTAATCGGGAGATAGACGTTTATCTCACAAAAACGAATAAATCGGTATAATCGAAAGTCGATTTTGGACGTTTTCAACTGCACTCCGTCGCGGATATGGACAAAGTAGATGGGGGCGTGTCAGAGGTGTGGCAAAGGTGGAACTGTGGCGTAGTTATCGGCCGAGGAGAGATGTACGCGTTAGGGTGATAATCGAAAAAATAAAGGCGTTTTTAGCGAACATTTAGGACACTTTTGTTGGACCCTTTTTTCACACGAACAGGTCCCAAAAAAGTGCTCTAAATGACCAGATGACCATCGGAGGGAATCAGGGATGACCTCCCCTGACTCCCCCAGTGGTCACTAACCCCCTCCCACCACAAAAAAATGATATTTCACAACTTTTTATTTTCACCATCAAATGTCATACCCACCTCCCTGGCAGCAGTATGCAGGTCCCTGGAGCAGTTGTTAGGGGGTGCAGTGGACTTCAGGTAGGTGGACCCAGGCCCATCCCCCCCAACCTGTTACAATTGTGCTGCTTAATGCTTATTAGTCGTTCAACACCCCCCAAACCCACTGTACCCACATGTAGGTGCCCCCCTTCACCCCTTAGGGCTATAGTAATGGTGTAGACTTGTGGGCAGTGGGTTTTGAGGGGGATTTGGGAGGCTCAACACACAAGGGAAGGGTGCTATGCACCTGGGAGCTCTTTTACTTTTTTTTTTGTTTTTGTAAAAGTGCCCCCTAGGGTGCCCGTTTGATGTCCTGGCATGTGAGGGGGACCAGTGCACTACGAATCCTGCCCCCCCCCCCCCCCCCACGAACAAATGCCTTGGATTTATTCGTTTTTGAGCTGGGCGCTTTCATTTTCCATTATCGCTGAAAAACAAAAACGCCCAGCTCACAAATTGTCGAATAAAACATGGGCGTCTATTTTTTGCAAAAATACGGTTCGGTCCGCCCCTTCACGGACCCGTTCTTGGAGATAAACGCCCATGGAGATAGACGTTTTCGTTCGATTATGCCCCTCTATGCGGCTTAGTATAAAAGGGGTCCTAAGTTATGCATGTTGTTACAGAATATGCTTTGATTTCGGTGCGGAATGCTAAGTGCACTATATAGAATCCCACTTTTTTTCAGTAGAACCTTTTGTAAAATTGTTGGGAAAGATAAACATCCGAACCTAGATGTCCAATGTCCCATATAGAGTGCTCATGCAAAATAGGATTCCACAAGTTAAACCATGGAAAAATATAAAACATTTTATCCAATTAAATTAAAATGATTTCTGCAGCTAATCAGCTTTTAATAGAGGTAATATCCAGTTCTAAATAAAATGCAAACTTTACGGCATATCCAGTGTTTTTGGAGAGGAAATTTAATATAGAAGCGATTAAGAGTTAGAAGGAGCACAAGTGAAATGGATTGAGAGATGAAAACAAATGCCTGGTCATGACTGGTTCATTAAGCCATTCCTGTCTAATATTCATATATTCATTCCCTGATCAGGTGTGCTGCAAACACAGTGGAAATCCACAAATTATTAAAGAAGGGAGTTTTAAACACACACACAAAGATAGAGCTGACTTAATGCACATGCACAAAATGAGCTGAGAGCTCTGTCAAATTAGTGCTTAATGACATTTCATTTTATTTCGGGAGTTTGTGCTTCTTGCTTTTCCGGTCCCATTTATTTAACATGCAGGATTATTCGACATCTATAGGTAAGAACATAAGACTAGCCATATTGGGTCAGACCAATAGTCTACCTAGCCCAGTAACCTGCTTCTCCAACAGTGGCCAATCCAGGTCACAAGTACCTGGCAGAAACTCAAAATGTAGCAAGATTCCATGTAGAATCTCAACTAGTAGCAACATTCCATTCAGAATCTCAAATAGTAGCAAGATTCCATGTAGAATCTTGTGAGTGGAGGAGTGGCCTAGTGGTGGACTTTGGTCCTGAGGAACTGAGTTCGATTCCCGGCACAGGCAGCTCCTTGTGACTCTGGGCAAGTCACTTAATCCTCCATTGCCTGCTGCATTGAGCCTGCCATGAGTGGGAAAGCGCGGGGTACAAATGTAACTAAAATAAATAAATAGTAGCAACATTCCATTCCAAATCTCAAATAGTAGAAACATTCCATGTAGAACCCCAAAGAGTAGCAGAGATTCCATTCAGAATCTCAAATAGTAGCAACATTCCACAAAGAACCCCAAAGAGTAGCAAGATTCTATTCAGAATCTCAAATAGTAGCAACATTCCATTCCGAATCTCAAATAGTAGAAACATTCCATGTAGAACCCCAAAGAGTAGCAAGATTCCATTCCAAATCTCAAATAGTAGAAACATTCCATGTAGAACCCCAAAGAGTAGCAAGATTCCATTCAGAATCTCAAATAGTAGCAACATTCCACAAAGAACCCCAAAGAGTAGCAAGATTCTATTCAGAATCTCAAATAGTAGCAACATTCCATTCCGAATCTCAAATAACAGCAGCATTCCATG
Organism: Microcaecilia unicolor; assembly: GCF_901765095.1. Classification (NCBI taxonomy): domain Eukaryota; kingdom Metazoa; phylum Chordata; class Amphibia; order Gymnophiona; family Siphonopidae; genus Microcaecilia; species Microcaecilia unicolor. The sequence goes on from NC_044037.1 coordinate 291,671,673, forward strand.
CTACCAATCCCAGAGCAAGCAGTGACTTCCCCCAAGTCCATCTCAATAGCAGACTATGGACCTTTCCTCCAGGAACTTGTTCAAACCTTTTTTAAACCCAGATACGCTAATCGCTGATTCACACAGGTATACACAAAAGGCATGTGTCTGCCCTTTCCAGGGGCTGTAGCTCATCAGGGTACACGAGAAGTGGGGTGCACTGGCTTCCAGTACCGATGCTCGATGCAGTGGGTGGGGCAGGTGCACTTGGGGGCTTTCCACACAGAACATGTTTCAGCTTGGGACACTCCCGGCCCTTTCAACCTGGATAAAATGAGCAAAAGCATATTTTATGTAGCCAAACGACTACATAAAAGTTTGCACTTCTTGAAATATATTTGTTTAAAAAGCCTTCTTGAGTTTTGTAATTGCTGTCAGGGAAAGCAACTAACTCTCCCTCTTGTGTTCTCTCTCTATAGAGGAACTATTAAGAAATAAGATTAGAGTGTCTCTTTTGGCAACTACAAGTAATTAAAACATTATTAAACCCAACCAAAAAAAAAAAAATCTACAGAAAACAGAACAACAAAAAAAAAAGGGTTTATGCAATTACTGCTGTAATGCTGCAGGATGAGCACATTGTCTCTTATGAATAGTAAATAATCAATGATGGGGCACAGAAAACCCTCATGAACTATAATGTTGATTTCTTTCCACTGCAGAGGTTCCTTTGTAACCAAAGGACAAGAACACTGGAAATAATTGTAACAGTAAACGTAAAACTAAGAACAGCATAGAGACTGTAGTAAATGCCTTTTGCTAAATGTTTGCAAAAAGCAGGGGGGTGGGAGGCAGGGGAAGCTCACATACATGAACTAAAAAGGTAGGACCTGAATATTAAATCTTGTGCAGAAAAAAAAAACATTTTTTGGAGTTTGAGTATACCAGGATCAAATTTGATCACTGCATGACAAAACTGAAACTGAAAACGATCAAACATTTTCAAACAAACATAGAGAGTTGACAGGGAATGGGGTCCTTGGTGCCTTCAGCTATTAACAGAAATAGTTCTTTTAGGCTATAACTTCTGCCATTTGCCTCCTTCAGCTTTCTAACCTCTCTGCAAACAAACTACATCCCATCTTTTTTACTTGGCAATTCTTTTACAGCATTGAAAACAAATGTCACCTTATCACCACTTTACTGCAGCCAGTAGTAATGAGACGTCCTAATGGGAGTGTAGGCAGTCACACAGTTGAGTCTCTTTGGCAGACTGCACTAATAGGCTGGATGTTCAGGCAACAGCCATACCGGATTTGGTAACAAGTTAGTTTGGTCTACATTGATATAACTGAACGAGCAGCTCAGTCTGTCTGGCAGGCTGCAAATATGGTAATAATGAGAACACTCCAGAAGGGGGCTTATGCAGCTGGATCTGTCTAGCAGGCAGTGGCGTTCCGACCCTAGCTGACACCCGGGGCGGAACGCCGATGCGCCCCCCCCGGGTGCAGCGTGACCCCCCCCCCCCCCCCCCCGGCGAAATGACACCTCTCCCCCCCCCCCCGGCGAAATGACACCCCCCGGGTGCACGCCACTGGAGGGGGGGTGCTGTGGCACACGCTTGTTGCCCTGTCTCAGTCCGAGTTCGCAATTCGCATGTGGAAGTAACCTGTTCCGGGGCAGACTCAGAGGGAGCAGTGAACACATGCGAATTGCGAACTCAGACTGAGACAGGGCAACAGGTGCGCGCCGCGGCACCCCCCCCCCCCCAGTGGCGTGCACCCGGGGTGGACCGCCCCCACCGCTCCCCCTTGGTACGCCACTGCTAGCAGGGGACCGAAGAGAGCAGACATTTGAGCAAGGGTTGGGTTTTCAGGATTTCCCCCAATGAATATTCTATAAGTCTATGCATATATGTGATTGTTTTGAGCTTGGGAATTATTTAGGGCTTCTTTTACAGAGCCGCGCTAGTGATTTCTGTGCCGCAAATGAGAGGAAGCCCATAATTTATTTAAATCCATAAGAATTGAATGGACCTTTTACTCATGTGCCACACCGAGAATCAATAGTGCAGCTTTGTAAAAGAAGCCCTTAATTACTTGGGGTAACAGCTGATCACTCTTTGAGAATATTTTATGATTGTTTTCAATAACATTTGTTAAATAGTTTATTGAGATTATAAATGATTATGATTTCTTCGTGGTTAGTTAATTATACATTTTTTTTATGATCACATTTTGTTTGAGAGTCCATTTATATTTTTGTGAATGAATATGCTTGAGATATATCTGCATACAGGTCATGCAAACCCATCTCATGCATAATCATTGGGGAAAACTTGACTGAGTTGTGGCTCTCAAGGATTGAGGTTGCCCACCCCGGCCCTAGCAGTTTAGGTTGATTGCAACCCACCAGTAAAAAGACCTCCAAAATACTCTGAAAGAAGTAGCTTGGTTGAACTTTAAAAATAGGTATGGAGGAGGGGGGACACTTGACAGATATTCTTGAGGCTTTCAAAAGTCTCCTAGGAAACCCTCTTCCCCTTTTACTAAACCACGGTAGGCTCTACGCATGTGTATCATGTGCCCAAATGAGACTACTGCCAGGTCAGCACACCCGCCTGGCAGTAATTTTAGATTTGGCGTGCGCCCATAATGCATGGATAAATTCTTTATTTATTTCCTCTACCCAGTGGCGTTCCTAAGTCGGCTGCCACCCAGGGCGGATTGCCGCTGTGCCGACCCCCTCCTGGCAAAATGACACTCCCCTCGGTGCATCAAGCCCCCCCCCCCCCGGGTGCATTCTTGGCTGCTGGAGTGTGCAGAGAGCAGCCGCGCGCCCGTCGGCTCCACTGGCTCCCTCTGCCCCGGAACAGGAAGCAACCTGTTCCGGGGCAGAGGAAGCAGGGAACCAGCGGAACCAACAGGCGCACGGCTGCTCTCTGCACCCTCCAACAGTGTGCACACGGGGCGGACCGCCCCGCCCTTGCTACACCACTGCTCCTACCCGCGCCGGTTCCAGTGGTAATCAGCACTTGGTGCGTGCTGAGCAGTCACCGCATGTGTAGCGCGTTAGCCTTTGCCGCTAGATCAATGGGTGGCATTAGGGGCTCAGGCTGGTTTTGGGCGCGTACTGGTTTCATTTTTACTGCAGGCCCTTTTCCTGTCCCATTAAAAAAAAGCCTTTTTTTGTAGATGCGGAAAAAACTGGCCCAGCGCATGCCCAATACACCAACCTACACTACCGCAGGCCACTTTTTACCACTGCTTAGTTAAAGGGCCCCTAAATATATAGTATTTTAAATATGTTTTATTTATTTACTAGGAAAAAATGCCTGTTTCTGAGCGGAATGAAACGGGCGCTAGCAAGGTGCCCCCTCCCTCCGTCCCTCGAAGCTACTTGCCTTGTTCGCTGGGCCGTTTCGGGCCTCGAGTGTCAATAGCTCCGCCCTCGATGTCATGACGTTTTGACGCATCATGACGTTTTGACGTGAGGGCGGTGCAGACACTCTAGGGCACACCGGATATCTCGGGCGCCTCAACTTCCGTGGAGGCTTCAGAACGTTGGGGTTGCCTTTTATATATATAGATTTGTTACATTTGTATCCCACATTTTCCCACCTATTTGTAGGCTCAATGTGGCTTACATAGTACCGGAGAGGCCTTTGCAGGCTCCGGTGTGAACAAATACAGGGTGATGTTGTGGTAAGATCGAGTTCATGTGGCACAGCCACATTAGCGAATCGGAGAACGGAAGAATTGTGTTATGTCCATTACGTGCTTTAGTTTGGTTGTGTTGCAGAGATTAGGCGTTTAAGTTGGATCGGTAGGGTATGCCTTTTTAAACACGATGGGTTTTAGTGATTTCCAGAAGTTTAGATGGTCGTACGTCGTTTTCAAGGCTTTGCGTTCCACAGTCGTGTGCTTATGTAGGAAAAACTAGATGCGTAAGTTGTTTTGTATTTAAGTCCTTTGCAGCTTGGGTAGTGCAGATTTAGATAAGATCGTGTTGATTCGGATGTATTTCTAATTGGTAAGTCTATCAAGTCTGTCATATAACTCGGGGCTTCTCCGTAGATGATTTTGTGAACCAAGGTGCAGATTTTGAAGGCGATGCGTTCTTTGATTGGGAAGCCAGTGTAGTTTTTCGCGGAGGGGTTTTGTGCTTTCAAATCATGTTTTACCAAATATAAGCCTAGCTGCCATGTTTTGAGTGGTCTGAAGTTTCTTTAAGGTTTGTTCTTTACATCATAAATACTTGTATAGCACTGTAAAAGGATATATATAAAAGATTATTGAGATACAAAGAGTTAAACATCCCTCTTAAACATTTAAATAGAATCCTGAGCAAACAGCGCTACTGCCTCATTTTTCTGATGGCGGTGATTGCCTGAAGTCTGAATAGAAGATTTAAGGATACACTTAGGCATTTGAAACATATTGTTCCAGTAAATAACCATAAAATTCTTCATTTACAAAGGCTGGCCGGTTATAAAAGCTCTGCAATTATTATGTACACACAGCCATGCAAAACAGAATCACAGGCTCTAAGCAGAAGAAAGAGTCCGTAATCAAGAAAACATTTATTCAGTAAAAATTCTCCCTCTTTTCTCTCCCCACCAACCAAGAAAAATACAAAAAAAGGCCTATTTTATTCCAATTAACAAATAAAATATAGATACAGACACATTTAAGATAGAGAGTTACTAGAAATCGTTACCTCCAATAGTCAACAGTGAGCAGGGTTTAGATATTGCTCTTATATGGCAGATTAGCCGCTAACAGTAGTTTCACGCAGGGACGTAGCCAGACCTCGGTGGGGGGGGGGGGGTCAGAGCCCGAGGAGGGGGGCACTGTTTAGCCGCCTCCCCCCGCCACCGACCTCCCCCCCCGCCACTTTGGACCGCCACCACCACCTCAACCCCCCCCTCGCCCCCGCTGCCCGCCCCGCCACCGCATCAGGTACCTTGTTTGCTGGCAGGGGTCCCCAACCCCCCCCAGCAGAAGAGTCTTCTTCAGTGCCGGTCGACTCCGGCGCCTTCGTTGTGGGATCATCTGTTTCTGACGCCTTACGTCCTGCACGGGGCTACATGCACGGTGCAGGACGTATGGCATCAGAAACAGATGATCCCATAACGAAGGCGCCAGAATCGACCGGCATTGAAGAAAACTCTTCGGCTGGCGGGGATTGGGGACCCCTGCCAGCAAACAAGGCACCTGATGTGGCAGCGAGGCGGGCGGCAACGGTGGGGGAGGGGTCAAATGTAGAGGAGGCCAGGGTGTAATCTGTGGGAGCCCATGCCCCCATGGCCCCACGTAGCTATGCTCCTGGTTTCACAGGATTACTGTTAGGGATCATGGCCACCATTTTGCACCCCAAAAGCTCTGTGGTAGGAGTAGAGAGGGACCACCCATGCCCTGGTCCACTAAATTATCATTGTGACCCCTAAAAATAAATAACTATGGGGGTCTTTTACTAAAGCTTAGCTTGAGTTGTCTGCAGCTGGACCTCATAGACCTACCAACCAGGAACACAAAAAGATCAGCACGCACATTCTTGAACCTCCACTACCCCAGTTCCAAAGGACTTAAATAAAAATCAATATATGCATCCAGCTTCTCCTACATCAGCACGCAACTGTGGAATGCACTACCAAAGGCCATAAAAACAATGCACGACTTAATAGCCTTCCGAAAGTTATTAAAGACCAACCTGTTCAAGAAGACATACCATGTTGAGCCATCATAAATGCCCTAACATCAAAACTCTATTAGAACCAGATAAAACCATATTCTCTACACCTGATCGCATCAATCAATTTGTCACCAATGAACATTAACGCATTACTACTACTACTACTTATCATTTCTAAAGCGCTACTAGACGTAAGCAGCGCTGTACACTTGAACATGAACAGACAGTCCCTGCTCGACAGAGCCCCCTTATCTCTTATGCCTGTAATGAACTGTTTATCTAACTTACTTTATAATTTACTTTAACAATTATGAACTTTAATGTAACACTACTTTGTATTTCTCATTCCGGAAATGGCGATCGCCATTACGGCATAATGTAAGCCACATTGAGCCTGGAAAAAGGTGGGAAAATGTGGGATACAAATGCAACAAATAAATAAATAAAGGACCCCCCTATATACCTTGAGCCCAATATTCAGAAAGCGGAGTTCGCCAGGCTAATTCTGCAGGTCAGCGCTGAACTCGGATATTTAATGCCAGGCTGTTTCTGGTGACTAGCATTGAATATTTAAGTTTAATTTTTGGCTAGTTCAAGCGTAACTGGCCAAGCCTATATTCAGCGCTGGCCAATTAAATTTGAACCAGCCAAAGTGTTCCAGGTATTGATGTGGCCAAAAGTAGGCACCAAACTCATGCTGAAAACTGGTGGATAGCCAGTTATATTGCATGATATAACCAATTAGCTTCTAGCTGAAACTTTTCAGTGGGTCATGGATGGTTATGTTCCGTTGAAAATTCATAGACAGAGGGTTATGGGACATTTAACTGTCCAGGTGACAATTAGGAGTATAACTGAAGGGGGACAATGAGAGAATGGTTATTCCTATTGAAGGTGAGGTTTTTGTTTAAAATTTGAGCACTGGGTGTTTGCTCATATAAAATACTAAAAAAAGTGCAGTTAATCAATGATTGAGAAGTTTATCCACCCTTAGAGGCATAAATCACATAGATGTAGCCTCGCTTGGGTGAGACTTTACTCTGAGATTATTCCACATACACATTCATTTTATTTAGATTCATTTGAGAGTAGAGGAGTGGCCTAGTGGTTAGGGTGGTGGACTTTGGTTCTGAGGGACTGCGTTCGATTCCTGCCACAGGCAGCTCCTTGTGACTCTGGGCAAGTCACTTAACCCTCCATTGCCCACCACATTGAGCCTTCCATGAGTGGGAAAGCGCAGGGTACAAATGTAAAAAAAATAAATAAATTTGTGTTGATTGGGATGTAGCCATTCTCCCATTCTGTACTCTCCAGTGCAACCCTGGTTTATTATATATATTTGAAGCTTTTATAAGCACCAGTGGTTTATTCTGGGATTTGCATTTATTGAGCAGGTGACAATCCTGGCAGGTTAAATGATTTTGAATATTGGAGGGCATCTGCTTAGCGCATTTAACCCTTTAGTGTCCAATGTTCCCATCAATCTGTTCCCCTATGGCTTATTACGGGAACATTGGACACTAAGTAAAGGGCACTTTTACAGAGTGGCGGTAAGCCCTTTTGCTCTTCTGGGACTACTGCTGGCCCAATGCAGCCGAAGGTGGCAGTCCTGCCCCGAGCGTGCCATTTCCGGGGGAAAAAGAAAACCTCCCAGAAATGGCTTGCGCGGCAATAACCCAGTGGTAAGTGGGCATCGCCGTTCGCTGCCAGGTTACCGTCAGGTCAGGTTAGCGTGGTTGCCCTTATCGCCACCTCAATGGGTGGCGGTAAGGTCTCCCCGCCACATGGCCACGCGGTTAGAGTTATCTCAAAGTGTAGCCATTTTTTTCGGCTTTTACCATCTGCAGGAAAAACAGCCCTGGTGCACAGGAAAAATAGCTCCTGCGACTAGTCCGTTTAAAATCTCTTTTCTTACATATGGACCGGTTTACTTGCCCAGGAACTTGATTATTTTATTTTTTTGTTACATTTGTACCCCGCGCATTCCCACTCACGGCAGGCTCAATGTGGCTTACATGGGGCAATAAAGGGATAAGTGACTTGCCCAGAGTCACAAGGAGCTGCCTGTGCCTGAAGTGGGAATCAAACTCAGTTCCCCAGGACCAAAGTCCACCACCCTAACCACTAGGCCACGCCTCCACTGTTGCTACTATTGGAGATTCTACATGGAATGTTGCTATTCCACTAGCAACATTCCATGTAGAAGTCGGCCCTTGCAGATCACCAATGTGGCCGCGCAGGCTTCTGCTTCTGTGAGTCTGACGTCCTGCACGTACGTGCAGGATGTCAGACTCACAGAAACAGAAGCCTGTGCAGCCTTCTACATGGAATGTTGCTAGTGGAATAGCAACATTCCATGTAGAATCTCCAATAGCAGCAACATTCCATGTAGAATCTCCAATAGTAGCAACAGAATCTCAGTAGTAGCAACATTCCATGTAGAATCTCCAATAGTAGCAACATTCCATGTAGAATCTCCAATAGTATCTATTTTATTTTTGTTACATTTGTACCCTGCACTTTCCCACTCATGGCAGGCTCAATGCGGCTTACATGGGGCAATGGAGGGTTAAGTGACTGGCCCAGAGTCACAAGGAGCTGCCTGTGCCTGCTGTGAGAATTGAACTCAGTTCCGCAGTTCCCCAGGACCAAGGTCCACCACCCTAACCACTAGGCCACTCCTCAAGATTGCAGCACCTATTAATTTAAATTTTCTAATTACAGGTAGTTGTTCCCCTCCCCCTTTCTTCAAAGGATTTATGGTTTAAAAACAAAGTTGAATACTTTCAAGCAGAATGCATTGATAGTGTTGATAGTGTAGGGGGTACATTTGCATGTTTATTGTTTTCTTTCTTCATTATAAAAAGATGGTTTGACTTTGTGTAGGAAGCATTTTTCATTTTGCCAAGTTTGATGAGTAGCACCGTTCACTTATGTTGACTTAATACTATCACGGCTTCAATTTTCTGTTTCGATTCCATGCCTGTAACTTTAATCAACAATGTCTGACAACTTCACCTATTAAAGTTGTATATTACAGAACTGAAGTCTTAACCAAAAGAACAATAAAAAAAATCTTCAAAATTTTCTTCACGGAATCCTATTTTTTGCAGGCCATTCAACATTGTTTTAAAGGAAAGATGAGTAAATTAATTTGGATATCATACTCTGTGACTCTGTTCCTTGTGCTGGGGAGATTTCCAGCCTATCAACATATTCTTTGAGAATATGACTCCCAGGTCTACCCTGACCCCCTTGGGTCTCTACTTCTACCCCGAGCTCCATCCAGTTGCTTTCCAGAAGGTGTGTGCATGCCACATCATATCATATCTCCACAAGTTTGTATTTTCTCTTCTGCTTCTGTTTCCTATAGCTTCACTATACTTCCTATTCCTAATGTTAACTGTCCACAATTGTATTCCCTGATGCTCCTCAGACTCACTAGCTGCTCCTTGCCAAGAGTGGAAGAGTAGCCTAATAGTTAGTGCAGCAGGCTTTGATTCTGAGAACCTGGGTTCAAGTCCCACTGCAGCTCCTTGTGACCTTGGGCAAGTCATTTAACCCTCCATTGCCCCAGGTACAAAACCTTCAATTGTGAGCTCTCTGGGGACAGAGAAAATACCTGCATATAATGTGTACAGCATTGTGTACATCTAGTAGTGCTATAGAAATGATTAGTAGTAGGTGGTTGTGACCAGGATTAACCACAAACAGGATACAGGGTGTGATGGTCCTTCAGTTTGTCCCAGTATGGCAACTCTTATGGTCCCATTGCCATCCATCTATTTCCCCTACTGTCATCCCTTCTATCCATCATGTCTTCAATCTATCATTTTTCACCGTAGCTGTCCATGATGCCTTCAAACATATTGTGATTAAGTACTCCTCAAAAAACCTTCACTGGACACTGCCTGTCCTTTTGACTATCATCCAACCCCCCTCTTCCCATTCATATCCAAGCTACTTGAATACACTGTTCACTGCCACTGTACTACATAAGTACATAAGCATCGCCATGCTGGGACAGACCAAGGGTCCAATGAGCCCAGCACTCTGTCACCGACAGCGGCCAAAAGAACAAGCAATTTGTCCCGCCCATCCTAGAATACTGTATTCCCTCGTCCATTCAATAACATTCGATGGCTTTTTCCTCCAGGAAGCCGTCCAACCCTTTTTTGAAGTCTGCTAAGTTAACTGCCTTAACCACCTTTTCTGGCAGCGAATTCCAGAGTTTAACTACGCGTTGAGCGAAGAAAATTTTCCTCCGATTCGTTTTAAATTTACCACACTGCAGCTTCATCACATGCCCCCTTGTCCTAGTATTTTTGGAAAGCGTAAACAGATGCTCCACATCGACCCGTTCCATTCCACTCATTATCTTATAGACCTCTATCATATCTCCCTTCAGCTGCCTTTTCTCGAAGCTGAAGAGCCCCAGTCTCTTCAGCTATCCTGATAGGGAAGCCGTCCCATCCCCTGTATCATCTTTGTCGCCCTTCTCTACACCTTTTCCAATTCCACTATGGCTTTTTTGTGGTTCGGCGACCAGAATTGAACATAATACTCAAGCTATTCTTGATCCATTGCAATCTGGATTATACCTCCATGTTTTACAGAAACAGTCCTTGCCATATTATCCAGTGACCTGTTCCTTGCCAGGTCCAAGGGCTTTTACTTAATCTTCATCCTTCTTGACATATCTGCTGCTTTTTACACCGTAGATCACCATCTACTCCTCGATACACTGTACTCACAGGGATCTCAGGGCACTATTCTATCTTTTCTTATCTCCCCAATCACACATTTACCCCTTTTTGTGCCTTGGTCATAAGAAAAACACAATCAGGTAAAGCCATCCAAGTGTTTGTCAGGGACATCGTTCTTTCTTTTGATTATGGGTTTAGGACGTCCAAGTGTTAGGCACGCCCAAGTCCCGCTTTCGCTACGCCTCCGACACGCCCCCTTGAACTTTGGCCGTCCCTACGACAGAAAGCAGTTGGGGACGTCCAAAATCGGCTTTCCGTTATACCGATTTGGACGACCCTGGGAGAAGGACATCCATATTCCGATTTACGTCGAAAGATGGGCATCCTTCTCTTTCGAAAATGAGCCCAATAGTCATCCTTGGCTGAAAAACCTCCCTAAAAAGTTTTATTCATCTATAAATATATTCAAGTCAAAAGAGCTTTTTACTTAACTTTTGACTTTTAAAGATGAGCTGACTCCTCAGTCAAGTAACTTTCCTCTCTCCTCTTCCTGCCACCAACTGATCCTACAACACAATCGTTGGTCCAGTGTAGTGCAATCACAGTGAGTTCCTTCTGATCATCTCACATCTTTCTAGACCCAGTCCTTGGTGCAATACTGGGATTTCAATTGTTTAATATGGCTGATAATAAATGAACACTGTGGATATATACATGTGGATTGTAACTGAGCATCTAAAATGTCGGCATTCATTTTACTTGTAAAGGAAAATCAATGACATGGCCAATGTTATTGGAATCTCTTGATTGACAGTCCCGATGAGTTTTACTATGAATAATTTACTTCTTCCACCCTGTTAGCCGTAATCCAAAGTGTAACAATCACCAATACAACCTATAAAACATATTCCAATGAGTTATACTCCATGATCTTGAGAGCAACAGGACACCCATTTAATCATAAACCTCAGCTTAGCATGGGTCTGCTATAATTATTATATTCAGAACTTGCCACCTGCGGTGTGTAGCCACTTCCAATGCAGAACATTAACTATGCCTGAAACAATCCTGTTGAGCATGATCTGCATTCGTGTAACGTGTTTCAGAAAGGAAATTAATCTCTGCTACAGGGAAATGTATCAATTAATATTAACCTGATTTTTCTGGAAGGGTCAATGCATTTTCCAAAACGTTACTTGAAATTCTGCAGTTCTTTTCTATCTTTAGAAATGTACTTGCTGGTGAGGCTTAGGGATCCTTTTAATAAAGTGCATTAGGCAGTTAACACACGAATAAAAGCACAGTAACTGCTACCACACAAGCGCAGGTCCTGGTTTTCTGTTATTTCAATGGATAGCATGTGTTAATTCATGTATTAAGGGCTCTTCCCCAGATTCTATAAATAGTGAATAGCCGATTTGCGTGTGGAACTTAATTGGTTAAGAAGACAATCAGCGACAATAATTGGATGTTAACAGTTCATTTGCACTTAGGATGTATGTCAATAGATCGCTAAGGGGGGCTTTTACATAAGCGCATGTTAAAAATAGGTGCGCACTAAATGCTAAAGATGCCAATATATTCCTATGGGCGTCTTCAGCGTTTAACGTGCCTATTGTTATCGCATGCTAAAAACAACAGCATGCCTACATAAAAGATCCCCTCAGCGAGTTGTGCCCATAAATCTCAATAAATGCTAATTAGTGCTGACAATTGCTTGCTAACATCCAATTAGTGCGGATTATCTAGTTTACCAATTAAGTTATGTGCATTGTTATAGAATACATTTCGATTGCCACATGGAGTTTTAGGCACCATATATAGACTCCGAGGGTATGTGTATTCTATAAACTTCACCTAACTTTAGGCGAGGTTTATAGAATAGCACTATGCATGGGAGTTTTGCTATATATAGAGTCTAGCCCATTATGTGTTAGGGGTGATAACTGGCTCCTACTAAAAGAATGAATTGCGTTCAAAGTTTGCACCCTGGTCCACAAAATCGTTCACGACAAAGCCCCGACCTATATGTCAGACCTCATAGACCAGTCAACTAGGAACACAAAAAGATCAGCATGCACATTCTTGAATCTCCACCCCCAGCTGCAAAGGACTTAAATAGAAATCCATATATGCATCCAGCTTCTCCTACATAAGCGCGCAAATATGGAACGCACTATCAAAGGCCATAAAAACAATGCACGACCTAACAATCTTCCGAAAACTACTGAAAACTAACCTGTTCAAGTAGGCATACCATAACGATCCATCCTAAATACTAGACAACTAGACTTTACCTGAACTATACAATAACGAACTCTTTACATTAGACTGATAACCTTCGCAGCTACTAATGAAAGATACACAATACGCACTACCACTTTATTTCTCATGCCGGAAATGAACTTTCAAAGTTGATAATTTAACCTATTTTACAATTCACTCTATCATTCAGGAACTTCAATGCAATACCACTTTGTATTCTACTGTACCATTTATGTGCCTTAATGCAATACTATTTGTAATTCTCTACCCGGAAATGGCGATCGCCATGACGGCATAATGTAAGCCACATTGAGCCTGCAAATTGGTGGGAAAATGTGGGATACAAATGCAACAAATAAATAAATAAATAGGCAGGGCATGGATGGAGAATGGGCATGCTAACCAACAATTGCACAGTTAGTGCGATCCACTTATCCCCAGATTCTATATACGGTACCAGGATTTAAGTGCTAAAATTTGCACATGGATCAGCGATCTGCATGCAAATTAATTCGTTTATGAGCCAATTGCAATAAATTGATGTTAATTATTGCAGTTAATTATCATTCTGTAAAATTTGTGCATATATCTTCCCATGCATCCAAATTCCCTAGTATGCAACTCAAAAGGGGCGTGGGTAGGGGCAGGACAGGGGCCGTCCAAAAAATTGCATGCAGAGTTATAGAATAGTGCCATTCCCATGCTCAAATGCCTTTATCCTTCCCCATGGTTTACTCGTATTCATATATGGAACAGATTTTTGGGATTCAGCATTTACAGTCTTTTATTCAATGGCTTAATTCTTTAATGCCAAATTTACAATTTACAACTACTTACGATGATACATGGATGATAGAATTTTTGGATGTATACATTTAGTGGCCCTTTGACTAAAGGGCTGCTGCGTGAAAACAGGCTTGCCCAGTGCTTTTTTTGTAGAAAACAATGTGCCGGTACTCATTATGAGCGGGGTCACCACATTTGACTCCACCCCTATTATAACCACATCCACATTAGCCACACCCCTTATACCAGCCATGACACATATAAACAGACATCATTGAAAATAATATACTAGTATAGGAGAAAAAAATAACGTGATTTTTTTTCATTATAAATAATTTTTGTAAGCTGTTACAGCTCCAGTATACCCAGTGCAAAATAAGACAGCAGATGTAAATTCTCAAACTGGACATATTCCAAACACTAAAATGATAATAAAATGATTTTTTCTACCTTTGTTGTCTGGTGACTTTGTTTTTCTATCCATATTGGTCCCAGTCTGATTCTGCTGCTCTCTATCTGTTCTCTTAACTCCATTTCCAGGGCTTCCTTTCCATATATTTCTTTACTTTCCTCCTTTCTTCTTCATTTCTTGCCCTACACCCATAAGTAAAAGCTGGGTCCTCCTCCGTGGAATTGACTGAAGGAAGTATAACGTGGATCCAGCTTTTGCCTATTTTCTCCATCCATGTGCAGTTTTTCTCCTCTCTTCTCCATCCATGTGCATCTTCTTCTTTTTTCTTTCTGCCCTCCATCCATGTCCAGCACTTCTCCGTCCCTCCATCCATGTCCAGCATTTCTCCTCTCTCTTCCCTCCCCTGTATCCATATAAAGCAATAATTCTCTCTCCCCTCTCCTCTCCATCCATTTCCAGCATTTCTCCTCTCTCCCCTGCCCTCCCCTCCATGTCCAGCAATTCTACTCTCTCCCCTACCCTCCCCTCCCATCCATGTCCAGCAATTCTCTCTTCCCTGCCCTCCCCTCCCATCCATGTCCAGCATGGCTCCTCTCTCCTCTGCCCTCCCCTGCCCTCACCTCCTATCCATGTCCAGCAATTCTCTCTTCCCTGCCTTCCCCTCAAATCCATGTCCAGCGATTCTCCTTTTTCCCCTGCCCTGCCCTCCCCTCCATGTCCAGCAATTTTCCTCTCTCCCCAGCCCTCCGTCCCCTCCATGTCCAGCGATTCGTTCAAATCCCAGCCCCCTGCCCCGCCCTCCCTCAGCTCCCCGACTTTCCTTGAAATCTTTAATTTACCCAAAGTCGCGGCGAACCGGCAGTAAAAACAGCTGGCAGGCAGGCAGGCTTGCCTCCTCATCGCTTCCCTTCCCTCTCAGCGTGTCCCGCCCTCGCAGAAAGGAAATTACGTCAGACGAAGGTGGGACGCTCTGAGAGGGAAGGGAAGTGATGAGGAGGCAAGCCTGCCTGTCAGCTGTTTTTACTGCCAGTTCGCCGCGACTTTGAGTAAATTAAAGATTTCAAAAGGAAAGTCAGGGAGCTGAAGGAGGGCGGGCAGGTGGGCGGGAGCACAGGTGCATGAATGGAAGGGAGCGGGCAGGTGAGCTGGACCTCACAAAAAAGTTTCCGGTATGCCGTACCGGCGTGTACTGGCACAAAAAAGCACTGAGCTTGCCATGCCTCAAACCATAACTACCACAGTCCTAACGTTCAGTCCCCAGTGCACACCGTTATCTTGCATAGGAGTTACCCAGTGGGAACTGGGCATTGCTGAAAGCTGCCCAGTTTTTGCCAGATTAGTGTGGAAGCCCTTACCACCACCTGAATGGGTGAAGGTAAGTGCTACCCCCCCAAAAATGGCCACATAGCAAGTGTGAACTTACGGCAGAAATACAGAACAGTAACACTTCTGGATGCATAGACAAATCAGTCACAACAAGGGTGACAAAAGAAAGGGCAGCAGACGATGTACAAACTAACATGACTCGTGTCGAGTCCTGGATGTCATAATATAAGTGTGAACTTATCACATGGCTATTTTTTTTTGGCCTTTTCACCTGCTGTGATAAAAGGGGCTCTGGCATATGGCAAAAATGGCCACCACTGCTACTGCAGGACCCCATATACAGCAGCTGATATTATACAAACTACAATTTATCAGAAGACAGTAATGAGGGATACTCTGCTACATTTTAATAGTTTCCATCTTTACAACACATGCCAATTTCATGCACCAATGGAGGTCACCTTTTACCGTGGCTTAGTAAAAGGGCCTCTTAGAGAATATCCTCTAATAGCATATCAACATGGTAAGACCATAGAGAATTTTTGACTTATAAAAGGATGGATTACAATTTGGTAGAGGGATTTATACATGGTCATAGACAGTGTGGAGAATGTCAGTGGTGCACACAAACGTTTGAAGGGTTGGATTGGATAGACCCACAAACCCAACAGAGTCACATTGAGGACTAATATAATACTGTATGTAAATCAATGCCTTTGCCAGCTGTTATATGTGGGTAGACCCTCCAGATCGGTAAAAGTCTGCCTTAATGAACATAAATTGTGGATAATCAATAAAGTATTACCAAGTATGATGATGAGTATGTACCATCACTGGGCAGAGAGAGAAGGCAAAAGTTCCAACTGAGATTTCCAGGTAGCTAATAGCAGAAATTAGAGGAAGCTTAGTTTTCCAGACAACATGGATGGGTGTGGCTGGAAGAGAAGGGTCATCCATGGTATAAAGACCGGGGGGGGGGGGGCAGAGACAGTGGAGGAGTGGCCTAGTGGTTAGGGTGGTAGACTCTGGTCCCGGGGAGCTGAGGAACTGAGTTTGATTCCCACTTCAGGCACAGGCAGCTCCTTGTGACTCTGGGCAAGTCACTTAACCCTCCATTGCCCCATGTAAGCCGCATTGAGCCTGCCATGAGTAGGAAAGCGCAGGGTACAAAAGTAACAAAAATAAAATAGATACTATTGGAGATTCTACATGGAATGTTGCTACTATTGGAGATTCTACATGGAATGTTGCTATTCCACTAGCAACATTCCATGTAGAAGGCTGCGCAGGCTTCTGTTTCTGTGAGTCTGACGTCCTGCACGTATGTGCAGGACGTCAGACTCACAGAAGCAGAAGCCTGCGCGGCCACACTGGTGATCTGCAAGGGCCGACTTCTACATGGAATGTTGCTAGTGGAATAGCAACATTCCATGTAGAATCTCAAATAGTAGCAACAGTGGAGGAGTGGCCTAGTGGTTAGGGTGGTGGACTTTGGTCCTGAGTTCAATTCCCACTTCAGGCACAGGCAGCTCCTTGTGACTCTGGGCAAGTCACTTAACCCTCCATTGCCCCAGGTACAAATAAGTACCTGTATATAATATGTAAGCCGCATTGAGCCTGCAATGAGTGGGAAAGCGCGGGGTACAAATAAAAAAAAAAGTCTTCAAGTGGGGCCACAGATGGAAGAGAATATCCCAAGCAGACATTAAAAGAACATAAGATCATAAGCATTGCCATACTGGAACAGACTGAAGGTCCATCAAGCCCATTATCCTGTTTCCAAAAATGGCCAATCCATGTCACAAGTACCTGGCAAGATCTCTAAAAAGTAAAGCAGATTTTATGCCTCTTATTGTAGAAATAGCAGTGGATTTTTCCCAAGTCCATCTTAATAATGGCTTGTGGACTTTTCTTTTATCCTTTTTTTCTTTTATTTTTTTTTCTTTTATCTCTGTTTGAGAATTTTGCTCCAGCACTGGCTGTGGGTGGTGTTGGCTTCAGATTTGTGAAAAGTCCTTGAACACAGGAAGACTAAGCTAGAGGCCATAGTGTCGGTATCAGGGAAATTGCTACGAAGCTGAACTGTAAAATGGGCTTTAAATACTGTTGAAAGGAGAACAAGGGGGTTTTGCTCTGGAACTGTGAACTGTGCTTTAAATCATGTTGGAAGAGAGGTCAAAGATTTTTTAAGCAGAACTGAGATGTTGAGATGGACCTGGCAATCAAACATATAAACAGCAAGTGACCGTACTCACTTGCAAATGCGCAGTACAGACTTCCTTCTCTGTCCCGCCCTCGCGTCAGAGGGCGGAACAGAGAGGGAAACAGAGTCAAATTGTTGGCCGCCGCCGCCGCCACCACCTGGAAAGGAACATCGCGCAAAACAACCTCCACCCTACCCCCCCATCCCCGCCACCGCTCCCGCCCCCCTCCATATCGGGCCCCCTGCACTGACCTGACAGCGCCTCTCACCTCCGTGTGGAAGCGCTGCAGGCAGCAGCAAAGCGATCTGCTGCTGCCTGTAGCGCTTTCACACGGAGGTGAGAGGCGCTGTCAGGTCAGTGCAGGGGGCCCGGCACGGAGGGGGGAGGGAGCGGCGGTGATGAGGGTAGCTTGACATGGCAGTAGGGCAGGGGGGGGAGGCCATGGTTGCTGCACTTGGGGTGAGAGCAGGGCACAGAGGAGGGTTGCTGAGGAGGGGGGGGGAGGCCAAGGGAAAGATGAGGGTCGCTGGATATGGGGGGGGGGGAGGATCGGTGGACGGGGTGAGGCCGAGAGAAAAAGGCTGCAATACTTGCCCGTTTTTACGGGCTTAACGGCTAGTTTATATAGAATAGGCAAACTGAATGCATTTTCAGGATTGAGCAGGGGACTGAAAAGGGGATATTGCCTGAAAAATCCCTGGATGATTGTGACAATCAGTTGCAAGAGCGGGATTTTTTTTTTTTTTTGCTGCTCAGTTTTCTCTTCAGGATGACAGGCATCACAGAGAGAATGACTAGAGAGGACATTGTAGCCCATAAGAATATCATCCACGACCATGAAGAATGACACCAACATATTTTTTCTTTATCATGCCTAACTCAGGGCCCCTTTTACAAAGCCACATACCGTAGGCGTGAATGCAAGCCTAATGAGCGCCAAAATGGACTTACCGCGTGACTACCATGTGGCTCTTGCGGTAATTTCATTTTTGGCGCACGCCCGCTACGCACGTCTGAAAAATAATTTTTATTTTCGGACGCGCACCAAGCGGCATCTGACGCGCGCAGGTCCTTACCGCCCAAATTCTTTACTGCTAGGTCTATGGCTGGTGGTAAGGTCAGAGACCCAAAATGGACAAGCGGTAATTTTCATTTTGCCGCACGTCCATTTTCAGGGGGAAAAAAAGAGGGCTTTTTTTACAGGCACGCTGAAAAATGATTCTGCGTGCGCCCAAAACCCGCTCCTACACTACCACAAGCCACATTTCAGTGCGCCTTTGTAAAAGGACCCCTTTTCTTCACCCAACGCATAATTAAATTCTGGAATTTGTTGCCGGAGAACGTGTTGAAGGCGGTTAGCTTAGCAGAGTTTAAAAAGGGGTTAGACGGTTTCCTAAAGGACAAGTCCATAAACCGCTACTAAATAGACTTGGGGAAAAATCCACAATTCCAGGAATAACATGTTTAGAATGTTTGTACGTTTGGGAAGCTTGCCAGGTGCCCTTGGCCTGGATTGGCTGCTGTCGTGGACAGGATGCTGGGCTCGATGGACCCTTGGTCTTTTCCCAGTTTGGCATTACTTATGCACTTATGTACTTAATAAAATGGTACTTATGAACTTGGGCAAATTATGTCAACCTTCACGGCCTCAGGTAAAAACTTAGGGCTAGATTTACTAACATCATAGTAACACAATATTTAGATTCATTAACGCAAATTATACCCATAATTACTAAATAGACCCTGTTGAAACTAATGGGACTGTATTAAATATTATGCATTAATGTGTTTATGGTAGAAATATTGTTCAGGGGGTTTTAGATGAGCATAAACTGGCTTTTAGATGTTTATATTTCACGAATGACTAAGAGACCCTTTTACAAAGGTGAGCTAAAAACTGGCTGGTGCTGTTGTCAGCATGTGGGTTTTCCACACTCTGTGGCCACATTCCGGGGTCCTTTTACAAAGGCACACTAGCGTCAGGGCCGCCGAGAGACTGGGCCAGGCCCTGGACAAGGCCGTCCCCGGGCCCCCCCCCCACCCCACCCAAGGTCGCCGGACCCCCCTCCACCCGCCACCGGGCCCTCTCTCCACTCCCGGGCCCTCTGCACTGACCTTAAGCGCCTCACCTTCGAAGGCGCAGCAAACAGTGGCAGACCACTCCTTCCTTCCGTGTCCTGCCCTCGCGGAAGTTACGTCAGGTTAGGGCGGGACATGGAAAGAAGGAGTGGTCTGCCGCTGATTGCTGCGCTTTCGAAGGTGAGGCGCTTAAGTTCAATGCCAGGGAGCGATGGAGGGCAGGTGGGCCTGACTGCGGCAGCGGCGCTGGCCCCCCCCCCCCCCCGGAGGCCCAGGCCCGGGGAATTTTGTCCCCCCTGTCTCCCCCTCTCGGCGGCTCTGACTAGCGTTTTTAGTGCATGCAATAAATATGTGTGCGCTAAATGCTAGAGACGCTCATGTATTCCTATGAGTGTCTCTAACGTTTAGCATACACTAATTAATAACATGAGCTAAAAATGCTTGCGCACCTTTGTAAAAGTACCCCTTAGTGCACTGATAAAATGAACGCATTTCCATATATTTCTTTAATGGCCATGCGCTAATTTCCTAATTAGCGCATGGCCATTACCACAGGAGCTCTTACCGACACCTATTTAAGTAAAAGAAGGAAAGAGGCTTTTCAGACTAATGATGTTGCAAACACAGTTCTGCAATCGATATTGCCAAAGGGCTAGATTCTATATATGGCACCTGAAAAATCCACAAGATAAAAAAGTAAGCCGAGGTTGTGAAGAGGAGGACGAGGGGGTGGATAAAATGGAAGTGGAAGAAGAAGAAGTGAAGAGGGTCCAGAGGAAAGGGAGACAGAACAGAGCCTTGCCTGTGCTACTTCCGCAGAGGGAGAAAAGAAAAGGGTTTCTTCCCACTGAAAAATGGAGACTGGAAAAGAACTACAATACCCATTAGCCCCGGGGAAAACCCTGGTATAGAAACTATCCTCCCCAGCAGCCTCCAGGGAAGAACCCTGACAAGGCAAGGCAGGTGTCCCCTGGGGTTAATCAGGAGGAGGAGGAACAGCTGAGAAAAGGTTGAGACGAGGAACCCAGGGAATAGCAAGAGGCTGGAGAGAGAGAGAAGGGGGAGAGCCTGGAGGAACCCATGGACATAGCAGCATGGGCTCAATCATTGGGGAAAAAGCTGAGGAAGCAGGTGACTTATTGGTATGGCAGCTGGACTGAAAGGGGGAAGAAAAGGATCATGCGGGAGAAGAGTCAGTGATAGTGAAAGTGTGACCCAGAAAGGGTGGGACCCTTGTATCTCCCCATAGAGTTCAGGCTGTTTTGAACTGTGTGCTGCTGAACTACTTAGAGTGAAAAGTGTGTTGTTTTGGGAGGGATTATTGTTTTTGCCTGTGTGCACTACTCAAAGAGAAAGGAAGATGATTTTTGAACTGTTTGCCATTGCACCTGGGGAAAACAAGTAGCAGTGGTTCTGTTTTTTTAACTGTAGCCTGCGGACGCTCCCCCCAGGGGGGGTGGAGCGCTAGGCTGTAGGACTGTTTAAGGGGAATGAACTGAGTTCTTGAAACAGTGGGGGCTGTGTTTTTGTTCCTGTTTTATTTTGAACTGCTGGACTGTGAGCACCAAGGAAATAAAAACTTGCTGGTTTTCTCTTGGAACTGTTGGTTACCCGAGTCGTACCCTATGGATTACAGTGGGTTATAGGGCTGGGCATGAAGCTTGGCCCATAGCCGGAATCTCAAAGGAAGAGACGGGATCCTGAGAACCCCTGGAGGAGGGACGGATCTTTCACAAGGTGTATTTTCTAAAATATGCCTAAATTTTATAGAGTCGGCTTAAATGTTCATGCAGTATTCATAATACGCTTAGCGCCTCTCCACGTCACCAAATTTGGTCATGACCATATAAGCTTTGTTTTACTTGGCCTAAATCCCGACGCCTACATTAGGCACAGAGCAGGTATATTCTGTAATAATGCACATAAGGCTCCTTTTACTAAGTGGCAGTAAGCCCAATACGGCCTTACCGCTCGCTAAAAAGGAAGTACCGTCGGGCTACCGTAGCAGCCTGGCAGTACTTGCCACTCCTAGTGTGCCATCATTTCTGGCCCTACCAAAATTGATTTATTTTTGTAGCGACAGCGTGTACCCGGCGGTAATCGGGCAGCGCCACGTGCTGCCTGGTTACCATCGGGTTAGCGTGGGAGCCCTTACCGCCACCTCAATGGGTGGCGGTAAGGGCTCTCCCCCAAAATGGCCATGCGGCAAGTGCTTTACTTGCCGCGTGGCCATTTCCTGTAGGAAAGTGAGACTTCCCTTTTACTAGCTGTGGTAAAAGGGGGCCTCGGCGCACGTGAAAAATACGCAGGGATGCCAGCGCAGGCCCCCTTTTGCTGCAGCTTGGTAAAAGGGGCCCATAGATTTTTGAAACACCCACAACCCGCCCACTCCACACCTATAACCATGTCCCCTTTTCAACTATGCGACTTGGAATTTACGCATATCACATTATAGAATACATTTAGCAAGTGCTGTGTGTAAATCTTAATTGTTGCCAATTAGTTCTGATAATTGCTTGTTGACATCCAATTAACAGCACTGATAAGCTAGTTAACCAATTAAGTTACACTCATTATTGTAGAATACACTTCAATTTCCACACAGAAATTAAGGCGCTATGTATTGTAAAGGGGGGGGGGGGGTCCGCTTCTTCCTCTTGGATGGAGCCAGCAAGCCTGCGGGGCTCCCAGGGTTCCAGGACAGAATGCTGCTGATACTGGGACTCAGGGCCAAAGTATTTTATTATCAAGGCAATTTCATACCAAAAATCATAATTAATTCTTCATAACAAAAGATACAGCCCTCAGCAAACACTCAGCTCCTCAAGACCTCAGGTCTTCTAATAGGGCATTAGCTTTCCCTTCCCCATCCTTCAGAAGGGTTTAGAAGAGTTCAGCACACTTCCAATATAGCACAACAGTTCAGAACAAATCTTCATGGACAGTCTTTGCACATCAAACCAATACCATAAATTACCTGCCTTTTCACAGCACAGAGGGAACCCTGTAAGGAGCAGGGTTGGCAGTTTCTCCCACCTCTCAGCACCTCGCCCAGTGTGGCCTCCTCCACTGCCTTCAAGTGCTGGGCAGGGCAACCTTTGAATTCTCCCACTCCATGGTAGCTGGCTCCTCTCCCTTAGGCAGCTCTAGTGGCAGGCTACTTCCTTCCTCCACATACTTCATGGAATCTCTCAATTTGTCTCCCCTCTCTCCTGGTGTCTGAAAGCCTCCAGGAAATCTGATCCCCCCCTTCTCACAGCTGGGGGGAATTATATACTGATGGCAGAAGCCAGGGAAACTCAGCTTCATCCTTCCCTCGCCCTCTAGTGGGGAAGAGAGTAACAGGCTCACCCTGCCTTGAGCCATTGCGCCCCCTGCTGGGACTGGAAATCCATTCCATCTTTTTAGGACTACTCTCCTCACTCATTCTTGCAAGGACTTCTGGGACCCGTAGTTCTGGGCTCAACTGCTTCACTGGGGAATCTCTGGGGCTTGCCTTGTCATAATATAGAATTTGTGGGACATTTGCAATAAATTTGAAGCAACTGAAGTCTTTTCCTCCTCCACACAGAAAGATAATTGGAATAAGAGGACTTAAGATCATAACAATAGTGTGGATTTATATTAGCATTTGTGGTGTAGCTTGATATTAACTCATAGCCAAATAATAGATTTGGCTGGATCAGTTAGAAGTCATACATGCTTTCTAAAACACCACTCCACATCTCATTAACCCACATCAATGTGGAATAAAATGTATTAACACACAAATCACACTCTTTAAGCAGGAAACTGCATACTGTTTGAATTGCCTAAGCTCAGATTTGGAAAAGTTGAATAATAAATACCAAGGGGCTCTTGTGATAATTTCATATTTGGCGCGTGTGGCCGAAAAATCATTTTTATTTTCGGACGCGCATATCTTATGCGTGCCAAGTGGCATTGGATGCACATAGGTCATTACCGCCCAGTTACCGCAAAAGACTTTACCGCTAGGTCAACGGCTGGCGATGAGGTCGCAGACCCAAAATGGATGCGCAGCGATTTTGATTTTGCCGCACGTCCATTTTCAGCACAAAAATTTAAAAAGGGCCTTTTTTAGAGGCGCGCTGAAAAATGGATCGGCACGTGCCCAAAACCTGCGCCTACACTACCGCAAGCCATTTTTAGCGCACCTTAGTAAAAGGACCCCCAAAATTGAAACCAGCATCCCGTAACAAATCATGAGAAAACAACCAAAGAAATCCCACACGAGAAACAGTGTTTCCACCAGCCGATGGTGTTTCAAAATGCCTTCTGAATCTTGGCTAAGGCTTGTTTTGAATGACATAAGTGTGGTACAAGTTTGACAACAGATGCACAATGTGTGGAGTGATGCCAGGTTCTTTTCATGCAATAAACATGTTGAAACAGTTCACTTTCAGAATGAAAGAACAGAGAAATGAACTCAGCTGTACCTGTGTTTATGAACAAATGGTTTCAACTGAGTGACTTTGAAGCCGTAAGAATGTCTCGTGGCCTTCTTTGTTTGGAAAATTAAAACCCTAGTACTAATTTAGATATAAAGAAGAGTAAAAGATCCCCAAATAAAAAGACTGCCACTGTAAATGTGATGACTGATGGAATGTGCAGAGAAAAAAACAGATAGTAACATGATCAAACATCAGTCTGAAAGCTGAAAAACCCTGATATCATGATGAATGGAAAAAGCTATGCATTAGGGATGTGCTCAGGCCAAAAACATTTAGGGCGCATTTTACTTTATTTTATTTATTTATTTATTTATTGCACTTAGATTTATTTATTTATTTTATTTATTTATTGCATTTAGATTATAACCACTACTCATTAGCCCTTTACCCTTTTACCCTTCTAGTTGTTCTGTCTGTTTGCCTGCCCTATTTAGATTGTAAGCTCTTTGAGCAGGGACTGTCTTTTCATGTATGGTGTACAGCGCTGCGTATGCCTTGTAGCGCTATAGAAGTGATAAGTAGTAGTAGTAATGTAGAAGCCTGCCCTTGCAGATCAACAACGCGGCCGCGCAGCCTTCTGTTTCTGTGAGTCTGATGTCCTGCACGTATGTGCAGGACGTCAGACTCACAGAAACAGAAGCCTGCGCGGCCGCGTTGCTGATCTGCAAGGGCAGGCTTCTAGATGGAATGTTGCTAGTGGAGGCGTAGCCTAGTGGTTAGTGCAGTGGAACATGGGATGCTGTTACTATTTGAGATTCTGGAATGTTGCTATTACTTGAGATTCTACATGGAATGTTGCTACTATTGGAGATTCTGTTGTTACTATTGGAGATTCTACATGGAATGTTGCTATTCCACTAGCAACGTTCCATTTTTAGATTGTGAGCTCTTTGAGCAGGGACTGTCTTTTCATGTATGGTATACAGCGCTGCATATGCCTTGTAGCGCTATAGAAGTGATGAGTAGTAGTAGTAGTATTTGTACCACACATTTTCCCACCTATTTGCAGGCTCAATGTGGCTTACATAATACCATCAAAGGCGTTTGACCAGTCGGGTTTACTAAGATGCATTGGTGCCTACGTGCATACAACACATGCCAAATTAGAATTACCGCATGGCACTTGACGCACGTCCAAACTCGCGGCAGAAAATAATTTCTATTTTCTACTGTATGGGGCTATCCGGGCGATAATCGGCAGTACACGTGCTGACGATCACCACCCAGTTAACACGCGAGACCTTACCGCTAAGTCAATGGGTGGCAGTAAGTTCTCAGGCCCAAAATGGACGCACGCTGATTTTTATTTTGCCACACATCCATTTTCAGCAATAAAAGCCTTTTTTATTCATATTTGTATTGAAGTTCGTAACCTATACCAGTGCCCTTGCTTTGCTGTTATGTGATGTCAGATTTTATTATGCTTTTATATATATGTTTATATGCACTGTCATACAATTGTTGCATTACATATACTTCTTTTATATATATTTTTTTTCTTATATATGCTCTTTTATGTACATGTATATATATATTATTTATATTGGACAGTGCGTAGCGATATGCTTATTCATGTAATTATTCTAGTATACTCTCTATCCAGCTTATAATCGAACGAGAAAAACGCCCAAGTTCCGACCTAAATCGGGAGATGGACGTTTATCTCACAAAAACGAATAAAGCGGTATAATCGAAAGCCGATTTTTGGGCGTTTTCAACTGCACTCCGTCGCGGATGCGGACAAAGTTGATGGGGGCGTGTCAGAGGTGTGGCGAAGGCGGAACTGGGGCGTGGTTATCTGCCAAACAGAGATGGGCGCATTTCACAGATAATGGGACAAAAGTATGCGTTTTTAGCTAGAATTTAGGGCACTTTTCCTGGACCCTGTTTTTTCACGAATAAGGCCCCAAAAAGTGCCCTAAATGACCAGATGACCACTGGAGGGAATCGGGGATGACCTCCCCTGACTCCCCCAGTGGTCATAAACCCCCTCCCACCTCAAAAAATGATGTTTCACAACTTTTTATTTTGACCCTCAAATGTCATACCCACCTCCCTGGCAGCAGTATGCAGGTCCCTGGAGCAGTTGTTAGGGGGTACAGTGGACTTCAGGCAGGTGGACCCAGGCCCATCCCCCCCCTACCTGTTACAATTGTGCTGCTTAATGCTTAGTCGTCCAACCCCCCCACACCCACTGTACCCACATGTAGGTGCCCCCCTTCACCCCTTAGGGCTATAGTAATGGTGTAGACTTGTGGGCAGTGGGTTTTGAGGGGCATTTGGGGGGCTCAACACACAAGGGAAGGGTGCTATGCACCTGGGAGCTCTTTTACCTTTTGTTCTGTTTTTGTAAAAGTGCCCCCTAGGGTGCCTGGTTGGTGTCCTGGCATGTTAGGGGGACCAGTGCACTACGACTCCTGGCCCCTCCCACGAACAAATGCCTTGGATTTATTCGTTTTTGAGCTGGGCGATTTCATTTTCCATTATCACTGAAAAACAAAAACGCCCAGCTCACAAATTGTCGAATGAAACATGGACGTCTATTTTTTTCCAAAATATGGTTCGGTCCGCCCCTTCACGGACCCGTTCTCGGAGATAAACGCCCATGGAGATAGGCGTTTCTGTTCGATTATGCCCCTCTATGTATACTTAGTAATATTCCATATTTTATTATTTGTTTTTTGTCAATTTATATATTTGATATATTATGCTCGTATGTGTGTTATATTTTAGTTATTATGATCTATGATAATTATTATATATTTGTTCATTGTAGCCCCTGATGCAGCCCTAGGTGGGCGAAACACGGCCTGTCCCGGGCAATTTGTTCATACACGGTATCTTCAATAAAATCTTTTTGTTGTGATATTGATCTGCTGGCTTTCTTTCCCAAAAAAGCCTTTTTTTGCAGGTGCACTGAAAAGTGGACCTGCACATGTCCATTACATGCGTTTATACCAGCACAGGCCATTTTTCAGCGCACCTTAGTAAAAGGGCCCCTTAACTTGTTTTGGGTTCATTTGACATTTTTCCCAGGTTTTAGGATGTGGGTGGGTTTTTATGCAGTTTATTTCACACATTTGTTTTACAGTAAGATACCTTTGAGGTATGTGTTTACATAAGTACATAAGCACTGCCATACTTGGAAAAGGCCAAGGATCCATCGAGCCCAGCATCCTGTCCACGACAGCGGCCAATCCAAGCCAAGGGCACCTGGCGAGCTTCCCAAACGTACAAACATTCTATACATGTTATTCCTGGAATTGTGGATTTTTCCCAAGTCCATTTAGTAGTGGTTTATGGACTTGTCCTTTAGGAAACCGTCTAACCCCTTTTTAAACTCTGCCAAGCTAACCGCCTTCACCACGTTCTCTGGCAACGGATTCCAGAGTTTAGATCTTCTGTGGACTATGATTGCCATGTGATAAGAAATTTGTGATAGTTTTTTTTTTTTTATGTCTATGGCTTGACCTTTTTAATGCTAATGGACAGTAATACTGTTCTTCCATTTTATTCCCCTATGGTCATGATGTTTTTCCGTTTAGGTGATAAGATTAAACCGTTTAAGCTGTCTGTTGTACTGTATTTATCATTTGATGATTTTTAAATTTGTGTGTTATGTTTATCTTATGTTTCCATAAGAGTGAACTACTTATGCAATGAGCCAGTATATCTATTATTTAAGCAACAATTCACAGATCCAGTGTTGCTTGACGGGTAAGCCACTAGGCAATTTGCAATTTCTCTGTCTTCTATTTCGGGTCCTTGACTTACCTGTGTCTGCACTGTTTCCTTTCAATTATCACCACAATATCTGTCACACCATTATGTCACATCTCTCATTTATCATTCATTTTCCTTTATCATATCACTTTAGCAAGCCTCTTGTCTATATTAACACTATATCACATAGGGTATATGTGTTTATCAATGTACAAGTTTCGGTTATCACTGAACAAGCATTCATATTTTATAGTTGTCTCAATTTGTCTTTGGTGTTTAGGTCAAAGTGCTGTTTTTGATATATTATATACACCTAGATTGTTTATTTTACATTTAAGTTTTTTTTAATTTTTATTAATGTAATGTTTTATATGTGTTTATATTGTAGAATTGACCCCTGAAGCAGGCGTTAGTCATGCCGAAACAAGGCCCATGTCAGGTCATTAATAAAACACACTAGGTTATTTATTTATAGCCTGATACCTTGACGCTACTCATTGCCTTAGCGGTAAAATCTCACGTGTTAACCGGGCAGTAATCGTCAGCGTGCATACACTGCCGATTACAGCCCAGTTAACGCCGCGTGCTGGAAAATTTCTGACACGCATAGTGGACGCACGTAAAAATGACATTACCGCTCGGGCCTCATGGTAACCAGGCAATAGTTCCAAATTGGTGTGGGTTGGGCGCACGTGGTTGCCTATACGGCTTAGTAAATGGGCCCCATAGTTGTTTAATCAGGCTTTTGAGCAAAATATCAATTCCTGATTTTCCATTTGAAGCTCTGGGACATTAGATTGGGCTGACTTGGTAGGGGTGGATGCTTAAACTGTGAACTTACCTCCTATATGGATCCGGTTTTTTGGCTCAAATGTCTACAGAAAGATATATTGTGCTATTCATTTGTCCAATTTTGATAATTGTCCATCTATTCATGTATCAGTTGTTAACTTGTTTTTAAACTGCTTTGATATTATATTTGAAAGGCAATATCAAATGAAATAAGTAACAAAATTAATAATAAATGTACATTAAAAATTCCGGTCATGCCAGGTCTGCTTCCTAGATCACAAGAAAATTTATTGAGACCTGACTTATGGTTTTATGGATTTTTGGTAAAGTGTATAATGCAAAGTGGAGTGGAATGGAGTGGAACGGGTAGACGTGAATTACGTGTTTACTCTTTCCAAAAATACTAGGACTAGGGGGGATGCGATGAAGCTACTAAGTAGTCAATTTAAAACAAATAAGAGAAAACATTTCTTCACTCAACATGTAATTAAACTCTGGAATGTGTTGCCAAAGATTGTGGTTAAAGCAGTTAGCTTAGCAGGGTTCAAAAAAGGTTTGGATAATTTCCGAAAAGTCCAGAAGCCATTATTAATGTGGACTTAGGAAAATCCACTGCTTATTTCTAGAATAAGCAGCATAAAATCTGTTGTAGTATTCTGGGATCTTGCCAGGTACTTGTAACCTGGATTGACCACTGTTGGAAACAAGATACTGAGCTTGATAGACTTTCAGTCTGTCCCAGTATGGCAACGCTCATGTTCTTATGTTCTGATATCCCAGGAATACCCGCATTTAAAAAGTGATTTTCCTGCACATTAAGAATCCTCATTTCCAATACTTTAGTTATAACCAACTTCATCTGAGATTATAATTTATCAATGTGATAAAATATTTGTCTATTATTCTTAGTGATATCTCAGAGTTGAAACTGGATATTTGCTTTATAATCTCACCTATTACAAAGCTCTGTCATGTCTTCTTTATCAGCTCTTTTGATCACTGGATCTTCCTCATTCAAAAGCAATATTCCGATTTTATATAATTAAAATTATGACCTACTTTTTCTGTCTCCACTTTCAAAATGTCTCTCAATAATAAATTCCTGAAAGTAGTCCAAAGGTCCTGAAGGCAACACAGTTGATTTATTCCTCACCGTCGAGAATTTTGAAATGTAAATTGAATGCCCTGAAAATAAAGCCCAAGTTGAAGAGTCTGAATAAATCTTTCTATATCCATTCTAAGTTGAAAAGGATACTGGTGCCATGTTCCAACCATGGATAATCCTTTAGATAAAGCAGAATTTTCTTCTTATATTAGAATGCCGTTGGATATTCTTTTAGAGAATTGGAGAATGTGCAGAGAAGGATGACGCAAATGATAAAAAGGATGGAACGACTTCCCTATGAGGAAAGGCTAAGACGGTTTGGGCTCTTCAGCTTGGAGAAAAGGCGGCTGAGGGGTGATTTGATAGAAGATAATGAACGGAATAGAGCGGACAGATGTGAAGCGTTTGTTTACACTTTCAAACAATAATAGAACCAGGGGACATAAGATGAAGCTAGAATATGGTAGATTTAAAACAAATAGGAGAAAGTTTTTCTTTACTCAGCGTGTAGTTGGACTCTGGAACTCGTTGACAGAGAATGTAGTGACAGCAGCTGGCCTTACGCAGTTTAAGGGGGGTTTGGACAGATTCCTGAAGGAAAAGTCCATTGAACATTATTAAATATATATATATATTTTTTTTTTGGGGGGGAGGGGGTTGCCGGGTTCTTGAAGCCTGGCTTGGCTGCTGTTGGAGACAGGATGCTGGGCTTGGATCCTTGGTCTTTTCCCAGTATGGCGGTGCTTATGTGCTTACGTACCACTGCTAATTCTGATTCCTTTATGATCTGATCATTCATTGATTTTATTGATTTTGAAATTCTCGTTGGGGGGGGGGGGGGTGGACTTCTCCAATTTCCCAGTTTGGGGCTATGATCATTGGTTCTCTTTAGAAAAACAAAACCAAACAAATCAAAAATCAAATTGGACCCGACAGACTTATCTACAAATGAACCTGAAGAAACTTAAAATGTGACCCTTTTATGTGGCTGTACAATCTAAGGGGCTCTTTTACTAAGCTGCGGTAAAAAGGGCCCTGCGCTAACAGTGGAGGATGTTTTTGCCGTGCCCTGAGGACCTTTTTACCGCGGCCGTTAAAAAGGCTGAAAAAAAACCATGGCCATGCGGTAAGATTGCACTTACCACATGACCACGCGGGGGGGGGAGGGAAACACTTACCGCCACCCATTGAGGGTGCAGTAAGGGCTCCAGCGCTAACCTAGGTAACCCCTATTTAAGCACACAACTATGGAATGCATTACCAAAAGCCGTGAAAACAACGTTTGACCACCTAAACTTCCGGAAATCACTAAAAACGTACCTGTTTAAAAAGGCAACTTAAACGCCTGAACTCTGCAACACAACGAAATCAAAGCACGTAATAGCATAACATAACTCTTCCGCTCTACGATTCCCTAATGTGTCTTTTCCACATGAACCTTATTTTACCACAACTTCAGTTTGTATTTGTTCATACCGAAGTCGGCGAACACCTCTCCGGTACAATGTAAGCCACTTTGAGCCTGCAAATAGGTGGGATACAAATGTAACAAATAAATAAATAAATATAAATATTTCCATTAGTGTCAGAAATCCTGCGTGCTGGGGTGGAATTACCACCTGCGCCTGCGTTGGGCCGGCGGTAGTTGCGGATTTCCAAGCGGTAAGCTCGCATTAGGCTTAATGCTGCTTAGTAAAAGGGTCCCTAAGTACACACTAGCAGTTAATATGATTTAGTAAAAGGGACTTATAGGGACCCTTTTACTAAAGGGTTGGTGCGGTGCAACAGGCTTGCTGCGTGCCAACCCGGAACAACCGCAGAAGCCTGGCAGTAGTTCACACCCCCAGCATGCACCATTACTGGTGCTACAAAAATATTTTCTACTAGTAAAAAAGGCCCGTTTCTGACACAAATGAAACAGGCGCTAGCAAGGGTTTCCTCGGAGTGTATATTTGAGAGAGAGTGTGTGAGAGTGACTATGTGAGAGAGAGAGAGTGAATGTGCGAGTGTGTGTGTATGATAGAGAGAGAGAGAGTGAGACTGGGTGTGAGTGTGTCTGTGAGAGAGAGAGAGAGAGAGTGTGTGATTCTCCTCTCTCCCCTGCCCCCCCTGTAGCCACCCAGTGATTCTCTCCCCTGCCCCCCCTCCAGCCACCCAGCAATTCTCCTCTCTCCCCTGATTACCTCCGTCGAAGTAGCCGCGTTATTGAAAGCCCTGCCCGTCTGTAGCCTTCCCTTCGAGTTCGTTCCCTCAGAGTCCCGCCCTCGCGGAAAGAGGAAATGGCGTCGGAAGGCATGACTGAGGGAACGAACTCGAAGGGAAGGCTGGAGATGGGCAGGGCTTTCAGTGACGCGGCCGCTTCGACGGAGGTAATCAGGGGAGCGAGGAAAATCGCTGGGTGACTGGAGGGGGGGCAGGGGATCAGGGCTTGCTCCCGCTGTTCTTTTTTGCCGCTGCCGTTCAGCTGTCACTGGTATCCACGAAGGGCTGAAGCTGCTCCCGCGGTAACTCTCTGTCACAGATTGACATAAGCGTCCTCGAGATCATCATCTCTGCCCTCTCTTGTTTATTTTGGTCGCGCTTCCCGCCTCCCTGCTTCGAATAGGAACATCTCCTGACGTCAAGCAAGCAGGCTTCTACTGTGGGAGAGTGACATCAGGAGATGGTTACGAACGCAAGCAGAGACATTGGAGCATTGCAGGAGCAAATTATTATATTAGATTTTTGTAGAACCGGTGCTTACCTGGCAACAGTGCTGCCCGGTTACTGCCAGGTTAGTGCAGGAGTCCTTACCGCCACCTCAATAGGTAGTGGTAAATGCTCCTCCCTCCCCCGAAATGGTCACGTGGCAAGTGGTTCACTTACCGCATGGAGTACATAGAAAAGTGGGAAGTGGACCAAAAACTTCAGAGACTGGGATAGTAGAATTAAATACAAATAACGCTTTATTAATGACTCGACACAGATCTGTGTTTCGGCCACAGGCCTGCCTCAGGAGTCTCGATGGTGTATTCAACCAAGTAGGTCAATATGTATTGAAAAAAAACGACACAGTCAGCAGACAACAGAGCAGAGAGCACGCTTAAAGAGTCAGAAAGCTACAGGCACGGAGGTGGGGGAAAGAGAGCATGCAAGCTGTAACTTAAAATATCCAGTTTCTCTACAAAACAGCTCAAAGCGTGCGCTCTCCAAAACTGCACGCAGTACTCCAAATGAGGCCTCACTAGAAAATCTTGCACAGCCAGAACTACATGCAAAGCCAAATTAGAGTCAATAATTGATTGTTAATGCCTCATTAATTTAAATTGGACACAGATCTCAAGATCACGTGCAATTTCAGCATCCAAATTTGGGTACCATTTATTGAATCTAGGGGTTAGTGCCTCCAACAGTCTGCCTTCTATGGTTTGTGCCCTGATCGTAGCGGGACAGATTTGGATGGGCTGGAGTGGGGCTTCGATGACAACTTTAGAAGTTGGAGAACAAGGCCAATGCAGGGCAGACTTCTACGGTCTGTGCCCTGAACATAGCAAGGACAAATCAGGATCAAGTATACATATGTAGTTATCACATCATACCTTATCCTATGAGTTGAGCAGATTGGATGGACTGTACAGGTCTTTATCTGCCATCATCTACTATGTTACTATCAGGCTTATTTTCAAAAGGGATCGCCGGAGATCTTCCGACACAAATCGGGAGATCGTCAGTTATCTCCTGATCACGGCTAAATCGGTATTATCAAAAGCCGATTTTGGCCAGCTTCAACTGCTGTTTTGTCGCGGCGCCGACCAACCTTCAAGGGGGCAGGTTGGGAGGGTAGCGAAGGTGGGATGGGGGCGGGGCGTGGATACGAGATGGCCGGCTTCGACTTATAATGGAAAAAAAGAGGCCGGCTCGAATGAGCATTTTGCCAGCCGGACTTGGTCCATTTATTTTTAGGACCAAGTTCGGAAAAAGTGCCCCAACTGACCAGATGACCACCAGAGGGAAGCGGGGATCACCTCCCCTTACTCCCCCAGTGGTCACCAACCCCCTCCCACCCAAAAAAAAACACAAAACTTTTTTTGCCAGCCTGAAATATCATACCCAGCTCCTTGACAGCAGTATGCAGGTCCCTGGAACAGTTTTTAGTGGGCGCAGTGCACTTCAGGCAGGTGGACCCAGGCCCACCCCCACCTACCTGTTACACTTGTGGTGGTAAATGGGAGCCCTCCAACCCCCCCCCCCAAACCCACTGTACCCACATGTAGGTGCCCCCCTTCACCCATATGGGCTATGGTAATGGTGTAGAGTTGTGGGGAGTGGGTTTTGGGGGGCTCAGTACACAAGGTAAGGGTGCTATGCACCTGGAAGCTATTTTTTAAATGTTTTTAAGTGCCCCCTAGGGTGCCCAGTTGGTGTCCTGGCATGTGAGGGGGCCAGTGCACTACAAATGCTGGCTCCTCCCATGACCAAATGCCTTGCATTTCACCGGGTTTGAGATGGCCGGGCCCGGTTTCCATTATGGCTGAAAAACGAAGCCATAATGGAGGAGTGGCCTAATGGTTAGAGTGGTGGACTTTGGTCCTGGGGAACTGGGTTCGATTCCCACTACAGGCACAGGCAGCTCCTTGTGACTCTGGGCAAGTCACTTAACCCTCCATTGCCCCAGGTACAAATATTTAAGTAGCTCACAGCTCTACATCTGTATGAACGCCAAATAAAAGTGCGCTCCATGTTGTCTTTGCATATACTTTTGTATGCTCCACTGAACAAGTTTATAACAACCATTATCCATGTATGAAACATTCTTTACAACAAAATTATCCCCAGAGACCAACTTTAAAAACAATTTAAATGCATGAAGAAATGGTTTATGCATGGGAAATGGGTGTTTACAGAATTGCACACCTGATTTGCATGCTTGCAAATCATAAGAGATCTACAACCTATACTCCAGGAGGATGAATTACTGAAAGAGATATTCCCATCCCCACCAGTACTGGCCTTCCGACAGCCACCCAATTTAAAACACAAGCTAATCAGAAGTAAACTTCCTTCACAGACTGAAAAGGAACAGAAGGGCACACTTCCCTGTAATTTATCCAGTTGCAAACTATGCCAAAATATTTCACAGGACCCCAAAGTCATCCACAAAGGAAAGATATTCAACATAAAGGGATCTTTCACTTGCTCATCTTCCAATGTGGTATATATCATTCAGTGTAAAAAATGTAACGAAGGATGCTATATTGGAGAAACAGGCCAGATGCTTAAGACAAGATTCAATTTACATAGACATCATATGAACAATACTGGTGCCAGCAGGGTTCCCACGCCTGTTGGGCAACATTTTACAGGACCAGGACACTGTACCAGTGATTTCACAGTGAGAATCCTCAAAGGTAACTTTAAAACCATACAAGAACGTAAGACCTTTGAAGTCAGAATGATTGAATATTTTAACACCCAACAGAAAGGACTTAACAAGGATCTGGGGTTCCTAGCCCATTATAAACCATAAAGCTGTATGTCTCTGTTGATCACCCTCCCCTCACCTATCCACACCCACCCTGTTAGAATATCAATGATATGCTTTGATGTCCCCATGCATACTTCCTACCCCCCCCTCCTCCCACCCTGTCAGACTGTCATAGTAATGCTTGAATGTTTTCACTTATATACACTGTCAGCTAGCACATTTGCTTATTTCCGATCTGAGGAAGAAGGGCAACCTTCGAAAGCTAATCAAGAAATGTATTAAGTTATGTCCAATAAAAAAGGTATCATCTTATTTTCTTTTCCATGTTTTATTTTGTTTGATTTCTATTGATAACATGCTTGCATAGAATGTATATCCGTAACTTTGCCTAGACTGAACAAGACATTCCCAGAGACAAGGTTGAGGAAGGGTTGATAATACTACAAACTTTATAAAATATATATGTAAATTTACAGGAAATATTCATCTTAACGCTCTGATAAAGAGTTCATTCGTATTATTGACAGGTAAGAAAATATTTTAAAGAGTCATGGATTTGATATACCGCCTTTCCGTGGCAGACTACTCAAGTCAGATTGCTAGTATAATCACTACAACTCTCTAAACTAGATTTTATTCAAGTTTGCATGTGTATTATTTAAAGTTGTAAATAGGGAATGTCCTGAGTACTTACTGTCTCGTGTGGAATTTTCCACTTCTAAGAGGTCTAGAAGATCAAGTAATTTTTCTCCATTTTTATCTCCCTTGCTTAAGGGAGTAAAAAGATTTAGCATCTTTGAACAATTGTTGACCTTTCAAGCGCCGAAAGTCTGGAAAAAGTTATTGTTAAGGCTAGACAATATGTATAGTTATGGCCTTTTTACGAAATATCTTAATACTACTCTTTTTAGAAGATTTGTATGTCAGTATTAGTTTAGTTTTTTTTAGAAATTATTATTGTCTTTTGTAAATCCCGAGTCTTTGTCTCGGTTTCTTTGACTTTGTAAACCGGTTTGAACCCTAGAGGTACAAGCGCTCTAGAAGTTTAATGCAACATAATGCATGTCAAAGAGTGGGTGTACATGTAAGAAAATGACGTTGCCTGGGGTAATTTTCGAAATGGAAATATGTGCATACCTCCACGTTGAAAAGTTCCCAGTACCGGGAAAATCTTGGATACAGAGGAAGAGTGCCTTTTGTTTTGCAGGCACTACTGTTGTCAGAGGTCTCTCAGCTGATGTCATCCACGGGTCTTAAGCAGGATTGCGTGGCTACAGGTGTGTGGTCATGGGTATGTGCCCAAAGGGGTGTGACCAAAGGGGCAAGTACTACCCCATTTTAGCCCCTTTGGAGCACCGAGGAGTCAGAAGCAGTAGAGTATGCTTGAATATTCATATGGAGAAATAGAAGAGGAGCAATTAGGAAGACTGATTCGGTACCAGTAAGAAGTCCGATGGACTTGCACCTGTCTAATATTGTTTCTCTTCCCGAGCTTCTATTGCTGAATCTTTATTGGAAGCTTCTCTCTTCACTGTGCATGAACCCCACCTCCCCAGTCTGTATATACACGGGAGAAATTGTTACCTCCAGAATCTGGAGGTACACGAGCCCTCAAAGCTGGTTTGCTAGTTGCCATGCTTTCTCCTACCTCTTCTAGGGCTGCTCAGCAGTTTTTGTCTGCTCCAGTTCCAGTAAAACTTTCAGCTGATTTTTCTTCGAATGCTGACCCAACGGTTTCAGAGAATCTTACTTTAAAGGATATTGGTTCCTCTTTATCTTGGATGGCAAAAAAACTCTGCAGGAGAATTTGTTGTTGATAAGTTCTCGGTGGAGGCATCTTCTAAAATGGTGGAATATGAGAATTGTATAGTAACTTGAACAATCATTAACTGAGACCGATTCTCAGGTTAGAACAGTTCAGGCAGTTTTAACAACTGTGATTAAAGATAATCTTTTGATACATCTACAGATGGAGTCCGTTGAGAACTTTCAGCATGCATGGAATTTGAGATTGCTCAATTTCCCAATTAGACATTATCTGTCTGCACTAGAACTCTTTAAAATGTATTTCCATGATATATCGCAGTTTATAGTTTCAGTACAAGTAGTAAATACATTATTTGCCTGGAGTTTTTAAGGAGATGAAAGAAGAAGGAACATTTGAAATGATTAACTCCCCAGACAGCTTAGATGTATCTAAGTATTTGGAATCCTCTCAGGATACCATAAGTAAACGGAGTACACTATTAGTGGTATTTCAGTCTGAGGAGCAGAAGTTGAGGATCCTCAAAGCTCATTTTCCTAAAAATAATTTATTGTTCTGTGGTCAAGCAATTCAGTTGTTCCCTGATGTCTACAGACCAATTCAACTTCGTAGAAAGGCTTTTCTGCATCTAAAACCAAGGGTCTTGGCCATAGGAGGCCATGATGGTTTTTTTGGGGATCCTGTTGAGCTGGAAGCTGTTTTGGTTGATGATGATAAAGTTGTTGTTACAGATCAAGTTAAATCTGGATTTTTAGTCCTTGGGGTTCATGGTTAGTTCAGTTTCATTTGACCTGCAAAGCAAAGTGATGACGTTATTTTATTTTCTTGAATTAACCTCCTTATGTATACTTGAATTTCCTCGATATGGACTTGAAGAAGATTTGATTTGATTTGCAATGTTTACCTTGTTTCTTTTATGAAATTTCCTTCCTTTTTCTGTATTACCTGTAATATAATATGAAAATTTCAATTCAACAAACAAAAAAGAAAACTCCCCAGTACCGGCACAGAGAAAAGTATGAATTTAGGGGCCAATATTCAGTTGGCAGTGTTCAGCATTTCTTTCAACACTGGCGACTGCATGCAGATTTATTTATTGATTATTCATTTATTCCTTTTGAAGGAATTCGCTCAAGGCGGTGTCCAGTAGGAGCAAATCAAACATAAACAATAGAGAACTACAGTAGTAAAAATGTTCACAGAACAATACTAAGTATGACCTAGTATACTACTTACAACGTCAACATAGTACATAATAAACATTTTTAATAGACAGCGTAGGGTATAAGCAAAGATGGAACATTTAGATAGGTACAAGAGTAAGAGGAGTTAGAAAATAAGGAGACTAATGTAAAGAAAGTTGCACTTGAGGTCAGAGACATGATTAATTATGATCTCAGCTAGGGTAGGAGTGGATAAACATGTCCTACTGCAGTATGTGCAGTCCATGTCACTCCTTGTGTGTGTGTGTGTGTGTGTGTGTGTGTATGTATGTGTGTGTGAGACTAACAAGTTAGTTGCTTCTTCCATTAAAGGTCTGGTTGAAGAATCAAGCTTTCACCTGTGCCGAAGGAATGGATCCTCAGGAGCTTAGTCAAGATCGGGAGGCGGGGCTGGTGGTTGGGAGGTGGGGATAGGGCTGGGCAGACTTATACGGTCTGTGCCAGAGCCGGTGGTGGGCAGCGGGACTGGTGGTTGGGAGGCAGGGATAGTGCTGGGTAGACTTATACGGTCTGTGCCCTGAAGAGCACAGGTACAAATCAAAGTAGGGTATACACAAAAAGCAGCAAATATGAGTTATCTTGTTGGGCAGACTGGATGGACTGTGCAGGTCTTTTTCTGCCGTCATCTACTATGTTACTATGTTACTATGCTTCCTGAAGTAGAAATAGTCCTATGATGAGTGAAGCTTTTCAGGGAGTGCATTCCAGAGTGTGGGCCTACTCTGGAGAAGGCTCGCTTGCAGGTATCACATCGTGGAATGCTTTTTTTTGGAGAGGGTATGGCTAGGGATTCTCGTTAGGAGGACCTTAGTGACTTTGGAGGTGTGTAGAGGGAAATCCTGTTCTTTATGTACTCTGGGTCATTTCCTTTAAGGGCCTTGAAGAACAGAGTTTTAAATTTAGCCTGTATTGTACTGGTAGCCAGTGAAGGTTTTGCAAAAGTGGTGTGATGTGATCACGCCACTTGCAACCTTCTATTAGTCTCGCTGCAGCATCTGAATCAATTGGAGCTGGTGCTGACCCTTTGTAGTCAAACCAGCATAGAGTGCATTACAGTAATCCAATCTTGATGTCATCACGGCATGCACAACTGGGATAAGACTAAGAAGTAGACAAGGATATTCAGTGCCAGTCCCTATTACGGTGCCAGCACTGTATAACTGGCTTTGAGGCAGCCACAGGAGTGACCTGGGTGCTGTCGATGTTTAGCGTTGGTACACGGATAACTAACAATGTAAGTTGTCTTTTTACTAAGCTGCGGGGAAAAGGGTCCTGTGCTAGCAGTGGGGGCCATTTTTCCCATGCGCCAGGATACTTTTTCATGCAGCCGGTAAAAGCCCCCCCCCCCCCCACACCCAAAAAAGAAATAGCCACACGGTGAGATAACTCTTACTGCATGGCCATGCGGCGGGGAGCACTTATCAGCACCTACTGAGGTGGCAATAAAGGTTCTTGCGCTAACCCGATGGTAACCGGGCAGTGCACGGCGATGCCTGACTTCGCCACACAAGCCATTTCTGGGGGGGGGGGAGGGAGTCTTTTCCCCCCAGAAATGGCATGCGGTCAGTGTGGAGCTATCACTGGTGGCCGCGTTGGGCTGGCAGTAGTCCCGAAAGAGTGAGAAGTAAGCCCTCATTGGGATTACCGCCGCTCTGTAAAAGGGTCCCTAACTTAGGAAAGCTTTTTGCTGTCCTAAGTGAATTGGATAGTGATCCGTGTACCAGTGGCGTAGCAAGGGCGGGGCGGTGGGGGTGGTCCGCTCCGGGTGCACGCTGCTGAAGGGGTGCAGCCGTGCGCCTGTCGGCTCCGCTGGTTCCCTGCTCCCTCTGCCCCGGAACAGGTTACTTCCTGTTCCGGGGCAGAGGGAGCCAGTGGAGCTGACAGGCGCGCGGCTGCTCTCTGCACCCTCCAGCAACAAAAATGCACCCGGGGGGGGGGGCTTGATGCGCCAGGGAGGGGGTGTCATTGTGCCGGCGGGGTGCGTCATGCTGCACCCTGGGGGGACAGATGCCGCTGCACCCGGGGGGGGAGGTGCGCAGCTGCGATCCGCCCCGGGTGGTAGCCGACCTAGGATCGCCACTGCCGTGTACTACCACTGAACACCAGCAGTGCCTGCATAACTTCTGGCTTCTTACCAACTCTGCTCCTAGACTGCCCTGACACTAACACCCAAATTCTATAAAGGTCACCCAAATTTGGGCATGCTGGGCAGATGTGCTCCATAGTTCGGCAATTTTCACACCTGACTGCATACAAGATTTTGGGGACTGTTATAACTTTGAAAGTTGACTCAACTGACCAATAGATTGATTATGGCGCATTGTTTTGGATATATAACTGCTGCATCGTGTCAGCTTGGTGAGAAGCAATATGGACTGTTTAAGACAAACTGTTGTGAAGACTTTTATCAATCCTGGTGAACAGAAGGGTGTGGGCACTATTTGATATAACATAAATGACATTTGGTGTTACATGTGTAGTAACATAGTAACATAGTAGATGACGGCAGATAAAGACCTGCATGGTCCATCCAGTCTGCCCATGACAAACTCATATGTGTATACCTTACCTTGAATTTGTACCTGTCCTTTTCAGGGCACAGACCATATAAGTCTGCCCAGCAGTATTTCCCGCCTCCCAACCACCAGTCCCGCCTCCCATCACCGGCTCTGGCACAGACCGTATAAGTCTGCCCTCCCCTATCCTCGCCTCCCAACCACCACCCCCTCTTCCCCCCAACTGCTCCGCCACCCAATTTCAGCTAAGCTTCTGAGGATCCATTCCTTCTGCACAGGATTCCTCTATGCATATCCCACGCATGTTTGAACTCCATTACCGTTTTCATCTCCACCACCTCCCGCGGTGATATAGGTTAAGATGTTGGGGATAACAGCACTATATATGTGATTTTATATTTCTCTAGCATTTTAATACAAATTTTATAGCATAAACTAAAGATTTTGGAATTAATCATAGCTGTGCATAATTAGTGCCGATTCATTTTAAATGTACTACTTTGTAGCTTCATTGGGTGCCCCCTAGTCCTAGTATTTTTTCTCTTTCCAAAAATACTAGTGTAACATAGGGAAAGGACAGAGGAAAAAAAATAATAAAGAAATATATATATTTTTTTATTTACCTGGGGGGGGTCTCTGGAACTCCAGCCGGAGGTTCCGTATCCTGGGCAGAGTGAGAGAGTGAGTTGGACAGCCAGAGAGAGAGGAAGTGCTGGGATGTGGCAGAGTGTTTTTGATTGCCAAGGTGAGAGTGGCTGGTGTGCGGTGTGTGAGCAGGTAAAGGGTGATTTTGATGAAAGAGAGGGGAAAGAAAGATTTTAAAGGAATTTTGGTGATTGAAGGTACTAAAGCAGCTGTAAGACCAGGGTGTTTGTTTGTAGAGGAGAGCGTCTGACAGTGAACGCGTGAGGAGGTGCTGCTGTGAGTGGGAAAGTCAGAGGGGAAATGTGTGGAAAAGAAAAGTGTTGGATAGAGTTTGGGTGGTAATAAGAGTGTTGTGGTGGAAGTGGGAGTGAAGGTGTGTGATTGGGGTAGAGTTTGAAATTAATTTTCTCTTATTTGAAGAATTTTGAGAAATTTTTGGATGAATTGCAATGAGACCAGAGCTGTAGTGATTGAATGAAAGCTAATTGATAACAGGGTGAATGGGATAGGTGGAAACAAGGAAGAAAAATAGGAAGGGTTTGGATGATTTAGGTATCTGTTTGAGATGTAAAGGGGATATGCATGGAATGTTGAGTGTGATACATAGTGGCTGTCAGTCACTCTTGCACAGCATAGGGAAGTAAAAACAAAACAGCTAGGCTTGGAAGTGCTAAGGATTGTTTTGGTTAATTTTATTTTATTAGCTGCAACTGGCCACAGTATTTGGTAATATGTCCCAACAGTGATAAAATGAAATTCCAAAGGCAGGAAAGTCAGGGTTTTGCTTTCTTTAAGTTGTTTAAGCGTGAGGTTTAGGGAGAAGCTTCGACTAGACGGGACCGT
Organism: Microcaecilia unicolor; assembly: GCF_901765095.1. Classification (NCBI taxonomy): domain Eukaryota; kingdom Metazoa; phylum Chordata; class Amphibia; order Gymnophiona; family Siphonopidae; genus Microcaecilia; species Microcaecilia unicolor. The sequence goes on from NC_044037.1 coordinate 291,713,672, forward strand.
CAGATGTTCGGAAGACAACAAGGGCCCCGTCGCAAGAAAGATTTCCATGGACTGTGGTTGCACCTGACAGCTAAGTAATCCGGTTGGAAAAGTGTGAGGAAGAAATAAAAATGTACTGAGAAAAACATACACATCTGAAGTCTCCTGGGAGTGAAAATTCTAGACTTACCTGTAAAGGAAAAGGAGACAAAGAATCAAATTCTTTATAATAATAGCCACACACACAAAGACAGAGAAAGAGAGAGAATAGAGAAAAAAAACTGATCTTCTAAGGCATTGGGTATAAATCATTAAGCGCTTGGTTTTTAAAGGTCTAAACAGGGGATATATTGAAAAGTGAGGAATAATTAACAATATGTGTACTTATCTGACTGTTATTCAATTTGCTGATTTTGGAAGAATGTTCTGAAAAAGAAAGAATGACAAAATGTTAAAAGGATATTTATTTGTGGAAACGTTTAAAAAGTGAAGGGAATTATTCCAAAGGACGAAAGTTTAATTATCAATGTTATTTGATAACCTTTTGTTTTAAATATATATTCTTATAGACAAATAAATTCAAACCTTATTAATTTCATCAGTAAGATTGGCTATTTCCCTAACCAGGATAAATCCAATTTTAGTTTTTTTCCCCTTTCATTTCACGGGAGTGAAAGGCGAGGTTAGTGACCTGTAAGTCCCTCAAGTTTCAGCGGGGTGAGTTTAGATGTCGGTCATAACTACTAACAACAGATATTCTGAGCACACCCATCTTCGCTGAAATTCAGGGGACACTAGGGCTAGGGGGCATGCAATGAAGCTACAAAGTAGTAAATTTGAAACGAATCAGAACAAATATTTCTTCACTCAACGTGTAATTAAACTCTGGAATTCGTTGCCAGAGAACGTGGTAAAAGCAGTTAGCTTAGCAGGGTTTAAAAAAAGGTTTGGCTAGGTTACTAAAGGAAAAGTGCATAAGCCATTATTAAAATCAAGTTGGGAAAATCCACTGCTTATTTCTAAGATAAGCAGCATAAAATGTACTTGTGACCTGGATTGGCCACTGTTGGAAACAGGATACTGGGTCTGATGGATCTTCAGTCTGTCCCAGTACGGCAACACTTATGTACTTATGGTAATATATATTCCCCCACAAGTGGGCATAGGAATCAGTGCTATACGCTATCCTTTAAAGGGTGCTTGGTGTGGAATGCCCTTTATAGAATACGAGTTTAATGCAGATCTTTCTACCACCTAGATTTGGCTGCCATTTACTGAATCTGTCCCTAACTGGGTTGTGTCTTGGTGATCTGCCTGGATATTCAGCATCGCTATCCAAAAATATGCCATTAAATATCCAAGTTTGACCCAGTCAGTGCGATTTAACAAGGCAGAAGGCTTCCTTCATGGTTAAATCACTTTGAATATCTAACTCTTATTACTTAGAGAGCACTCGGTTACAAAATTACCTTCAGAAGAATAATTTTCAAAGCCATTTCAGTGAGTAAAATACTCACCAAAGAAAATTGTCTAGCTTATGTACAGGTAAAAGCTCTATAAATAATGAGGCTAATTCTGTAACTACCCACTTCATAAAGAAACCAGTGTGGAGATAATGTTTAAAGCACATAACCATGAGCAAAGATGTTTTACATCTGGAAAAGAGGTCTTATATATAAAGGGAGAGAGTTTGGATGGAGCTGGGGCGGCACTGTGATGAACACGCATGTTTCATAAAATGCATGCACAAATGTACACCTTTGAAGCTGGTGCAAATTTGTGTGAGAGCACTTTTCACTACTGGAGCTGGTTCTGGGTGCCTAATTTTATAAAGACACATAGCGGGGGTAGTTTTCTATAGATCACCTAAAGGAAGGCACTGGGATAATGATGCGCACTGAGCACGAACTCTACGTCAGCAGAAACGAACGTCTACCCCCACCAGCTGAAGCGTTGTCCAGCGCCGGTCTCCGGCACTGCTGGGTTGCCTTCCCTTCTCTGTCTTCCCCTCACGTCCGACCCGCTCCTCTTAGTGAAATTGATCATGTGGAGGTTTAGCATCCAGCCAAAAACAAAGCAGGAGAGGGTCCCCAGAGTGAGCTGTGGTCTGTGCCAGAGCCACCGAGAGACAGAGCCAGGGCACGGCCATTGCTGCCGCCCCCACCAACTCAGACTGCCCCCACCCATTACCTTCCTGCATCTGCTCTTCCCTTGGTCCGTCACTCTCCTGTTCCTGTGCGCAGGGACCCGGGTTATCACGCTAACGCAATCACCTGGGTCCCAACACAAAGGAGAAGGGGGGAGACAGACCGAGGGAGCAGAACCTTCTGCCTGCCTCCAGAAGCCTTGATGGTGTCAGGCACCACTTGGAGGCCATACCCGGGGAATCTTGTCCCCTGCACCCCCCCCCCTCTCGGTGGCCCTAGTCTGTGCAGTTTGCATGGAGAAAGACCTGGTCAGTGCTACTGTTTCGATAGAATCACCAGTCTTTTTAATGCCACTTTATAAATGAGGCTTCTTACATGCATTTAAAAAAAACTTTAATTTTCATAAATATGCAAATATGTTTCCTTGGAAAATTATGTGCACAATTTAGCAGATATGTATAGTTGATGTTCCTATAGAAATTTTGAAGTAAAACTATGCATATAATTTGAATTAAAAATAGTTTAAAAGTCTACAGGGAAAAGACACACATAGTTTACACTACTAATGTGGGTAATAAGAAAATTATTCCTTAGCAAATTTGACCCTCATATTGTTGTGGCTTGAAACAGGGGGCGTGACAATGGGAGGATCACGGGTAGAGCTGGGGTGTTTCTGTAATGTATCACATTATCTGCACCTTAGTTCATAAAATAATCTTTGACGAAGCCCCGAGATACATGACAGACCTCGTAGACCTACCAACCAGAAACACATCCGAATCATCACGAACATATCTAAATCTCCTTTACCCAAGTTGCAAAGGACTTAAATACAAATCAACTTACGCATCCAGTTTCTCCTATATAAGGATACAACTGTGGAACGCATTACCGAAAGCCGTGAAAACATCATACGGCCATTTCAACTTCCGGAAATCACTAAAAACGAACTTGTTTCAAAAGGCATACCCTATCAATCCAACTTAAATGCTCAAACTCTGCAACACATCAAAACCAAAGTACGTAATGGTAATAACACAACCCTTCCGCTTTATGATACCCTAACGAGACTGTTCCACGAGAACCTACCTTACCACAACATCACTTTGTATTTGTTCACACCGGAGTCTGTGAACGCCTCTCCGGTACTGTGTAAGCCACATTGAGCCTGCAAATAGGTGGGAAAATGTGGGATACAAATGCAACAAATAAATAAATAAAAATGATTATAGAATAACGGGAATCTGCATCTAATTTAAGCATGAGGATTTATACCAGGGTTCAGCTGCTGTAAATGCTTATGCATAAAAGTAGTCGTAGATCCCGACGCTATGCGCTATTCTATAAACGGTGCATAACTTTAAGTGCTAATTTTTTTGCATCAATCTTTTGGCGTAATTGATAGAATTTTGGACTTCTTTTACAAAGCTGCGCCAGCGATTCCCATGTGGCCAATGAGAGGAGGTCCATAGGAATTGAATTGGCTTCCTCTCATTTGCCACACTGAGAAATGGCAGTGCAGCTCTTAGTCCAGATGGGCCCCTTTGACCGAGCTGCGGCAAAAGGGGGCTGGCACAGGCGTTGGCACGTGTTTTACCCATGTGCCAAGGCCCCCTTTTACGGCAGCTGGTAAAAGGGAATTTTCAATTTCCTACAGCACTTGCCGCATGGCCATTTTGGGGGGGGGGGAGCCCTTACCGCTACCCATTGAGGTGGCCAGTGAGGGCATTGCTCGATTACCGCTGAGTACACTCCGACGCTACAAAAATAAATAAATTTTTGTTGCTCCGGAAATGATGGTGGGCTAGGGGTGGGAAGTACCATTAGGCTACTGTGGTAGCTTTGTAAAAGGAGCCCTGTGTCATTACCAACCAGAAACAAGCAGAAAAAAACACATTTTGTGTGTGTTTTTTAATTCACTGGTAGTAAGGCATACCATTTAGAAATATTCTGTCCAATACTGGAAGGGAAAGAACAGCCAAAACATCACCTAACCGGCTATCCGGTGATATTCACTGCCAGATAGTCAGCTATCTGGTGCTGGATATCGCTGGATACACTAAAGATAGCCGGTTATATCACGTGTCATAATGGGCCAGTGGCATAGTGAGAGTGGCTGCCACCCGGGGCGGTTCGCCGCTGCGCACCCCCCCCCAGGTGCAGCATGACACCCCTCCTCGGTGCATCACCCAAGCCCCCCCCCCAAGTGCATTCTTGCTTGCCGTTTCCATGCCACTGGGGGGAGGGGGTGTCGGTTCCGCTGGTTCCCTGCTCCCTCTGCCCCGGAACAGGAAGTAACCTGTTCCGGGGCAGAGGGAGCAGGGAACAGGCGAAGCCGACACCCCCCCCAGCGGCGTGCACCCGGGGCGGACCTCCCCCACCTCTACAGGCACCCGCCTCTTCCCTTTACTGCGGCCGCCTTTCTGATGTAACTTCCTGTTTCGTCAGAGGCTCAGGCAGCTGTGGTAAAGGGAAGAGGCGGGTGCCAGCAGTGGCAGGGCAGCATATGGTAATTGCTGCCGCTGCCAGGTTTGGAACATCACCTTGAGGTAAAACACCACAATGGGGGGGGGGGGGGGCAGCATATTAATTCCACCTTGGTACGGCCCTGCATGTGAAAACTCGAGAAAATAGAAATAGCACTTTCTGTCCACATCTCCCTGGATTCTAAATATGGTACTTAATGTTCAGCGCTACTTCTGCGCTGAGTTTTTGGCATGGAAAAGCATTATAATGGGTGCAAGATGTCAAAAAATGGCAGAAATCGCAGATCCATATGAAAATATGCCACGAAACCTGAAAACGGTCTATGAACTGACCAATTTCCGTAAACAACTGAAAACCTATCTCTTCGACAAGATATATCACAAAGATCAACATGTGTAACTGTATAATCTTTATAACTTCTAGAATTGTCTTATAATGTGTCTTTTGCTTTAACACTATCATGTATTTCACCACCATGTAACAAATAACCCTCTGTAAAACCAAATGTATATTCTCTTCTATTTTCAGTACCCATGTTGAATTGTAAGCCACATTGAGCCTGCAAAGAGGTGGGATAATGTGGGATACAAATGCAATAAATAAATAAAAAATAAAAATATACTTTCACGCCCATTTATAGAAAAGCGCCTAAGTGTTTCTATGTGGATCTGCCATGGGGGCATAATGATGGGAAGGACATGTGCAGATTAGGGATGGTCCCTTAAGATGCACAGAGTATTATAGAATAGTAAGGATCTGCACCAACTTGCTAAGCTAACCGCCTTTACCACATTCTCTGGCAACGAATTCCAGAGTTTACTTACACGTTGAATGAAGAAAACTTTTCTCCGATTCATTTTAAATTTACTACATTGTAGCTTCATCGCATGCCCCCTAGTTCTAGTATTTTTGGAAAGCGTAAACAGACGCTTCACATCTACCCGTTCAACTCCACTCATTATTTTATAGACCTCTATCATATCTCCCCTCAGCCGCCTTTTCTCCAAGCTGAAGAGCCCTAGCCGCTTTCGCGTTTCCTCACAGGGAAGTCGTTCCATCTCCTTTATCATTTTTGTCACCCTTCTCTGCACCTTTTCTAATTCCACTATATCTTTTTTGAGATGCGGCGACCAGAATTGAACACAATATTCGAGGTGCGGTCACACCATGGAGCGATACAAGGTCACCTATTCCAAAGAACTCTTTATAGAATACCATTCAGCAACACTTTTTTTGGCTGAATTTTTAGCATTATTTAGTGAATCCAACCCATAGTATGCACTATTACCAGAAACTGGCAACATGACAAATGGCGACTCCCTCCCCCCCCCCCCCCCCAAAAAAAAAAATTAAATTAAATTTAAAAACATTTTTTGTTACATTTGTACCCCGCACTTTCCCACTCATGGCAGGCTCAATGCGGCTTACATGGGGCAATGGAGGGTTAAGTGACTTGCCCAGAGTCACAAGGAGCTGCCTGTGCCTGAAGTGGGAATCGAACTCAGTTCCTCAGGACCAAAGTCCACCACCCTAACCACTAGGCCACTCCTCCACTGTTGCTACTAATTGAGATTCTGCATGGAATGTTGCTATTCCACATACGTGCAGGACGTCAGACTCACAGAAACAGAAGCCTGCGCAGCCTTCTACATGGAATGTTGCTAGTGGAATAGCAACATTCCATGTAGTATCTCCAATAGTAGCAACAGTCCATGTAGAATCTCCAATAGTATCTATTTTATTTTTGTTACATTTGTACCCTGCACTTTCCAACTCATGGCAGGCTCAATGCGGCTTACATGGGGCAATGGAGGGTTAAGTGACTTGCCCAGAGTCACAAGGAGCTGCCTGTGCCTGAAGTGGGAATCGAACTCAGTTCCTCAGTTCCCCAGGACCAAAGTCCACCACCCTAACCACTAGGCCACTCCTCCACTCCACGTGTTATAATGGGACAGTGGCTTAGTGAGGGCGGCTGCCACTATTCTATATACTATATAAATTTCTATAAATGACAGAAAATGACATTCAATTCCCCATCCAAATCTAGTCCAAATGGATGTGATTCTTAGGAATGCAACGTCAGTAGTGTCGCCAGTGGATGGTTGTAGCTGCAGCTTGGGAAATAGGAAAAGAAGAGATGATTTAATTCCCAGTGCTGTCTACAGAGGGAGGTGACAGAAGGACTGATCCCTAAGGAATCAAGCTTAGCATGATTTAGACATGAACAATTTGCTCGAAGTATATCAGGATTGTGAAACTGTGTTAATTCATACGCAACCACTCAACAATTGATTGAGGCACTACGTCAGTGCAGACAGGCTGCAGAACATTTGCCAGAAGTGCTGCAGCTTTCACGGTATTAATTCAGATGGACAGCTGAAGATTTGCCAGAAGCGGCACAGGATTGAAGGATTGCAGTCATTTGGATCTCCTCAAGCACACTGGCAAGCAATAACACCATATGGAAGGAATGTGGTAAATTAAGGGCTTAGATGGACATTTGCTGCAATACTACAAGATGAAGAGACTGGTAATGTGATAGACCGCTGAACATTTGTGAGAAACATTACATCTGCTGCCCGTCTCATCTTCCGCCAGGGTCGCTTTACTCATACTACCCCTCTCCTCAAGACCCTTCACTGGCTCCCTATCCGTTTTTGCATCCTATTCAAACTTCTTCTACTAACCTATAAATGTATTCACTTTGCTGCTCCCCAGTATCTCTCCACACTCGTCCTTCCCTACACCCCTTCCCGTGCACTCCGCTCCAAGGATTAATCCTTCTTATCTGTTCCCTTCTCCACTACTGCCAACTCCAGACTTCGCGCCTTCTGTCTCGCTGCACCCTACGTCTGGAATAAACTTCCTGAGCCCCTACGTCTTGCCCCATCCTTGGCCACCTTTAAATCTAGACTGAAAGCCCACCTCTTTGACATTGCTTTTGACTCGTAACCACTTGTAACCTCCTCTCCTCCTTCCTGTACACATTCATTGATTTGATTTGCTTACTTTATTTTTTGTCTATTAGATTGTAAGCTCTTTGAGCAGGGACTGTCTTTCTTCTATGTTTGTGCAGCGCTGCATATGCCTTGTAGCGCTATAGAAATGCTAAATAGTAGTAGTAGTAGTAATCTACGTGGAATGTCAGAAAGCAAGGAGACAGACTACTTAGTGGTAAGATGGCCTTGAGTGTTAGCAGATGAATTGTGACAGGCCTTAGGGGCAGTGGCGTAGCTACTATGGGGTCACGGGGCCTGGGGCCATGGGACCCGGGCCCCCATAGATTTGACCCTGGACCCCCCTTGCCCACGACCCTCTCAACCCCCCCCTCCCGCCGCCAACCCGCCATTGCCGTCTGCTACCTTTGCTGGCGGGGGACCCCAACCCCAGCCAGCCGAAATCTTCCTCCTTCATTTTGTTTCTCAGTCTGACGTCCTGCACGTACAACGTGCAGGATGTCAGACTCACAGAAACAGAACGAAGCCCTGCAGAACAAAATGAAGGAAGAAGACCGGCTGGCGGGGGTTGGGGTCCCCCGCCAGCAAAGGTAGCAGATGGCGATGGCGAATTGACAGCGGGAGGGGGGTTGAGAGGGTCGTGGGCGGGGGGGGGTCAAAGTTGTTGGTGGTGGTGCTGGTGGCGGCGGGGGTGTCGGTGGTGCCGGGGGGGGGGGGTCAAAAATGTGCCCCCTCACCTCAGGCTCTGGACCACCCTCCTGCCGAAGTCTGGCTACGCCCCTGCATAGGGGTACAACTTAAAATCTTAATGTCTTGGTGTGGTAACATGAGTGAATGTGGGTTAAAGAGCCTTCACAAACACAGCTGGACCACAGTTTAAAAGTAAACCCAAAAATGTATTTAATAGTGTAATTCAAATGAAAACCATACAGGAGTCTGTTCTTATCACAGACTGTAAACTTAGTGTTGCACATAAGCATCAGCTAATGCATTAGCAACCAAACAAAAATGGGGCTTGGTTCTTAACGGACCTTAAAAGAAGTCCAGTATGGACAGAGTTACAAAATAAAAAGCTTTTTTATAGTACCTCAAGGTCAACCCTCTGATCTTTCAAAGGTATGTTGTGTAAGCATACTCTGGAGGTCTGCTCCTTCCTGCTCTGGGCCTCCCTGGTTTGTCTCCATTCTGGATTTTCATCCATTCTGACTGAACCCCACATTTAATGCTAAGCACTCTAGGGCTGAATCTTTTAAGTTGGCCCTGAGAGGGAGTATGTGTAAGGGGGGGGGGAACTGGCAGTTTCCTAAACACATTATCACACTGAGCATGCCTGGTAATATCAGTGTATAATTCCCGCTGTAATTTTGGAAGATGTGGACCTTCACAGTTGAATCAGAAGCTAGAGTGCTTGGGGTCTTCCTAGACTCCTCCTTATCATTCTCATCCCATATCAACCAATTATGGAAGAACGCAATGTTTAAAATAAGACAACTACATTTAGTCAGGTCATTCTTTGATCATAAAGCCTTTGCGTTATTGGTCCAGATACTACCCCATCTAGACTACTGTAATATCTTATTTTTTGGTATTAAGATCCAGTACCGGAAAAAAACTGCAGATCATACGGAACACAGTGGCAAGACTGAATAGATAGTTGTGTCTCATCATATCTTGCTAAACTACATTGGCTACTCATAGTGCCCGAGATCCCAGAGGCTATAGGGGACCCAGAGGCTCTTCCATCCCTCGCCACCGCCGCACACTACAGCTCCCCAAGCCTTGGTGGGCCCTCCCTGGTCTCACCTTGAAGGGCCCTGGTAGTCTAGTGGCCTCTGTGGGGACGGGAAAGAACAACACTCTTGCCTGCTGCTTCCATTCTGCTCTGTGTTTTAAAAACAGCTGCCGAGACTGCCAAGACCTGCGAGACTACTGCAGGAAGTCTCAGCACCCATTTTGAAAACACGGTGGTGCTGGGCAGAATAGTGGTAGTGGGCAGTAAAGAGTAGGGCACTTTTCTGCCCCCCCCCACCCAAAGAAGCCACTAGACCGCCAGGGCCATTCAAGGTAGGACCAGGAAGGGCCTTCTGATGCTGTATTGTGAGGGGGCGGAGACAGCATGGCAGCATCTTTCAACAAATAAGTGTGTAGTATCTACAGTCTATTGTCGGAATTATCTTCTGAGATTCTGTAGAAGAGGTTTGTATCTGTGGAAGCTATTCTAGTCATGAACATTGTGATAAAGTCACCTCCAGGATGGATGGGTTAAGGCAGTTGCAGTCTGAAATACAAGTCCCAGAAGGCATTGCAGGCAAGGAGCCAGAGGGGAAGATGAAGAACCCGGACTGGACTTCTAGCTGCAATCAGGGAAGACATGGGTGTAAGCTGGCAGGTTGTGTAGAGTGGCTGCCACTAGGTGGAAAGAGAGTTAGGAAACCCTGTGTGCAGGAGCTCATCATTGGTCTCATTAGTCTAATGCTTAACTCAGCTAGTTTGGGTGTGAGGAAGCTAATGGAAGGAGAATGATTGGTGGTGGTAGCTGAAACCAGGGATTGATTAGGCAGGTGGGAAGGAGGCCCAGCAGTTCAGTTCAGGAGAGAGAAGCAGAAGGAGAGAAGGAGTTGCAGGCTGAAAACCCTTGGGCAGGGAGGTCCCTAAAGTACTGAAGCAGGCTGAAATTCCTTGGGTGAGAGGAAGTCCCAAAAGTATTGAATTCACTGTGAAGCTGATGCAGGGGAAAACCCTTGGGTAGAAGGAGTCCCTAAAATATTGAACTCTCCTGAAGGTAAAGAGGATAGAAGGTAGAAAATGCTACTTGGTGACTGAACTGTGATGATGCACTGAAAGAACTGTTTGAACTGAATTACTGTTTATTGTGCACTGGATAAAGAGCCCAGACTGAAGCCTGTATTGAATCCTGGTATGTGCTATTCTGCTGTTGGAACTGTGTACTAGAAACCTGCATGGAATAAAAGTCCTTAAGATTGAAGTTACTGGTGGACATCTATTTCTTCATTGTGCGGGAGCCTGTGGCTGGAGGAGATTGTTCTATCCTTGGCTGCACAAGAGAGGTACCTGGTTACAACATACATAAGTGGCCAAAAACGCATGTAAATGACCTCTTATAGAATGTCGACCAACAGAAATGTATGCACCAAGATTTATTTTATTTATTTATTTAACACATTTATATCCCACATTTTCCCACTTAGTTGCAGGCTCAATGTGGCTTACACAATACCGTAGAGGTAGGCTCCGGTTCAATAATACAAATACATAGTACAGTAGTAAGCATGTAAGATACATACGTATAAAGCAACAAAAAAATAAAGAGGGGGTGGTGATAGAAGTCTAGTACGGTCCATATTTTGCTGTGTCGCAGGAAGTAGAAAGTTAATTTGGGTCAGGGGGTGTAGGCTTTCTTAAACAAGTTGGTTTCCAGTAGTTTCCTGAAGTTAAGATGGTTATGGGTAGATCTCACGGTTTTGGGCAAAGTGTTCCACAGTTGTGTACTTATGTAGGAAAAGCTGGATGCATAAGTTGATTTGTATCTAAGTCCATTGCAGTCTGGATAATGCAGATTTAAATAAGTTTGGGATAGGCTGGTACTGTTTCTGGGTGGTAGTTTTATGAGGTCCAACATGTATCCAGGAACTTCACCATAAATAATCCTGTGGACAAGAGTGCAAACCTTGAAAGCAATGCGTTCCTTGGTGGGAAGCCAATGTAGTGTTTCGCGAAGGGGTTTGGCACTATCAAATTTTGGTTTTCCGAATATCAGTCTGGCTGCTGTATTCTGTGCGGTCTGAAGTTTCTTTGTTAGTTGTTCTTTACAACCTGCATAAATTCCATTGCAGTAATCTAAATGGCTTAGTACCATTGATTGTATTAGGTTGCGAAATACGTCTCGTGGGAAGAAATGTTTTATACATTTAAGTTTCCACATTGAGTGGAACATTTTCTTTGTAGTGGAATTTACTTGACTTTCAAGTGTCAGATTGCGGTCAGTTATGACGCCAAGCAGTTTTAGGCTTTCCGAGATTTCATAGAATGTGCTTTAACAGTAGTATGTACAAGTACATACATAATTTTTTGCATGATATAATTTATATGTGTTTCAGTTCGCAACTAGGAGTGGGCACTTACAGTAGTTATAGGGCTGTTCGAAGTGCTTGCACCTTAAAAGTATATGTATTTTCAACCACTTGCATTAGTATTCACTAAAGAAAAGAAGGTACCTATTTTTCTTCATAGAAGAGAATTGAAATAGGTTTCCTTAACAATACCTTTAGTTGGTGCCCTGTTACAGAATTACCCTCTCAAAGCTTCACGCTTTCCAAAAACACTAGGAATAAGGGGCATGCGATGAAACTACAGTGTAGTAAATTTAAAACAAATCGGAGAAACTTTTTCTTCACCCAATGCATAATTAAACTCTGGAATTCGTTGCCAGAGAACGTGGTGAAGGCGGTTAGCTTGGCAGAGTTTAAAAAGGGGTTAGACGGTTTCCTAAAGGACAAGTCCATAAACCGCTACTAAATGAACTTGGGAAAAATCCACAATTCCAGGAATAACATGTATAGAATGTTTGTACGTTTGGGAAGATTGCCAGGTGCCCTTGGCCTGGATTGGCCGCTGTTGTGGACAGGATGCTGGGCTCGATGGACCCTTGGTATTTTCCCAGTGTGGCATTACTTATGTACTTATATTGTTGGTGAATATCTTGAAAACAAGAGGCGTTTACTCCTGTCTTTTGGACTTGCCAGAATTATCAATTTTCTAGGAAGAGAAATTCTATTTTTTGAGAGAGGGGTGGAGGTGAGAGATCAAATAGGTAACTAATTTTTGAGCGTCTTCTTTCCGAGCAATACCTAATTTCCAATGAAGGAAAAATGGTGCCTTGTAACCCTTCATTTTAAAATTGAAAGGAATAACTACTGTCATTACAATTTAAAGCACCCACCTAATTTTTATTTTCAAGGTGGATTATGTGTCTAATAGGTTTTAATCCAGCAGATGAGGACTTACTGAAGCCATAGAGCATAGGGAGCTGGTACCATAGGAAAAGCTAAAGCCTTAAAGGACAAATATTGGAAGACATTTAAAAACTGCAATATTATTCCCTTCACCTTTAAGAGCTTTGACATGTTAGCATGTAAGTTTATTTTCCCTGTTTTTTCATTATAAATGACGCCTGTGTTCTTTCTAGCTGTTTGAGAGACAGAGTGATTATTTCAGTTCTTATTGCCCATCCTCATGAGTATGGTTATTGCTAGATTTCATTTAAAACGTTAAGAAAATATCACTGACCTCTTTCCTCTTTGGTTCCTGACTTCAATAAACTGTTTTTCATGCTTCATGGTGACACATAATTCCACAGAGCAGGTGCAAGAAATGCTTCATCTTGCCTGAGAGAGAGAGAGTGACAAACTGTTCCAGTGAAGCATCGATTGAGCTGGCTTCTCAAAGAGGGGTTAAATCCAACTTCAAACCAGTTCTGGAACTGAAAATCAAGCTGTAGTACATAATTCTCGTAATCATTCCTTGCATGTGTAAATTTACAGAATACTTTTGCAAGTACGTAACGTGGAGGGACATTTTTGAAAGGACGTCCAAAATCAGGTAGGTATAATCGAAAAATAGTTTAGACACATTTAGACATTCCAAAGTTGCAGTGCGAAACGTCCAAATCAGAGACGTCCAAAGTATAGTAAAAAGGACGTGTTTCTCGTAGACCTGCCGAAGGACGTCCATCTTACAGATCCGCCGAAGGACGTTCATAAGACAAATGTTGGCAAATACAGTGGATGTAGTTGCCAACATTTGTATTATGAATGTCCTTCGGCGGTTCTGTGAGATGGACATCCTTCGACAGTTCTGCAACAAACACGTCCTTTTTACTGTACTTTGGACGTCTCTGATGTACCTGGATGTTCCGCAAGTACATTGAATTTTTTTTTTTGGCTGGGAGGGGGTTAGTGAGCACTGGGGAGCAAAGGGAGGTGAGCCCCACTTCCCTCCGGTGGTCATCTGGTTAATTGGGGCACTTTTTTGAGACTTGGTCCTAAAAATAAATGGACCAAGTCCAGCCGGCGAAATGCTCATTCGAGCCGGTCATTTTTTTTCCATTATAAGGCGAAGCCAGCCATCTCGTAACCACGCCCCGCCCCCCATCCTGCCTTCGCTACCCTACCAACACGCCCCCTTGAAGGTTGGCCTGCGCCACGACGAAAAAGCAGTTGGGGCCGGCCAAAATCGGCTTTCGATAATACCGATTTGGCCGGGATCAGGAGATCGCCAGCGATCTCCCAATTTGTGTCGGATAATCGCCGGCGATCTCTTTCAAAAATGAGCTGGAAGGTCTCGCGCGCTAACCAGGCAGTAAGCATCAGCGCACGTAAACTGCCAATTACCACCAGGTAAGCACCATACAGTAGAAAATATAAAACATTTTCTATTGCGTGTTTTGGACGTGCATCAAAAGGTAGAATTGCCACCCCGGGGCATGTGGTAGCCAGGCCGTAGTTCCAATTTGATGCAGGTTGGATATGCATAGTAAAACGGCCCCCAGGTTTGGTACATGAAATTGGCATGTACTGGGCCGCTTTTTACTGCGGTTCGAAAAAAGGCCTTTTTTAAAATGGGGCAGGAAATGGCCATGCACTAATACTAAAATTAGCACATGGCTCTTTACCGCCTGAGGCCTTACCACCCCCTATTTAATAGGCAGTAAAGGCTCATGAGCTAACCTTGTGGTAATCGGGCAGCAAGCGGCAACGTGGCCTTGCTTCCGATTACCGCCAGGAATGCCCCATGGTAATAGGTTAGTCATTCCTCCACTCGCTAAGGCTCGATGGGAATCTACACGGGGATCGGCTTTTTTCTTTCTGTCTCCCTCTCTCTGGAATGGGCTTCCAAAAGAGATTAGATTAGAGAAGTCCTATTGAAAACTTTTCTCTTGATAAACTGTATTGAACAGAACTTAAGATAGTAGAGAAGGTGTAGAAGGTTAGGTTTAACTGGATTTTAATCTGAAGATCGTACTAGTTATGCCCTTCGTTGTCATTTTTGGCTTGCTGGGCTTTTCTGTCAATGATTGGAGTTCTTATTTGTTTGTATGTAAGAGTTGTATTTTTTTTTAACGTAAACCGTTCTGTTTTGCAGTCGCAATAAGAAACGGTATATAAAATGAATAAATGATAAATGATGGTAGAAAGTAGAACCACTGTCAGGTCCCTGTGCTACCCCGGAGGTAGGGCCAATTCGGCGCATGCTAAATAGGTTTGTAAAAGGGACCCTAAGTACATTTATTTATTGCATTTGTATCCCACATTTTCCCACCTTTTTGCAGGCTCAATGTGGCTTACAATACAGCTTGAAAAATAGGAGACATTAGAAAATAAAGATTTAGTTTTACAGAGGAATCTTGGGCAATATGATAATAAAAAAGCAAGATAATAGTATAACAAGCAGATATTATAAGACAGTTTTGAATATATGTGGAGGAATTGTGTGTGTTCACATTGGTTGATCTTTGTGGTATGCCTTGTTAAAGAGATGGGTCTTCAGCAGTTTGCTTGCGGAAGTTCATTAGTTCGTAGATCGTTTTTAGGTTGCACGGCAATGCGTTCCATAGCTGTGTGCTCAAGTAGGTAAAGGTTGACGCGTGCATTAATTTGTATTTTAGACCTTTTTGCAGTTAGGGAAGTGCAGATTGAGGAACGTGCGGGATGATCTTTTGGCATTCCTGGGTGGTAGGTCTATCAGGTCTGACATGTAGGTTGGTGCTTCTCCGTGAATGATTTTGTGGACTAGGGAGCATATTTTGAATGTGATGCGTTCTTTAATTGGGAGCCAGTGTAGTTTTTCTTGTAAGGGTTTATCGCTTTCATATTTTGTTTTACCGAATATGAGTCTCGCTGCGGTGTTCTGGGCTGTCTGAAGTTTCTTAATTATTTGTTCTTTTCAGCCGGCGTACTGTGCGTTACAGTAATCTACGTGACTGAGCACCATTGATTGTACCAGGTTACGGAAAACAGTCCTTGGGAAGAAAGGACTTACTCTTTTTTGTTTCCACATTGAGTGGAACATCTTCTTGGTTGTGTTTCTTGCGTGGCTGTCAAGTGTTAGGTGTCGATCGATGGTATCATTTTTTGTTGAAATTCAAAGCAGTTGCTGAGAAAATAGCAAAAAACTTTAAGGGGTGGGGGGGTTGTGGGTTTTTTTTGCCTCACCTTGTAGATTAATAATACATAGATTTTATGTTAGATTAAATATGCCCTCCCGCGGGAGGTGGTGGAGAGGAAAACGATGACGGAATTCAAACATGCGTGGGATAAACATAAAGGAATCCTGTTCAGAAGAAATGGATCCTCAGCAGCTTAGCCGAGATTGGTTGGCAGAGCCGGTGGTGGGAGGCGGGGCTGGTGGTTGGGAGGCGGGGATAGTGCTGGGCAGACTTATATGGTCTGTGCCGGTGGTGGGAGGCGGGACTGGTGGTTGGGAGGCGGGGATAGTGCTGGGCAGACTTATACGGTCTTTGCCAGAGCCGGTGGTGGGATGCGGGGCTGGTGGTTGGGAAGCGGGGATAGTGCTGGGCAGACTTATATGGTCTGTGCCCTGAAAATGACAGGTACAAATCAAGGTAAGTATACACAAAAAGTAGCACATATGAGTTTATCTTGTTGGGCAGACTGGATGAACCGTGCAGGTCTTTTTCTGCCGTCATCTACTATGTTACTATGTTACCACATGTCTCGTTACATAGGAAAAAACCCCACTATGTTTCATATTAAAGCAGCTGTAATATGCAGTAAGAACTTATCTCTCATGACAAAAAAGGATTTTTACCTGTCTTGAAATATACTGAATATTCTGTATTATTTACAGTAAGAACTTGGTGAAAAACTGTATACAAAGAACTTTGAATACATTAAAGAAACAATGGGCCAGATATAAAAATAAACAGATGATAATGCCTGATGTTTTGCAAGTGATAGGAAATGATTCATATATCCTGAAGTATCTATTTCTTAAAAAATATATTAACTAGACATATATACTGCAGTCTATTATCACGATGACCACCGTGTATTGATAGATAACAGAAACCAAGTCTATAATCCCTTGGAATAACTCTGCTGCAAAGATTGAATTTGGCTGTAAAGCAAGGACAGACTGATAAGCCTAACAATTTAAATTCAAGCTTAACATTCTTAGGTTAATGATGCACTCATGCTGTAGAGGGAAACACTTCACAGTTCTCCATGAAAGAGACAGAATTTTAAATGAACGAAAATATTATTTAATTACTGTTGGGTATGCGCAGGCATGAGGGGATGATGTGACTTATAAAAGGTCAAACAAGGACTTAGAAAAGTTATAAGATTAGTATTTATCTGTTTTCTCAGATCAAGGCATTGGATCACCTCATCTTCTGTATTGTAGGCTGTCAATTTTATGAACTACAAACCAAGGTTTAGGACTACACTAGTGCAAAAACCCCACGCAAAGGTGTATTTTTCTAAATTACATCCTGCAAACCAGTGGCGATTCTAGGTCAGCTGCCATCGCCGCTACGCACCCCCCCCCCCCCGGGTGCAGCGGCATCCATCCCCCCAGGGTGCAACATGACACCCCTCCGGTGCAATGACACCCTCCTCCCCGGTGCAATGACACCCCACTCCCCAGCGCATCAAGCCCCCCCCCCCCCCCCCGGGTGCATTCTTGGCTGCTGGAGGGTGCAGAGAGCAGCCACGCGCCTGTCGGCTTCACTGGCTCCCTGCTCCCTATGCCCCGGAACAGGAAGTAACCTGTTCCAGGGCAAGTAACCTGTTCCAGGGCAGAAGAAGCAGGGAACCAGCGGAGCCGACAGGCGCGCGGGCTGCTCTCTGCACCCTCCAGCAGCGTGCACCTGGGGCATACCTCCCCCACCGCCCCGCCCTTGCTACTTGCTACGCCACTGCTGCAAACCGTGATACACTCCCTAGGTAATTTTAGGGGTCCATTTACTAAGGAGCGCTAAAAAATAGCTTGCGGTAGTGTAGGCGTGGGTTTTGGGTGCGCACAGAATCATTTTTTAGCACACCTGTAAACAATGCCTTTTTTCAAATTTTTGCAAGAATATGGACATGCGGCAAAGTCAAAATTGGCGCACGTCCATTTTGGGTCTGAGACCTTACCACCAGCCATTGACCTAGCGGTAAAGTCTCACGTGGTAACCGGGCTGTAATGACCTACGTGTGCCAAATGCCACTTGACGCGTGTCCGATATGCGCGGCCGAAAATAAAAAATTATTATTCGGACGCGCTTATCGGATACGTGCCAAAAATGAAATTACCGCAAAAGCCACATGGTAGCTGTGCAGTAACTCCATTTTGGCGCATGTTTGGCATGTGTAGACACTTATGCAACTTAGTAAAAGGGCCCCTTACTAAGATGTGCTGAAAAATGGCCTGCGCTAGTGTGGGCGCATATTTTGGTTGCGCACAGATCCATTATTCCCATCAGTTTGACTAATATTTTACCTTTTACTATATTTATACGTATTACAATATGCATTCTTTCATTGTTATTTATTAATTAACGTATCTTTACATCCATACTTTCAAACAGATACATCTCACATTCCCCCAACAAATCTCCTCAAACAGCAATCCTCTGGACTTTATCTCTCTCTATAAAAGGCAACCCCAACGTTCTGAAGCCTCCACGGAAGTTGAGGCGCCCGAGATATCCGGTGTGCACTGTAGTGTCTGCACCGCCCTCGCGTCAAAACGTCATGACGTCGAGGCCGGAGCTATGACACTCGACGAGGGCAGAAACGGAACCGCCACAGCGAACAAGGCAAGTAGCTCGGAGGGACGGAGGGAGGGGGCCCCTTGCTAGCGCCCGTTTCATTGCGCTCAGAAACGGGCATTTTTTCCTAGTAGTATAATAATGTCCCACATATCGTGTTGTCCACAGTAGTCTTACAAGGTACAAACCTACAGGTTACACCATCTCCTTATATTCAAAGACTGGCAACACCTCAATATCCAGGGTATATATTCCAAAAACAGCACCACTTAGTCCAAGTGATGATTAATCAATAATAGTAGTAGTAGTAGTATTTGAACCATGAATTTTCCTCGCTGTGATCTTGATCTTAAACACCAATAGATGTGAAATCTTCACAAGATATGTCTTCACAAGGAGACTTGTCTGGATCTTAATCACACGTCTCAATCGCATTCAATCATCAACCGTTATTCAGCGCACCTGTAAAAAAAAGGCCTTTTTAAAAATGTTGGCCAAAAATGGACGCCTGGCAAAATGAAAATTGGCGCACATCCATTTTGGGTCTCAGACCTGACCACCACCCACGACTTAACAGTAAGGTCTCACGCGTTAACTGGGCGGTAATGGTCTACGTGCAGAGAATGCCTTTTACTGCCCGGTAGTGCCGTGCACCAGAAACTAATCCCAAACTGATGCGCGTTGGACGCACATAGGCGCCTACGTGTCTTAGTAAAAGGGCCCCTAGGTGATTTTAATTTCCAGTTTCTTCTGTTCAGTAAATTTAAGCTCTGTTTACAGCTTCTAAAAGCACTTAATGGTGTAGTCATTTCTGGCCTTGAATGAGGTATTACATGTTTGTATTTCCTGCACTTGGCAGAGTGTGAAATTAAATTATCACTATCACTAGACTAAATCAGTATATTCAGTATTATCTCTGGTCACTGATACTGAATTCTATTTGTCCATGTCTGTTTTAGTTAGATATCATAACCTTCTTAATAAAATCATGAATAATACCAGGAAATGAAGGATGTCTGTTACATAATATGGAAACCCACAATTCTCACTTTACACTAGTATTATGATGTTTCACATACATCATTTATTTTGGACATTTTACAGTGCCTTTCATACATACATACCACTAATCATCAATCTCTCACCAGTCACTCCAGAACTCCTTGTTTCTAGCCTGTCTCTCCAGCACATTTAATCACTACTACATCACACCTATCACTCTACTGGCACAAGCTTGTTATTACATCCCCAAATAATACATATACAGCTCACATCAAGGCTTTCCCCATTTGCCCACTGAAAAACTCAACAGGGCTTATGTCCTATTCTGAGCCACAGCAGCATAAAAGTCCTACAGTGTAGTAAATTTAAAAGAGGAGTGTGGTAGCCGTGTTAGTCCACTCTTAAGGTTATCAATAGAAATCAAACAAAATAAAACATGGAAAAGAAAATAAGATGATACCTTTTTTATTGGACATAACTTAATACAGAGTTCCCACGCCTGTTGGGCAACATTTTACAAGACCAGGACACTGCACCAGTGACTTCACAGTGAGAATCCTCAAAGGTAACTTTAAAACCATACAAGAACGTAAGACCTTTGAAGTCAGAATGATTGAATATTTTAACACCCAACAGAGAGGACTTAACAGGGACCTAGGGTTCCTAGCCCATTATAAACCATAAAGCTGTATGTCTCGGTTGATCACCCTCCCCTCACCTATCCACACCCACCCTGTTAGAATACCAATGATATGCTTTGATGTCCCCATGCATACTTCCTACCCACCCCCATCCTCCCACCCTGTCAGACTGTCATAGCAATGCTTGAATGTTCTCACTTATATACACTGTCAGCTAGCACATTTGCTTATTTCCGATCTGACGAAGAAGGGCAACCTTCGAAAGCTAATCAAGAAATGTATTAAGTTATGTCCAATAAAAAAGGTATCATCTTATTTTCTTTTCCATGTTTTATTTTGTTTGATTTCTATTGGTAAATTTAAAACAAATCGGAGAAAGGTTTTCTTCACCCAACGCGTAATAAAACTCTGGAATTTGTTGCCGGAGAACGTGGTGAAGGCGGTTAGCTTGGCAGAGTTTAAAAAGGGGTTAGACGGTTTCCTAAAGGACAAGTCCATAAACCGCTACTAAATGGACTTGGGGAAAAATCCACAATTCCAGGAATAACTTGTATAGAATGTTTGTACGTTTGGGAAGCTTGCCAGGTGCCCTTGGCCTGCATTGGCCGCTGTCGTGGACAGGATGCTGGGCTCGATGGACCCTTGGTCTTTTCCCAGTGTGGCAGTACTTATGTACTTATGTCCTTGGTATATCTATGTCCCACGTATATAATCGGAACCAAGTGAGCAGGCCGTGGGGATGCCAAATTGTGAGCTTTAAACTTCCTTTATCCAGTTGTATAGCTGTGCTCAGTGTGTGTGATTTTAGGCGACGTAAAGGCTACTGGAGGTACCGCACAAATCCATTCAGCTACTATTCATTGAGAATTTTGATATGGAAAGCCAAACATTTTATACTTGGGGGTTAATTTTCTTATGGGATTTCTATGGGTCTCTTTTACCAAAGATTGGGAAAAAGTGCTGTGCACATTTAGTAGCGCTATAGAAATTGTAAGTTGTAGCAGTAGTAGTAAAAGGTGGCCTTAGCGTGCACTTACATGGGTATTTCATGCGTGCTAAGGTCACTTATACTGCAGGGGTAAAATGGCTGAATTTCCTATTTTTGTATTAATGGCCAGTGTGACAAATGTGAGGGGCCAGCCTGGTCTATAAAACCGGGACTCCAGAGCGAGAGGCTGGAAAGGAAGATTTTTGAGGGAACTAACAAGGGACTACAACTCCCAGCGTTCCCGGGGAGGATCACCTGACTCCTCTAGAACAGTTACCCCACACTACAATACCCAGGATTCCAGGAGGGGGGTGCACAAGAATCTCTAAGAGAGGGTGAACCGGACTACAAATCCCAGGTTCCCAGGGGAGAGTCCTGTGACCCTTTTGAGCAAGCTAATGCTAAGGATTACAAACAGCTGCGGGGGAAGGGAGGACAAATGGAGCCCATGGAGTGGTTGCCTGCAGGGAGGATTTCAGAGCCTCAAGAGGTGGATGTGGGGGCTGAAATAGAGCCCCCTGGATACTTCTGCCCTAACCCAGGTAAGGGGGTGGGGGGCAATCTAAGGGCTTGTTAGGTACTTTGGTGGACACTTTGATTCAATATGTGGAAAGAAAATTTAATAGAAGCATCTGAGCAGATTCTCTGGGAATACATAGTAACATAGTAGATGACGGCTGAAAAAGACCTGCACGGTCCATCTAGTCTGCCCACGATAAACTCATATGTGTATACCTTACCTTGATTTGTACCTGTCTTTTTCAGGGCACAGACCATATAAGTCTGTCCAGCAGTATTTCCCACCTCCCAACCACCAGTCCCGCCTCCCATCACTGGCTCCGGCACAGACCCCGTATAAGTCTGCCCTCCCCCATCCTAGCCTCTCAACCACCAACCCCTCTTCCCCCGCCACCCAATTTCAGCTAAGCTTCTGTGGATCCATTCCTTCTGCACAGGATTCCTTTATGCCTGTCCCACGCATGTTTGAATTCCGTTACTGTTTTCATCTCCACCTCCCGCGGGAGGGCATTCCAAGCGTTCACCACCCTCTCCGTGAAGAAATACTTCCTGACATCTTTCCTGAGTCTGCCCCCCTTCAATCTCATTTCATGTCCTCTCGTAACTGAAGCCTGTCACTGAGCTCAAGTTTGAGGATACCAGGAGTGAATTGCTGGTGTGAAAAGGAGGTGGGGGGGGGTCACCTTTCCTCAGGACATTCTCTGAGGGAAGTATACAGAGGGCTTTGAGTTTGGCTGTACTGAATGAACTTTTGGGGACTGCTTATCAATTTGACTCTGATAACTGAACCTTTTGGGATAGCCTTGAAGTTGGGGGAGGCGTTGGGGGCACTTTGCAGCATGAATTTGGGGGGGGAGGAGTTGATTTTACAGAATGAACTGCTGAAATTGCCTTAGGTTTGCTGGAGGAGCAGGGGAGCTGAGGATTTTGCTGCCACCAGTACAGGAAGATTCCTCCTCTGTGTTTAAATTACCATTGATAAGACTGTAAATTATTATTATTATTAGCATTTGTATAGCGCTACCAGACGCACGCAGCGCTGAACACCTGACACAGACAGCCCCTGCTCAATAGAGCTATTGGAAGCCTATAACCTTGAAGGAGACTGTTCCCAATAAAACAAGGAGAAGCTTTGCATTTACATTTCAGGGGACTAGCCAGACAGCAAATTTTGGGTGGGCCTAGGCAAGAAGTGGGTGGGCACCAAGTGTTCACCCCACCCAAAAAAATGCTTCTCTCCACCATGGCAGTCTGCAGCAGGCAGGCGCTGAAAACTGAGAATGTGCAGGTGTCGGTATCGTGGGAGTAGCATTTTCATTACTATCAGGGGGAAGTCTTCAGCTAGCAGAGATTGGGATCCCCACCAGCTACTACTAAACGTGTATTACTGTTGGGTGGGCCCTGGCCCACCCCAGCCCAACTGTGGCTACGCCACTGTTACATTTTGCTATTGTTTGAGTTACTGAGTAATGGGAAGTTCCCTAGAAAAACCTGGTGTGGAGTTGTGCTCTGGGACTGGATAGGACAGAGCACTGCCAAGCCGCGGACCAGTTGCCACCATGCAGTGTGTACGTAGAAGCCCTAACCAGTGAGTCATGTAAACAAGTAAAAAAATATCTTGATAAAGTTTGGTTATGAGAAAGTACAATACATGTATTTTACAAGTATACGTTTTTGATTGCGTGCAGTATTGTTTGTTTATTTATTAGGATTCATTTACCGCCTTTTTGAAGGAATTCACTCAAGGCGGTGTACAGTAAGAATAGACCAAACATGAGCAAAAGGCAATTACAGCAGTAAAAATATTCAAACAACAATAGAAAGTACGGCATAGTATACTACTTACAATGTCAACACAATACGTAATAGAACATTTTAATTCATAGTGAAGGGTATAAGCGACGGTGGAACATATAGATAGGTAAGAGAGTAAGAAGAGTTAGAAAGTAAGGTGACTAATTTTAAAGAAAGTTGCACAGAAATATTTCCCTGAGGAAGCTGGTAATCAGCAAAACTGGGACCCCAGTTGGAATTATGGATGAATGAAGTTTGAGCACCCCTACATTCAGAAAGAAACCAGCACTGGTCTGTCTACAGCTTGCAGTTTTGTGACACTGAAGAACAGCATCGAAGAGCGGAACATCAGGATTTGTTAATATTTGAAGAAGATGAAAATTCAGATAAGTGACTTTGGGGCTCATTTTCGAAAGAGAAAAATGTCCAAAAAGTGTCATAAAGTAGCATTTGGACGAATTTCTTCTCAAAACATCCAAATCAGTATTTTCAAAACCTATTTTGCAGATGTTTATCTATGAATTTTGTCTACAATGCGTCTAAAATCACAAGAGGGCATGTCGGGGGAGTTTTGGGGGTAGGCTTAGGCCAGTCTTAAGGCGTTCCTCACACTTGGATGTTTTACAGACATAATGGAACAAAATATAAATGTTTAGGGCTGAAACTTCAATGTTTTGGTCTAGACCTGTTTTTACAGTGAATAAGACACAAAAAGGTGCCCTAAATGACTAGATGACCACTGGAGGGAATCAGGGATGACCACCCCCCCTTACTCCACCAATAGTCATTGACCCCCTCCCACTCCTCCAAGATATGACTAAAAATGTTACTTACCAGCCTCTATGACAGTTTCAGATGTTATAGCCAAGTCTATTAGAGCAGCATGCAGGTCCCTGAAGTAGTGTAGTGGTCAGTGGAGTGCACTACAGAGAGGAGGACACAGGTCTATATTCCACTCTACTTGTTACACTTGTGGTGGAAAATGCGAGCTCTCCAACACTCCCCCAAAACCTACTGTACCCACATATAGGTGACTCATTCACCCATAAGGGCTATAGTAGTAGTGTACAGTTGGGTACAGTAGGTTTTTGATTGGTTCTGGAGGGCTCAGCATGTAGTATAAGGGAGTAATGGTGAGATGTGTACCTGGAAGCTTTTATATGACGTCCACTGCATTGCCCTCTAGGGTGTCCCATTGTTCTCCAGGCTTATTTTTGAAAGAGAAGGGCGCCCATCTTCCGACACAAATCGGGAGATGGGCATCCTTGTCTCAGGGTCGCCCAAATCGGCATAACCGAAAGCCGATTTTGGGCCTCAACTGCTTCCCGTCATGGGGACAACAAAACTTCACGGGGGCATGTCGGCACCATAGCGAAGGCGTGGCTGGGGCATGATTAAGAGATGGCCGTCCTCGGCCGATAATGGAAAAAAGAAGGGCGTCCCTGACGAGCACTTAGCCGACTTTACTTGGTTCATTTTTTTCTTGCGACCAAGCCGTGAAAAGGTGCCCTAAATGACCAGATGACCACTGGAGAGAATCAGGGATGACCTCCCCTTACTCCCCCAGTGGTCACTAACCCCTTCCCACCCTTAAAAAAAAGAATTTTAAATATTTTTTCCAGCCTCTATGCCAGCCTCAAATATCATACCCAGCTCCATAACAGCAGTATGCAGGTTCCTGGAGCAGTTTTAGTGGGTACTGCAGTGCACTTCAGGCTGCATTAACCAATTAGAGCAGAAATGGCCACTCTCCACCCCCCCAGACACACCCCACCATAAAAAAAATAACATTTATTTTTTAGTATGTGAGTAGCATACGCACAGCTCAAAATTACCATGGGACACCTTAACGCACCCTATGGTACATATTTTTTGCTGCGGTAAGCACACATTAGTGCTTATGTCAGCTTTGCAAAAGAGCCCCTATGTTAAAAGTCCAAAAGATGCCTATTTTCAACCTATGTTATGATGGCAACATACTGCAGGCAGCAGCATAGCAAGGGCGGGGTGGTGGTGGCAGTTTGCCCTGAGTGCATGCCGCTGGAAGGGTGCAGAGAGCAGCCGCATGCCTGTTGGCTCCACTGGTTTCCTGCTCCCTGTGCCCCAGAACAGGTTACTTCCTGTTCCGGGGCAGAAGGAGCAGGGAGCCAGCGGAGCCGAGAGCCGAGCGGCTGCTCCCAGCAGCCAAGAATGCACCCGGGGGAGGGTGCGCATTGACGATCCTCCCCAGGTGGCAGCCGACCTAAGATCGTCACTGACTGTAGGTACACATGTGCTTTTAAAATAGGCACTTTGATTCAGCCCCAGTAGCATACAAATTAAAGCACACACTAGCTCTGAAGTTGGTTTAAATGTGTTTATCTAATCTACTACTACTACTACTACTTAACATTTCTAGAGCGCTACTAGGGTTACGCAGCGCTGTACAAATTAACAAAGAAGGACAGTCCCTGCTCAAAGAAGCTTACAATCTAAAGGACGAAATGTCAAGTTGGGGTAGTCTAGATTTCCTGAGTAGAGGTGTAGTGGTTAGGTGCCGAAGGCGACATTGAAGAGGTGGGCTTTGAGCAAGGATTTGAAGATGGGCAGGGAGGGGGCCTGGCGTATGGGCTCAGGGAGTTTGTTCCAAGCATTGGGTGAGGCGAGACAGAAAGGGCGGAGCCTGGAGTTGGCGGTGGTGGAGAAGGGTATCGAAAGGAGGGATTTGTCTAGAGAGCGGAGGTTACGGGTAGGGACGTAAGGGGAGATGAGGGTAGAGAGGTAAGGAGGGGCTGCAAATCGAGTGCATTTGTAGGTTAGTAGGAGAAGCTTGAACTGTATGCGGTATCTGATCGGAAGCCAGTGAAGTCTACCTCCATCCTACCCAAAACTATGCTGCAGGTATGTCTGGAGTTCTCCGTTTCTGATCAACAACCTCTCCCTTATGGAGTAGCACAGGGCTCTGTCTTCGACCTCTTGCATTTTAATCTTTTTCTCATTGCTTCCTTCACATTGGTATCGGATCATGGAACCACTAGATATTATTATGCTGATCAAACAGTAGTACAAATAGCCTTCCATAACAAGATACCATACACATGAAGGGCAAATGTGGCTAAAAAAGGAGGAGGAACACCCAATAGTCACCACGTTATTCTTGGTGACAGTTGGGTGTTCTTCCTTCTTTTTTGGCCACCTCTAATCTGTCATTATGCTGATGGCATATAGTTGTTATATCATGTTGATTGTGCTTTACTTGATCTTTCCTAGCTCAACCAGGGGTCCTTTTACTATGTCTTGCGGTAGTGTAGGCATGGGTCTTGGGCACGCGCCAATCCACTTTTCAGTGCGCCTGTAAAAAAAGGCCTTTTTAAAATTTTTGCTGAAAGTGGTCGTGTGGCAAAATCAAAATTGCCGCACATCCATTTTGGGTCTGAGACCTTACCGCCAGCCATTGACCTAGTGGTAAAGACTCACGCTGTAACCGGGCGGTAATGACCTACAGGCGTCAAATGCCACTTGGCACGCCTCCAATATGTGCGTCCGAAAATAAAAATTATTTTTCCGATGCACGTATCGGACATGCGCCAAAAATGAAATTACCGCAAGAGCCATACGGTATCCATGCGGTAATCCATTTTGGCACACGTTGGGCATGCGTAGACGCTTAGAGGGCTTAGTAAAAGGGCCCCCAGTGTCATGATGCAGTGCTTAGCTGGCTGAATACAAATGGACAGAAGTTGAGTCCATCCAAATCTATAGTCATTTGCTTTAAAGGAAACTCTTGTTACCCCAACTCTCTCACTTTCTGACTCTGGAATCTCTGTCACATTGCAAGATAATGCAACAACTTAGGGTTTTTTTTTTGTATTGGTAGCAAGCTAACACATGAGCAACCGTTTAATGGAGTGTCATTTTATCTATCTTAATTTTATTTAATTTATCATGTACAAATATATTCCACTTTACCTTTCAGAGCAAGGCGGATTTCATAATAAAACAACATAAATTTAATTTTAAAAATCCTAAAACAATGCAATATATTCCTTTCATAGTTCACCATCATACTTTTTAAAAATATCTTAGGTATATTCAGGCTATCAGGGCATTTGTACGCCTGAAAGATCTAGAAGTGCTTGTCCATGCAATGATGCTCACTAAAATTTATGCATGGATGCCATGACTAAATTAAAATGTGTAACTTTTAATTAAATCCAATTAGCATCAATAATTGCTTGGCTTTGTAAAATCAGGACAACAATTCAAAAGATGATCTCCCAATGTAAAAAAAAAAAAAGAAGTGGGGGGAAGGGCAGCAATTCAATTCAAGAACAAGGCTAAAAGTAAAAAAAAATTTTTTTTTAACAAGTCCTTAAAATATAATTTCTTCCAGATACATTTTTAATAAGTGCTTGAAGTACAATTGAATAAATTCAACTCTCAGTAATCCTTAAAGTACAACTGAACAGACTCAACGCAGATCTGTATTTTGACGCAAAAGCGCCTGCTTCAGGAGACAAAAAATTCAGTACAGCAGATTATGAATAATTTTCACAATCTCATAGAACTAAAGTGTCAATTGCACAAACCACTGAAAAAAAAAACCTGACCTCTATGATAAGATCAGTGCTGACCAGGAACTAATAAACTGCTCTTAGGGGCCCTTTTACTAAGCCGTGTAGGCGCTTATCCTGCTTATTTTCAAAGGCGATGGCCGGCCATCTTCTGACACAAATCAGGAGATGGCCGGCCATCTCCTAAACCCGGCCAAATTGGTATAATCGAAAGCCGATTTTGGCCGGCTCCAACTGCTTTCCGTCGCAGGGCTGCCCAAAGTTAAAGGAGGCGTTTTGGCAAGGTACGGAAGGCGGGACAGGGGCGTGGCTACGAGATGGCCGGCTTCGGCCGATAATGGAAAAAAGAAGGCCGGCTCTGAGCATTTGGCCGGCTTCACTTGGTCCATTTATTTTTACGACTAAGCCTCCAAAAAGTGCTCCAACTGACCAGATGATCACCGGAGGGATTCGGGGATCACCTCCCCTTACTCCCCCAGTGGTCACCAACCCCCTCCTACCTCAAAAACAATTAAAAAAACATCTATGCCAGCCTCAAATGTCATACCCATCACAGCAGTATGCAGGTCCCTGGAGCAGTTTTTAGTGGATGTAGTGCCCTTCAGGCAGGTGGACCTAGGCCCACCCCCCCACCCCCACCTGTAATACTTGTGGTGGTAAATGGGAGCCCTTCAACCCCCCCAAACCCACTGTACCCACATGTAGGTGCCCCCCTTCATCCCTAAGGGCTATGGTAGTGGTGTACAGTTGTGGGGAGTGGGTTTTGGGGGGGGATTTGGGGGACTCAGCACACAAGGTAAGGGAGGTATGCACCTGGGAGCAATTTTTGAAGTCCACTGCAGTGCCCCCTAGGGTGCCAGGTTGGTGTCCTGGCATGTGAGGGGGACCAGTGCACTACAAATGCTGGCTCCTCCCATGACCAAATGCCTTGGATTTGGCCGGGTTTGAGATGGCCGGCAGTAGTTTCCATTATTGCTGAAAACCAATGCCGGCCATCTCTAAAGCCGGCCCAAATGTTGATATTAGGCCGGCTCCGACTGTATTGTTGAAACGAAAGATTGCCGGCCATCTTGTATCGATAATACGGTCGGGACGCCACTTTACGGGGCCGGCCATATAGATGGCCGGCCCCGTTCGATTAAGCCCCTCCACGCTTGCCCAACGCACGCCAATTCAGAACTACCACCCGGCTACCACATGACCTGGGTGGTAATTTCATTTTTTACATGCATCCGGTACGCGCGCTGGAAAATTTCCGGCACACGGCAGTGTACGCACTGATGATTACCACCCGGGTAACGCATGAGACCTTACCGCTAAGTCAATGGGTGGCGCGAAGATCTCAGGTACAAACTGGATGCATGCCGATTTTTATTTTGCCGCATGTCCATTATCGGCAAAAAAAAGGCCTTTTTTGCAGGTTCGCTGAAAAATGGACTTGCACGAATCCAATACACGCGTCTACACAAGCGCAGGCCATTTTTCAGTACATCTTATTAAAAGGACCCCTTAATGATTTTTCACACAGTGTGTCCACAGTAAAACAATCACAGTTGTAATTCGCTAAACTTCTTTCTTTTTTATTGTGTGTTTTTCTTGTAAAGTGGGGACTCTGCTTCCTGCTGGCCTCCCACTTAGTCACCTCTCCCCTCTCCAGTCGGTTCAAAACTCTGCTGCCCGTCTCATCTTCCGCCAGGGTCGCTTTACTCATACTACCCCTCTTCTCAAGACCCTTCACTGGCTCCCTATCCGTTTTTGCATCCTGTTCAAACTTCTTCTACTAACCTATAAATGTACTCACTCTGCTGCTCCCCAGTATCTCTCCACACTCGTCCTTCCCTACACCCCTTCCCGTGCTCTCCGTTCCATGGATAAATCCTTCTTATCTATTCCCTTCTCCACTACTGCCAACTCCAGACTTTGCGCCTTCTGTCTCGCTGCACCCTACGCCTGGAATAAACTTCCTGAGCCCCTACGTCTTGCTCCATCCTTGGCCAACCTTAAATCTAGACTGAAAGACCACCTCTTTAACATTGCTTTTGACTCGTAACCACTCGCCTCCACCTACCCTCCTCTCCTCCTTCCTGTACACATTAATTGATTTGATTTGCTTACTTTATTTTTTGTCTATTAGATTGTAAGCTCTTTGAGCAGGGACTGTCTTTCTTCTATGTTTGTGCAGCGCTGCGTACGCCTTGTAGCGCTATAGAAATGCTAAATAGTAGTAGTAGTAGACTCAGACATTTGTGCAAGATAAAGATTTAAGTGCTATTTATGCACATATTAAACCTGAATAAGGCTTGTAAAATAAGGACCTTAATAAACTTGCAATTTATACATTTTCCTTAGAATAGATTGAGCTCTGCTTCATAAATGTTAAAGAATTATTTTGTGAATATTTTACATATTGCTAAGAGGAATTACCTGTATTTTCTACAGTGGCGTACCAAGGGGTGGGGGCGGTGCGCCCCGGGTGCACGCCGCTGGGGGGGTGCCGCGCGCCTGTTGGCCGAGTCAGCTCGTTCCCTCCCTGCTTCTCCCTCTGCGCGGAACAGGTTGCTTCCTGTTCTGGGGCACAGGAAGCAGCAGGGAACGAGCAGACTCGGAGCCGACAGGCGCGTGGCACCCCCCCCCCCCAGCAGGTAAAAATGCACCCGGGGGGGGGTTGCACTGCACCCTGGGTGGTGTAATTTCGCCGGGGGGGGGGGAGTCGCGCTGCACCCGGGGGGTGTATAATTTCACCAGGGGGGGCCGCGCTGCACCCGAGGGGGGGGCGCATCGGTGATCCGCCCCGGGTGTCAGCCAGCCTAGGAACGCCACTGATTTTTTAGTGTATTATAATACCATCTTCAGTCAAGACAACCCGGGAAGGTGTTAATGGATTCACTGTTCTTACTCAAGTTAGAGATTTAAATTTAACAACTTTGCTGGAAACATCTGAAGAAGAGAGAAGTAACAGAGTTACTTTGGTCATAACTTTCTTAAGTTCAATTGACAGAGATTTTTCTTTATTTTTTAAATAGCAATATATAGAATTTCATAATGTATTTCCAGATTTAACCTTAACTACCTAAGATGTGAGAAGAGAATTGTTGTCTATGTGCCCATGGATTTTGTCATTGAAACCGGGTTTCTTATTAAGAATTCTTAGGGAGTGCATAATTAAAGATGCTGCTAAGTTTTATTGCTATTTTTTTCCCTGACCTGTTCAGTAGAAGCAGTTTCATCTCAAGCTATTCTTGATCCACTTCAGTCTGGCTTTTGCCCTCTTCATTCAAATGAAACAGCACTTGCTAAAGTCTCCAATGACCTGTTCTTAGCCAGAACCAAAAGTCTCTATTCTATCCTCATCCTTCTTGATCTATCTGCTGCTTTTGACACTGTTGATCACAGCCTACTCCTTGATACGCTGTCCTCACTTGGATTTCAGGACTCTTCCTGGTTTTCTTCTTATCTCTCCCATCGTACTTTTAGTGTATACTCTAGTGGATCCTCTTCTACTTCTATCCCACTGTCAGTTGGTGTACCTCAGAGACCTGTCCTGGGACCTCTTCTCTTCTCCATCTATACTACTTCCCTTGGTACTCTGATCTCATCCCATGGTTTTCAGTATCATCTTTATGCTGATGACTCCCAGATCTACCTCTCCACACCAAAACTCTCAGCAGGAATCCAGGCCAAAGTATCAGCCTGCCTGTCTGGCATTGCTGCCTGGATGTCTCAGCACCATCTGAAACTAAACATGACCAAGACTGAGCTTCTTATCTTTTCCCTAAACCAACCTCTCCTCTTCCCCCATTCTCTATTTCTGTGGATAACACTCTCATCCTCCCTGTCTCATCAGCTCATAACCTTGGGGTCATCTTCGAGTCCTCCCTCTCCTTCTCTGGCCTTAATAAAATTCCCATTTCTAGCAAAACTGCCTACACTGTCTTCGTAGAAGTATAAGGCTTGAGCTGAATGTGTGCCAAATGCCCAATTTGTGTTATTCAGATACCACGAGAATCAGTATCCTGCAATAAGGACTCACTGTCATTGCTGACAGCCTTGGTAAACTAAGGTACAGTGAAAAGCCAACTTTTACCCCATTTTATAGCTTCCATCCCTGTCTGTATATTAATTTTTTGGGGGTGTAAATAAGGAAATGTTAATTCAGGTGAGAGAGAGAATATGTACATTAAGCAGAAAAAATAATTAGAACTGACATGTCTGCACCTATTCGCTATACTTACTACTACTACTACTTAACATTTCTAAAGCGCTACTAGGGTTACGCAGCGCTGTACAATTTAACATAGAGGGACAGTCCCTGCTCAAAGAGCTTACAATCTAAAAGACAAGTGAACTGAGTTGCATTTGTGAAGTAATTGACAGGTGGCCAGGCTCACTTTATAAGTACATAAGTAATGCCACACTGGGAAAAGACCAAGGGTCCTTTGAGCCCAGCATCCTGTCCATGACAGCGGCCAATCCAGGCCAAGGGCACCTGGCAAGCTTCCCAAATGTAAAAACATTCAATACATGTTGTTCCTGGAATTGTGGATTTTTCCCAAGTCTATTTAGTAGCGGTTTATGGAGTTGTCCTTTAGGAAACCATCTAACCCCTTTTTAAACTCTGCCAAGATAACCGCCTTCACCACGCTCTCCGGCAACGAATTCCACAGTTTAATTACGCATTGGGTGAAGAAACATTTTCTCCAATTTGTTTTAAATTTACTACACTGTAGTTTCAT
This sequence comes from Microcaecilia unicolor, assembly GCF_901765095.1. Classification (NCBI taxonomy): domain Eukaryota; kingdom Metazoa; phylum Chordata; class Amphibia; order Gymnophiona; family Siphonopidae; genus Microcaecilia; species Microcaecilia unicolor. Next base: position 291,746,267 of record NC_044037.1, read on the forward strand.
CGCATGCCCCCTTGGAAAGCGTGAACAGACGCTTCACATCCACCTGTTCCACTCCACTCATTATTTTATATTTGAATACGTTTTGTAAAATTTAGGGGCCCTTTTACTAAGCCGTGTAGGCGCCTACGTGCGTCCAACACATGTCAATTTGGAGTTACCGCAAGGTCCGGGCGGTAATTTCTTTTATGCGCGTCCGCTATGCACCCTGAAAAATAAGGTTTATTTTTCTGCACATGGCGGAAACTATGTGGTAATCATCATTCTATGTGCGTAGATGATTACCACACAGTTACTGCATGAGACCTTACCGCTAAGTCAATGGCAGGTGGTAAAGTGTCAGACCCGAAATGGACGCGTGCCAATTTATTTTGCCGCATGTCCGTTTTCGGCAAACGTTTTAAAAAGGCCTTTTTTTTACAGGTGCACTGAAAAATAAATCTGCGCGTGCCCAAAACATGCGCCTACATTAGTGTAGCCCATTTTTCGGCTCACCTTAGTAAAAGGATCCCTTAGACAGGCAAACTTGAGGTCCCTGTAACGAAAGATGACAAATGATGGCCTGCGGAATATATATATATTATTTTTTTTAATCTAAGGGCCCTATTTACTCAGCTGCAATCTAACTATATAAATGAAAGGTGACTGACTCACCCGCAAATGCGCAGTAGAGAGCAGCTGTCATCAACATTCCGCGCATGCGTTGAACTCGCGGAACAGAGCTGTCAAGGGGAGAGCAACAGCAGACAAGCACCCCTCGCACACAACCGCAGACTCCAGCAAATAGGAAGGGGGAGGAGGGCCTGGAACACGGAAGGGGAGGGAAGGAGGGGGCGTGCAGATCGGAGCACCAGACTTCAGGGACGGAGGGGAGGAGCCCTGGAAGATAACTCGCTGCGGAGCAGGACACTTAAGGGGAGAGCAATACAGCATACAAGCACACCTCCCACAAAACCGCAGAGTCCAGCACGCCGTGAAAGGTAAGTGCACACGCGACCTCTGCATTCAACATCTACCGGCAGACAAAAACAGAGAACCCACGGCGCTCTTTCCCCCACGTCCAAAGCAAATACAAAAGTGAAAATTGATTCAAGGATCAAATTCTATTTACACAAAAAACGTAGTATATAAAAGCGTACTGTCGACATCAACTCACAAATGTTGCTTATGCTCTTTCATTACATTTTTTAAAACAAAAAGCTCGCCCGTTTTAACGGGCTTAACGGCTAGTATAGCAATAACGTGTTATTTGCTAATAATGAGGTTATATATAAGAAAATTGCAGCCCAATACATGTTAAATAATAGTAGCTTTTTATTGTGCAAAAAGATTAAACAGCTTGAGTTAAACTTGGCAAATTATATTATTCATGGAAAGTTAATAACACCTCTTGTGCTGCTGTTAATTTTCCCCCCAGTGCATCGGCTTGCTAATGCATGAGCTGATACCACCACAAATACAGTTAAAGAGATGGGTGAACATAAATATTTGGAATCTCCATCCTTGATTCCTTGTTACAGACAGGTCACTTCTTCAGATGCCTCCAGACCTTTATCTCTGGTACCTCTTCTGTTGTCTATGGTGTCTAATGAGGAACAGGAGTAATTTCCACCAGCCCCTGGTGGCTCCAGTTTGAAAACAATAGGACTCACCTTATAGCAGTGGTTCCCAAACCTGGTCCTGGAGGCACCCCGGCCAGTCAGGTTTTCAGGATTCCACAATGAATATTCACGAGAGAGATTTGCATGCAGTGGAGGCACCCCAGCCAGTCAGGGTTTTCAGGATATCCACAATGAATATTCAGAGGCACCCCAGCCAATCAGGTTTTCAGGATATCCACAATGAATATTTATGAGAGAGATCTGCATGCAGTGGAGGCACCCCAGCCAGTCAGGTTTTCAGGATATCCACAATAAATATTCACGAGAGAGATTTGCATGCAGTGGAGGCACTCCAGCCAGTCAGGGTTTCAGGATATCCACAATGAATATTCACGAGAGAGATTTGCATGCAGTGGAGGCACTCCAGCCAGTCAGGTTTTCAGGATATCCACAATAAATATTCATGAGAGAGATTTGCATGCAGTGGAGGCACCCCAGCCAGTCAGATTTTCAGGATATCCACAATAAATATTCATGAGAGAGATTTGCATGCAGTGGAGGCACCCCAGCTAGTCAGGTTTTCAGGATATCCTCAATAAATATTCATGAGAGAGATTTGCATGCAGTGGAGGCATCCCAGCCAGTCAGGTTTTCGGGATATCCACAATGAATATTCACGAGAGAGATTTGCATGCAGTGGAGGCACTCCAGCCAGTTAGGTTTTCGGGATATCCACAATGAATATTCATGAGAGAGATCTGCATGCAGTGGAGGCACTCCAGCCAGTCAGGTTTTCAGGATATCCACAATGAATATTCACGAGAGAGATTTGCATGCAGTGGAGGCACTCCAGCCAGTTAGGTTTTCGGGATATCCACAATGAATATTCACGAGAGAGATTTGCATGCAGTGAAGGCACTCCAGCCAGTCAGGGTTTCGGGATATCCACAATAAATATTAACGAGAGAGATTTGCATGCAGTGGAGGCACTCCAGCCAGTCAGGTTTTCGAGATATCCACAATGAATATTCACGAGAGAGATTTGCATGCAGTGGAGGCACTCCAGCCAGTCAGGGTTTCAGGATATCCACAATAAATATTCACGAGAGAGATTTGCATGCAGTGGAGGCACTCCAGCCAGTCAGGTTTTCGAGATATCCACAATGAATATTCATGAGAGAGATCTGCATGCAGTGGAGGCACCCCAGCCAGTCAGGTTTTCAGGATATCCACAATGAATATTCATGAGAGAGATCTGCATGCAGTGGAGGCACCCCAGCCAATCAGGTTTTCAGGATATCCACAATGAATATTCACGAGAGAGATTTGCATGCAGTGGAGGCACCCCAGCTAGTCAGGTTTTCAGGATATCCATAATAAATATTCACGAGAGAGATTTGCATGCAGTGGAGGCACTCCAGCCAGTCAGGTTTTCGAGATATCCACAATGAATATTCATGAGAGAGATCTGCATGCAGTGGAGGCACCCCAGCCAGTCAGGTTTTCAGGATATCCACAATGAATATTCATGAGAGAGATCTGCATGCAGTGGAGGCACCCCAGCCAATCAGGTTTTCAGGATATCCACAATGAATATTCATGAGAGAGATCTGCATGCAGTGGAGGCACCCCAGCCAATCAGGTTTTCAGGATATCCACAATGAATATTCATGAGAGAGATCTGCATGCAGTGGAGGCACCCCAGCCAATCAGGTTTTCAGGATATCCACAATGAATATTCATGAGAGAGATTTGCATGCAGTGGACCAGGTTTGTGAACCACTGCCTTATAGCAAAACTACTAGTGGCCTGTGGCACATTTTTTAAATGAAGATGATGGAGTAGAAGCAAACAGGCAGAACACCTGCCCCTCAGAAAACAGGGATACCCCAGTAGGTTGCTGTGGGAGTCCGGAATAGGGAATTAGGGGGCCCTTTTACTAAGGTGCACTGAAAAATGGCCTGTGGTAGTGTAGATGCCTGTTTTGGGCACACACAGAATTATTTTTCAGCCCACCTGTTAAAAATGCCGAAAATGGACGTGCGGCAAAAATGAAAATTGCCGCGCATCCATTTTGGGTCTGAGATCTTACCGCCAGCCATTGACCCAGCGGTAAGGTCTCACATGGTAACCAGGTGGTAATGGTCTACGCATGTAAAATGCAGATTACTGCCCACGTGCCAGAAAATAACAATATTTTCCGGCGCGCATATCGGACGCGCATCAAAAATGAAATTACCGCAAGGGCCACATGGTATTTGAGTGGTAACTCAAAATTGATGCGCGTTGGGCAAGCGTTGGCCCCTACACATCTTAGTAAAAGGGCCACTTGGTGTGTCCCGATAGGATTGGGAGTGCTTGAGGTCATCTCTTATAACACCATATACCCCAGCTCGATCTTTGCGATCCTTGAGACTTAATAGACTGGTGATTCTTAATCCTACAAGAGCGAGGTGGGGAGTCTATCAGGGCTAGTGCCTTTCTTTTTTCTTGCACCTGCTCTGTGGAACTCACTCCCGCAGTACCTTTGATTGGAGATCTCATATTCATCTTTTCACAGTGGATTTAATATGTTTTTTTTTAACATTACTTTTGAGGCCTAAGAATGGATGCCTTAATTTTAACTACTTTTTTATGGTTACTCCTGTAACAAGGATATCTATTGTATTTACGAATGCCTGATTGTATTTTTATGCTTCTGCCTATCTGGTATGATTGAGTGAGGTTTAGGGTACTGTGTTGTTGGAATATGTTTTTCTTGTGTGTTTGTTTCTTTCCTATTATATAATACTAGCTTCTATTAGCTGCTTGTTTTTTTCTTTATTAAAAGAGGTGATAGTGCTCTTTTATAAGTCTCTGGTGAGGCCCCATTTAGAGTACTGTGTGCAATTCTGGAGACCGCACCTACGGAAAGATATAAACAGGATGGAGTCGGTCCAGAGGGCGGCTACAAAATTCGTAAATGGTCTCTGTGTCAAAACATTTGAGAAGAAAGAAAAAAAAGCACAACTGGGCCTTCAAGCCACAACTCGAGCATTCGGCATTCACTCCCGATAACGCCAGAAGCCAGTTCTTCACTAAATTTGGAATTTATTAAGGCCGCAGCCAGGCACTTAACAGTCTATTAAAGATAATAACATGTTTCATTAGTAAATAACTTCTTACAACTTATCAACTCCAACTCATGAGGTACACAGCTTACTTCACATTACGCCCAAATACACTTCCGAGGGTGCCGTACAAGCATACCCCCGCCTATATGTGCTTCTCTTCTAGCACCCGATGACTAGGGTGTATCCCGTCTAAGGATAGACCCCGGTAAGTTCATGGCCTCCTGGCCGTCCAAGCCAGGAGACAAGCCACATTCTCAATGAAATAATGTAACCTGCCCACATTCAGGCATAACATTTAACTTTGTATTGCAGTTAACATTTGGGCAATTATACATCAATCATGTACCACTCTTATGCACTCTTATGCACTTGCTGTGTACCCACCATATTCGCAGAATAATCATCAGTACTAACCGCTCCAGCTGCGACAACGGCCTCCAGCGGGTGGGCGGGCGGGTCAGCTCCACTCACAAACCTATCTTCTCTGGCAAATGACGGACCTTGCTTGCGCCCCCCCCCCACCCTTATATTCCCCTATTCCTCCCCTCCCCCTTTCCATCCCCTTAACCTTTCCTTGCTCCCAAACCTCCCCTCCCACCTCACCCTCCCTTCTCCTTCCTAACCTTCCTCTTGCATTAACCCTCGCTTGCCTTCAGCTCAGTTGTGATCGGCCTCTCCTTAAGGGATTGGCCTCTTACTTTTTTACCAGTGTGTGGATAATTACGTTCATTTCTCCTTGGGGGATGGATACACCATTGCCGTTCAGTCTTTTTCAACTTTGAATTTTTGAACAGTGTTATTTTGGATATTTAGATATATGGTTGGTTTTATTTGTTTAGGTGATAGACCTCTGAGGGAGGTGTTTTCACGTTGAAACAGGGCCTGTGTCAGGTCTCTTTCAGAATAAAAGGACTCCGTTTTTCTCAATCTTGAAGGCCCAGTTGTGCTTTTTTTTTTCTTATTTTGCTTGTATATTATTAGAGTCAAACATCTCTTTTGCTAGCATAAACCATATGAGGATAGGCTCATGGACCACAACATGTAGACTACTACTACTTATCATTTCTATAGCGCTACTAGACGTACGCAGCGCTGTGCACTTGAAAATGAAGAGACAGTCCCTGCACGACAGAGCTTACAATCTAATTAGGACAGACAAACAGGACAAATAAGAGACAAGGGAATATTAAAGTCAGGATGATAAAATAAGGGTTCTGAACAAGAGAATAAAGGTTAGGAATTAATGGAAGAGAGGCGGGAGAGAGGGGATATGATAGAGACATTTAAATACGTCAGTGGCATTAATGTACAGGAGGTGAGCCTTTTTCAAATGAAGGAAACTCTGGCATGAGAAGGCATAGGATGAAATCAAGAGGAAATAGGCTTAGGAGGAATCTAAGAAAATACTCTTTCACGGAAAGGGTGGTGGATGTGTGGAATGGCCTCCCGGTGCAGGTCGTGGAAATGAAGACTGTATCAGAATTTTAAATAGCATGGGACAGGCATGTGGGATCCCTTCGGAAAAGGAGGAGCTAGTGGTTACTGAGGAAGGGCATTTGGCCCTTATCTGCTGTCATGATTCTTTGTTTCTATGTAATATTCCCAGAGTTAGTCCAGTCTACTGTTTTCAATTCTTGAGTATTGATTTGGGGTTATCGTGTACTGTTTTATATGTATCACAGCAATAAGGGGTCCTTTTACTAAGGTGCACTGAAAAATGGCCTGCGGTAGTGTAGACGCGTGTTTTCGGCACACGCAGAATTATTTTTCAGCGCACCTACAAAAAAAATGCCTTTTTAAAATTTTTGCCGACAATGGACGTGCGGCAAAATGAAAATCGCCGCGCGTCCATTTTGGCTCTGAGATCTTACCGCCAGCCATTGACCTAGCGGTAAAGTCTCACACAGTCATCGGGCGGTAATGACCTACGCGTATCAAATGCCACTTGGCGGGTGTTTGATACGTATGTCCAAAAATAAAAATAATTTTTAGACGCGCGTATCGGACACATGCCAAAAGTGAATTTACCACAAGAGCCACGTGGTAGCCCGGCAGTAACTCCATTTTGGCACATGTTGGGCATGCGTAGACACTTACGTGGCTTAGTAAAAGGGCCCCTCAATTCTTAATCTAATTGATCCTGTGGTTTGTCCAGCCTTCCTTTATTCCCCACTCTTTTGTGGACCACTGTTGCCCTCATGGGACTTTCGTGTTACCTTTTGGTTACTGTTTTTTATGAGCCACACTGAACTTTCTTGGTATGTGTGGGATACAAATGTCATGTAATAATAATGTGCTTGTTTAGACTTGGAGTATGGAGGGACGACTGTGTGTGTGTGTGGGGGGGGGGGGGGGGGGGGGCAATTGTGATGACATCTCTAGTGTTCAAAATCATCTCAAAATGCAAGGTGCAAAAATGAAAAAAAAAAACAGTTCTGCAGTCTGACTCCTTAATTAGCTTCTCTCAAATGTGCAATTTTGCAAAATACCCTATTTACACAAATAAATGGTAACACATACAATTATAATTAGTAAGATTGCTGCTAGTTAGAGATGCGAAGCCCTTGAGAGATGCTGCTCTTTCTTTTTTTGAATATGTACTTTTATACAATGGTTGTTTCTTCTCATTTGCATGCTGCAAATACATGTACTCTCAGTGGCGATCCTTGGTCGGCTGCCACCCGGGGCGGATCGCTGCTGCACCTGGTGGGGGTGGGGGGAGTGCGCAGTGTTACCATATTCATGAGAGAGATTTGCATGAAGTGGAGGCACTCCCCCCCTCACCAGATGCAGCAGCATCCCCTCCCCCCCCGGGTGCAACACGACACCCCCCCACCCAGTGCATCAACTCCCACCCCCGGTGTATCACCCAAGCCCCGCCCCCCCCGGGTGCATTCTTACCTGCTTGGAGCAGTCGCGTGGCTGTCGGTTCCATTGTTTCCCTGCTCCCTCTGCCTAGGGAACCAGCAGAGCCGACAGCCGCACAGCTGCTTTCTGTTTTGTTTTTTTTTATATTTTATTTATAATTTCAATTTTTCACAAGTATTCAATCTTGTTATAGAAAAACAGAGTAAGTATAATACATATAGGAAATAAAAATAATAAACTTTCCCTTCTTATACAAAGAGAGGTAAGAAAAATACAAAACATCCTCTTTCTTAGACCACCAAAACTTTGGAAGGAGCGTTAAACATATACAGGTGGTTTAAATAAAAAGAAACTATCTTAAACACAGATGGCCTGGTTAACTCCTTACATCTTTATTATTAATCCTGATCTTCTTAATATTCAAATACTATCTGGTTACTTTCTTCATTTCTAGAAAAGTTTTTAGCTGTTGCGGTTCAAAAAAAACATATTTTTATCTAGGTAATTTACCAAACATTTACATGGATAAGACAAAATAAATCTCGCTCCCAGCAGTCTAGTCTCTTCTCTAAGTGCCAAGAAAGCTCTTCTTCTATCCTGTGTGGTCTTAACCACATCCGGGTATATCCATATCTTATCACCAAGAAAAGTTTTCGCGGCATTTTTGAAATACATTTTCATTATAGCATTCATATCCTGTTCGAAAACCAACGAAACAAGCAACGTTCTCCTTGCTGAAACTTCGGTTGCTGACTGTTCTAAAAAGTCAGTCAGATTTTGCAAATCTCCCATAGACTTCAATTTTTCCCCCCTTTTTAAATCAGGTAAATAATAAATTTTGTTGATTGGAGGAATCAAATCAGGGGAATATTGAAGATTTTCCATCAAGAACTTTTTAAATAAATCCTTTGCATTTATTTCTGGGGAAATTGGAAAATTCAGCAACCTCAAATTCAAACGTCTGTTATAATTTTCGAACAGTTCTATTTTTCGATGTATTAACATTTTATCTTTTATAAGTAAATCCGTTTTTTCCTTCAGAGTCGATATGTCCTGGTGGGTAGCAGAGTTAATTTTTTCAGATTCTTTTTTAAATGTCTCAAATGTTAATGCTAACCAATCTAATTTACTCACACTTGAAGCAACAACAGAAGTCAATGATTGTATCGCCTGCCAGATAGATTCCAAGGTAACCGCCGTGGGAGCTTCAAGCTCTACTTTGTTCTGCTCTCCCAGCGTCTCGACTTGGGTTCCGGTGGTGAAACCCCCTGCAGCGCCATCTTCGGACACCTCTAGAGGGCCTAGCCCGCTTCTAAGACCTGCTGGGCAGAGCGGAGGGTTAATCTCCGGCAAGGATAGAGATGTATCTGCTCCTAGTGGGAAAGACAATCCACTTGCGTCTCCCACTACCGGAGCCTGACTCGAGCCGGTCTGTCGAGGAGTACTGGTGGCGTATTTCTTCATCGTCGTCTGCACAAGAGTAGTTTCTGGGTTCGCCACCGGTAAAGCCCGTACCACTCCTTTCCTCTTGGTGTGAGGCATTTTTCAGAGGCAGTTTTGCAATAATCGTAAGCACCATAGGAAAGTCAGCGACAACGAAGAGCGTCCATCAGTTCTTCCGCCATCTTGACACGCCCCTCTCACAGCTGCTTTCTGCACCCCTCCAGCGGCGTGCACCCGGGGCGGACCACCCCTACCGCGCCGCCCTTGGTACACCACTGTGTACTCTTCATGGCACCTTGGGCTAGATTCTATATATGGCGCCTGAAAAATCCGCACGGTAAAAAAAGGTGTATTTTCCAAAGTTTGTCTACATTTTACAGAATAGGCTTAAATATATGCACGGTATATAGAATACGCCAAGCGCCTGTTCACCTGACCACATTTAGTCGCATCCATTTAAGCCATGATTTACTTGGCACAAATCCCTAAGTCTATATAGGTGCGGAGCGGGTGTATTCTATTATAACGTGCATAGATTTTAGAGGTGCCCATTCCACGCCCATAATTACAACCCTTTTTCAACTGTGCGGCTTGGAAGTTACAGAATACGCTAACCCCCCCCCCCCCCCCCCCGTATTCTATATAGCGTGCTTAGATTTAGGTGACAAAATCGGCACAGATTCTATAACACCATGCATTAGAATTTAGGTGCACAACTCGCTAAGCGCATTCTGTAATGATGTGCGCCAAACTTCTAACGGGTGGAGGCAAAAAGGGACGTGGTTATGGGTGGGGAAATAGACATTTTGTGGGTGTTCTAAAATGTAGGTGCCTAGTTATAGAATACGGCCCAATGTGCCTAAACCTACACGCTGAAATTTACACCAGGTTGGCATAAATGGATGTGCGCAGATATCAACACCGAAATATCAACTAAGCATATTCTATAATTGGCGCCTAAATCACTTAAGCCTAGGAATCGTAGCCATTTCCACCAACTGAAATGTGGTTCAAACATACTGTAGATGCTTAAATTAGGTGCCTATCTCCCATTATTCTGTAACAACTCATGTAAATGCTAGGCACATCCCCGTTCAGACCATGACCCTCCCTTTTTTACTCACATATAAAATGTAGGCATGGTTCCCTCCCCTAAACTTATGCACTTATTAACTAGATTTAATTGGAATATATCAATAGTTGCTTGTTAAAAAGCCAATTGCCGGTGCTAATTACCTCACTATCTAATTAAATTGTATATGGAAACTGGATGTGTGCCCAAATTTGTACATATAATTTTTGGCAACTTTTAAAGAATTAAGGGGGTTTAAGGTACACTAAGTACAAAATCTCACCAAAATTTAGTAAAAGGGCCACTTAGTAAATCTATTTACTTCTTGTATCTATCCCCAAATATTTATAGTCCCCATGGATAAATACACTACTCACTCAGGGTCCGTTTTACTAAGCCGCGTAGGGACGTACACATGTCCTACACATGTCAATTTGGAGTTACCGCCCGGCTACTGCGTGGCCCGGGTGGTAATTTTATTTTTTACTAGTAAAAAAGGCCCGTTTCCGAAACCAATGAAACGGGCGCTAGCATGTGGTTTTTGTGTGTGTGTGTGTGTATGTGTCACAGAGTTATTTTGTGTGTGTGGGTGTGTGTGTCATATTGTCTTTATTGAAACTTGCAACAAGACAAACCAAGCATACAAACAAGCGATAAAACAAGCAATAAAACCCGCTAACTAATACATAAATAAAACCTTACTGGCCAATACCCCCGCCCCTCAACAAACCCTCCCACTCAGGGAGGCTGAAACGAAAAACCCCTCCAATGCCTTGCCCACTGTAGTCCAGAACAATGCTCCTTCTCCCTCACTGCCAGCTGCTGGACAAAATGTACCACATCCCCTGCCACCTCCTGTACAGACAGCCACTTCCGATATAATGAAGCTTGGCAGCGTGCCTGCCACAGGAAGTAACAAAGGGCTGCAGCGATGATATACAGTGTCTCCCTACACCACCCCTTTCCTTTTGGAAACCCTCCATAGGCCCATTCTGCATAAGATAGCTGGTGGAAGAAAGGAATCCCTAATTGGCGGGCTACTGCCTGACAGACTTGTTGATTGAACGGGCACTTGAGGAGGAAGTGGTCCATTGTTTCATCCTCCGTCACGCACTCCCCCCTCGGGCACTTACGATCATTGCTGTTTCTATTTTTCATGTTAGCTCGAACATAAAGCCGGCTGTGGAAAGTCAGCCAGGCCATGTCCGCAATCTTCCGGGGGAGGCGTGATGAATTGAGGAAAGCCAGACCTTCCTCCTGTAGTGGACCTGGGCAGTCCCTCAAGGCTAGACGTGTTGAAAAGTGTGTCTGAATAATGCGGTGTTGTAGCTGCCTCCTGTCCTCCTTCTGGATTTCCTGTACTGTGATACCCCATCTCTTCACCAATCTCAACAGAGGTGAGATGTACTGTGGCAAGTATCCCGCCTTCCCTCGCAGGGGCATTGCCTGACCTCCCCTCACCCAATCCCTCAAGTACCGCTGAAGCCAGGAGGCCATGCAGTCTGCCCAAGCCGGCCTCCCTTCCCGCAAGACCCCTCCCAGATTTTGTTGGAAAAAGAAACAACTAAAATGTACCACAGGGTTGACCATTCCCAACCCCCCCTCCCTTTTGGGCAAATAGGTCACCTCCCTCCGGATAATATTCATCCTGTTCCCCCATAGCTGTTGGAAAAACAAGCTGTATACTCTGGCATGTAACGATATAGGCAGTAAACAGACCTTGGATATGAACAGGAGAAGGGGTATCAGATAGGTCTTAATGACATGCAGTTTTTCCACAAACCGCAACTTATATGATTTCCACTGGGCCACCCTTTCCTCGACTCTCCCCAGCCCCTTCTCCCAGTTGATCGTATCATAGTCCTGTCTGCCTACCCAGAGACCCAGGATCCGTACTTCATCCCTTGCTACTGGGTACTGACTGGGAAGTTTGAAAGCTGGTCTGCCCTGTCCTACCCAAATTGCGGAGCTCTTATCCTGGTTTATCTGGGCCCCCGCAGCCTGTGTGTATTCTGCCATCCAGGTCTGAACTCGCTCGGCTTCCTCCTTGCTACTGATTACTACTGTGACATCATCTGCGTAGGCGACACATCGCCATGTGTGTGAACCCAAAGAGATGCCCTCTAGTTGACCGCTAAACCCTCCACTCAACCTTCTGAGGAAAGGATCTAAGGAAAGGACGTACAGCAAGGGGCTGAGGGGACACCCCTGCCGTACCCCTGACCTCACTGCAAAGCTCTTGCCCACCCAACCATTTATTAGAGTGCTACTCCTTGCATTGCGATACAAAGTCTGGATCCACCCTATAAACTGGTCGGGTATCCCATAGCACCGAAGCACTAGCCATAGGTACTCCTGGGACACCCTGTCAAAAGCCTTAGACTGATCAAGGGTCAGCAAATACTTTCCCTTTGTCCCACCTTGACTCCTTTCCACTATTTCACGGATGGTACAAACTGCTTCCACTGCCCCTTTCCCCTTCACCGAGCAAAACTGTGCTGAGGACAAGAGACCACCCACTGCCCCAGCCAGGCGGTTGTAAATAATCCTGGCCATTATTTTCCTATCTACATTCAGAAGACTTATGGGTCTCCAGTTCTCGATAAGTTCCAGATTTCCCTTCTTTGCGAGGAGAACCAAAATAGAACACTGCTGTGAAGGGGCCAAACGCCCGTTCTGCAAACAATTATTAAAAATGCAGCTAACACTGGAATCAGGACCACACGGAATTTTTTGTAGAACTCTGGGGTCAGCCCATCGGGACCCGGAGTTGTACGTGCAGATAGCGTATCAATAGCATCATCTACCTCTCCTGTGGTAATGGGCCTAAGCAGTTGTTCCATCTCCCCCTCCGAAACCTTTTCCAAGCCTGGGGCACTCTGCACGTATGATAGCATGAAGTTAGAAACCAAGCTCTCTTTCCCCCACAATTGGGTGTAAAACCGAATGACCCTGGCCTCGATTGAACGTTGGTTCGTCAATCGCTGCCCTGCTTCATCTCTCATAGCATAAATGACCTTGTGTCCTACTGCTACCTTGCAATTCTGGAAAGGATCCGGGGAATACCGATGCCCATATTCCCTTTCCAGAAGCAAAGCAGCGTATCGATCATATTGCAACAGCCTCAACTGGGCCTGCAAAGCTTCTATCTCTCCCTTCTCTAGATGGTTGGAGACCGCGTGGTCCAATTGCTTACGAAGACGACAGCACTGTGCCTGTAACCCCAGACTCTGCTTCCTGGCTAGGGACCGGAAAAGGGCCTTGACTCGCCCCTTTACCATGTCCCACCAGGCTCCCTTATCATCCATCACCTCCCATAGTGTTTCTTGGTCTGCTAAAAAACCCTCAAATATTTGTCTGTTTTCCTCTACTTCTAATAACTTTGCACTCAGTTTCCAAAATCCTGGGCCTTTCTGCGCCCCTTCGCATATTGTTAAGACTGTGGAAACTAAGGCATGATCTGAATATTCCGTCCATCTATTCGGCTGCCCCTGAAACTTAGCCAACCCGCCTACAAAGAGCCAGTCAATACGGCTCTCCGTGTCTCCCCTTCTAAAAGTGAACCCCTTCCCTCCCGCCACCTCCAGTCTTGCCTGTTTTACAATTGCTGCCAGCTGGAGGCTGTCATAACCCACCTGACGCCTGGACCCCTTTCTATCTGCTTGCTGTAAGACCATATTAAAGTCTCCTCCAAATACCACCAATTTGCTTGTATATAAATACGGTTTCACCCGGAGCAACAGCTGCTTGCGTTCCCAACTAATCTGGGGCCCATAAAAGTTAATGATTCGCACTGCTACCCCTCTAATGAAAACGTCTAAGACAACACACCTCCCTATCTCCACCTCTATTTCCCTCGTAATCTCCACTTCTCGGGTGGCAAAAAGAATAGCCACCCCTGCGCATCTTTCTTTGGCCAGAGACCAGAATGAGGGCCCCCCTTTCCAATCTCTCTTGGCCCGGTGCAGGAGCTGCAAAGAATCCAAATGAGTCTCCTGCAACAGGATGCAGTCTACCTTGCACTGGGTCAAATCGCTGAAGGCGACAAATCTAGTTCTCTCTGCCTTTATGCTGGCTACATTCAGAGTTGCAAAGATTAAGGACAAGGCAGCCATGGTTTATTTCTTAAATTTCTTACCCCTCCTCATCTCTTCACCGCAATCCCTCTTCACAGATATTCCTGCCCCCATCATTTCTTCAGGATCCTCTATAATTTCTTCTAATTCCAAATCCTCCCACTCTGAGTCATCTTCCCCGGCTTTCTTTCTACCCTTTTTTTTCTTGGTTTCCTCTGGACCAGCCCTTTCCCCTTTCATCCCTTCCTTACCCTCCTCTATTTCCTGCATGAGGCCCTTCATTAAACTAGTAGGATGTGATGTTAGACTTGGGGGTAACACTGCTGGCTCCTCTCTGTTAAGTCTTTCAGATGATTCATTCCTTGCTCCCCTCCCCTCCCTCCTCTTCTCCTCCAAAACCTCCCTTTGGGGTGGATTCATCTCAAGATCACCCTCTCCTTCACCTGAAACCTGAAACACTGCATATCGATTACTCTGGCTCTTCTCCAGAATATCTGTTCTCCCCGCTCGGGCTAGCCCCCTCCCCTCCTTCCTCCGACCCCCCTTCCCTCCATGTTTCCCTACCAGGGTCCATGCTTCCCCTTCTTCTCCCCCCTTCTCCCCACCTCCTTCTTCCATCCTTTCACAAATACCCCTTCTTTGAATGTGATCCAAACCTGATGCCCTTTTCTCCCCCTTTCCCTTTCCCTTAGTGCCTGCCTCTGTATGAATAGTGGTATTTGATTTATCCATTAATCCCTTTAATGCTTCCCGCTTCTGTCCTTGTATCCTTGTAGTTTCTGCTTGTGCCCCTTCCTCCCCCCTCCTCTCTTCCTCTACCTGATTGTGCGATGCTTGTGGGCACTTGCTAAAAGGGTGCCCCAAGCCTCCACACAGGTTACAGCGTATGGTAGTGCAGTCGCTGGTGTCATGATCTGTACTACCACATCGCGAGCACTTTAACACTGTACATGACATGCTTAAGTGACGGAAAGATCCGCACCTGTAGCACTGTCTGGGTTGTCCTGCATAAAAGCATTGAATTCGATCCCTTCCAATGTATGCGGCTGAAGGTATATGTTGGGTGACATAGCCTGCCTGTTTTAATTTTACAAGGGCACTCCACCCCCCCGCCCACACACGACTCTGGTCTGGTATTTTGCTTAATGGGGTCCTAATTTCGGCATACCGTCCCAACCAGTATGACAGGTCTGCAGCCATAAGAGATTCATTACGTACCAAAATGGTAATCTGGACTGCGTCCTGTCTACTGATGGGGACAGCCTTAAAATCCACCCATCTACCCTGATGCTGCACCTCTGTGTACTTTTCCCAAAACAGGTCCAAACCTCGCCCTGTTAAGAAACTAATATCATATTCAGGGATTCCCACAGGGTGTATGCATGCATACAAATCTTCAGGGATAAAGCCAAGGGAGAATACCATTCTTAAAACAACCTCTCTAGGTGGTGCTACCCCTGTGCCCACCCAACGCAGCTGGACAACATTTCGACGTTTTGGGGTAACACCGCTCCCGGGACCCCGCAACGGACCAGAAAATGGATTTCCCCTTGTCTCCATGTCTGACTCCTGCCTCCCCTCCTCCTTCCCTGTCTCTGCCCCTCCTCCCCGTACTACTGCTGCAAAGGATAAAGGGGCTGATACCAGTATGCTCCCCCCTTCCCCACTCCCTTCCTGCCTTCCTCCCCTCCCCCTCTCTTCCCCTCCCTCCTCTCCCATGTCCACTAACCCCACTATGTTCAGTTCACTTGTGCTGTTTCTGTCTCTTCCCCCTCTGCAATATTCTACTTCCAGTCCTTTGCCAGTTGCTGCTGTTCCCAACCAGCACTCGTTCCCTTGCTCTGCAACTGTCCCACTCAGACCAGGTCTGGGATCTGTCTCCTCTTGTAGCTGACACTCTCCTCCATGCACTTTCTCTGTTTCTGACACTGTCATACTCAGTCTGAGTCTTGGCTCCGCCTCCTGGTGCAGCTGACACTCTCCTTCATGTACTCTCTCTGTATCTGGCACTGTCTTACTCAGTCTGGGTCTTGGCTCTGCCTCCTGGTGCAGCTGACACTCTCCTCCATGCTCTGTCTTACTGGGTCTGGGACTTGGCTCCGCCCCCTGGTGCAACTGACACTCTCCTTCATGTACTCTCTCTGTATCTGGCACTGTCTTACTCAGTCTGGGTCTTGGCTCCACCTCCTGGTGCAGCTGACACTCTCCTCCATGCCCTGTCTCACTCGATCTGGGTCTTGGCTCCGCCTCCTGGTGCAGCTGACACTCTCCACAATTCTCTCTCTCCTTTCTGGGACTCCTGCTTTGATGGGCATGAGTTTCTGAGAAGCTCCCTTCTGCTCTTTCTTCTTGTTTCTGAGTGGCAGAATCTATTGGGAGCCCCTGCCTGTCACTGAGCTTCCCCCATGATGTCATCAGCACTTCTGATTGAGATTGGATGGCAGCTCTTGGACAGCCCTGCTCAGAGGTCTGCCCTATCAATTCTGTCCATGAGTGACTGTGGTGTTCCCACGATGTTCCCGCCCTCTGTCCACCATATTTGCTCTCAGCTTCTTCCATCTCTTGTAGTACTCCACTACTCCATTCCTGTACTTTCCCATCCTCTTTAGTCTCTGTCTCCATCTGCAAAACTCCTTGTTTCTGCTCTACTTTCCCTCCCGTTGTTCCTGGTAACTTCTGTTCTTGCTCAGTGTGTAGTGATTCTTCTCCTACCTCAGCATTCAAACTGTTCTGATTCTCCAGGCTGTCTTTCTTCTCTGTCTCTCCCAGCAAACCTGAGCTCTTCTCTGTGGGTTCGGCTATGCCCTGCCAGCTCTCTAAGTATAAGGGACGTTTTTGAATTTTTTTCAGTTTCATAGCTCTTTTGTGTTCCAAACTTGCCAGGCTCTCTTGCTGCATGCAGTGCTGGAGCCCCTCCTTATCCACAGTACCTGCCACAACTGGATTAGGAGCCTCTGTTCTACAAGGCTGGTAAGTGGATGGAGCACCTAGCTCTTGGGAATCCTGTAGGAAATAAAATACTGGTGATAACTGGGAATTATTTGTGTCAGTCTTGTCTTTTCCTCCTTCTGGCTGCTGCTGTTTCTCTTCCCCTGCTGTCCCTTCCAGCATAGCCTCTGGGGTGTCTGGAACCACGGAGTCCTGTGTGTCTCTGGGTTCTGCTTCCTGCTGGATCTGGGACTGCGTCTGGGTCTGCTGCATGCGTTCCCTGTTCAGGAAAACCTCACGAAGGGGATTATCCCTGCAGTTCTTTAGTTTTTGCAGCTGCCTTTGTTTTGCTGTAAGCCGCTTCTGGAGTGCTTCAACTCCCTTAACATACTTGTCTCGTGGGCCAGTGGAAGCCAGGTTACACATAGTTTTTGCTAGCTTCAGCCGCTTCCTCAGTACCTCTATTTCACCTTCTACTCGATTCATTTTCTTCACTGATCTAATTACCTCTTCAGGAGTCATATGCTGGGCCTCTTTCTTCTGCCAGGCCCTAGGCCTGGATTCCTTCTCCTCCTCTTCTTCCTCACTAACGTCCTCTTCAGACTCTCCGCTATTCTCTTCCACCACCTCTCCTCTGATACTGGATGCAGAGAACCCTGCTCTGGAACCCGGGCCCTGCCTTCTTGCCCCCTGTTCTTCACCCAGCTTAGGAATGTTATGGCCAGGACTTACAGTCAGGGTGAGCTGGCTCCTCAGCAAGCGCTGCTGGGCTCTGGTCCTTCCTCCGTCCACAGGCCTGGGCTCTCCTGGTTCTCCTGGTTGCATGCTTGGGGCTTGGGTGGAGGAAGCCTCCCCGTCATAGTGTTTCTCAGCTCCAAGTGTGCTAGGCCTTTCAGCCTGGGGCCCTCCTGCAGGGGGGCCCCCTCCCCTCTGCATTGTTCAGCAGCCACAGGGTACAGCAGCTCTCCTTTCAGCACCTCTTCACCACAGGTCTGTACTCTGTGTGTGTGTGTGTGTGTGTGTGAGGGTGCGGTGTGTGTGCAGGTTGTTGATGTGTGTCTTTTTTTGTTTTGTTTTGTTTTTTGCTTGGGGGTTGGGGGATGTGCTGTGCTGGCAAAGTGGGTTGGATTGGTGTGTGGCTTTGAGGGTGTGTTTCTGTTGTATTGTGTGTGTGTGGTTTTGACTGTCAAGGAGGTTTGTGGAGGGGGGTCTTTCTGTTGGTGAAATGTAAATGTGAAATGTAAATTTTTGCACATACCCACAGCGGGAATATTCTTCTCTCATTCCAGCGGTGGTTCTGTGCTCTCCGTGCTGCACAGATAATGAGCCATTCTGCTGGGGAATGCTCCTCCCTTATTGTCACGTAGTTTCCTCTGATTGGTCCGTCTTACGTTGCCTAGTGTTGCCTGGGAACGGTGTCGTGATGGTCCTTTGTGTTTCAGAATGTTGAGGGTGTTTTTTCTGATTGGTCCGTCATGCGAGGGCGGGGCAGAGAGATATGGTCAGTGTTGAGGCTTCACCACCATGAATCCATGAACCCTTCAGTGACTGACTGAGTGACTTCAGAACATTGTCTTCAGAATGTTGAGGGTGAGTTTTATTATAGTAGGTGTGCGTCTGCAATGTGTGCCGGAAAATAATTTTTATTTTCCTGCTCGTGGCGGAAACCGGGCAGTAATCGTCATTCTACGTGCGTCGATGATTACCACACAGTTACTGCATGAGACCTTACTGCTAAGTCAATGGGTGGGGGTAAGGTCTCAGACACAAAATGGACGCACGCCAATTTTTATTTTTTGCTGCACATCCATTTTTTGCAAAAATAAAAAAGGCCATTTTTATAGGCATGCTGAAAAATGGATCTGCACGTGCCCTAAAGGACCCCTCATTCTCCTAAAAAAATCAGTTACTTTATTTTTTGGGGGGGGACCATCATTCTAATGTACTGTTTTCCACTGTACTAAAGCAAGTTGACACGTAAGATTGATAGAAACAAGTGTTTGCAAAATCAGATAACACAGATTTGGAATGCTTTTAAGAAAATGTAGGACCCACTTTTCCATCTAATCACTGTAAATAAATATGTGATTTTCATTACTAAAACATGGCTGCAGAAACATATTGCCTTTTAAAGAGAAACTCAGTTTTATCCTAGGAAAGGAATGAAGTCAATTGAAGTATTGCATTTGCCCACAGGCTAAAAGCAGAAACACAAAAATTGTGAGTTGTCATCTGGAATGAGAAGTAAGTCAGAATGGCGTGAGGGGAGCAAACATATTGAGATAAAGATCTCTGGAGAATCTGCCGAGAATAGCAATGTTCCATGATCTTTATATAAAAACTAACTTCAGGACAGAGTACTCTATGGGAAGAGTTTAGGGCTAGAGGCATATTAAAGGATCCTTTATCTTTGTAAGTATGAATAATAAAAATGATCTTTAAAGGTAATTATTTCTGAAATAAATCTTTCTTTTCTAGAAATGTTACACGAGAAATAAATTTATTTATTTATTTGTAACATTTATACCCCGCACTTTCCCATTCATTAGCAGGTTCAATGCGGCTTACATAGTAAATCAGGTTAGCAAAGTGATATAGAATGGGTGCAGCTGTAATATAGTAAGTAAAGAGGTGGTCATTTATGTGTGGTTAGGTAAGATGGGCAAGGAAGGAGGATGGAAGAGGTAGGGGAATGGGAGGAGGGTGTGTATTGGGATTAACGTGTTATTTAGTATGGGAAAATGTAAGTGAGAGGTAGGAAGAGGGATATATTAGATTGTGTAGGGAGGGGTAGGAAGGGGGATAAACTAAAAGGATTAAATAGGGGAGCATGTTCCAGTTTCTGTTTTCATAGTCTGATCCGGTAGTATTTGTGTAGGCTTGCTTGAAGAGGTGTTTTTAGTAGCTTCCGGAAAGGTAGAAGGTCATTGACTATTCGAATGGATCTTGGTAAGGCATTCCAGAGTTGACTGCCTATGACGAAGAAGTTGGATGCATAATATGTCTTGAACTTAAGTCCTTTGCAATTAGGAAGATGCAAGTTGAGATACGTTCGAGAAGATTTTGAGCTATTTCTGGCTGGAAGGTCAATCAGATTATACATGTAACCCGGGGCATCTCCGTAGATAAATAAAGCTAAACAGATTATCGTTTTAATTGAAATCATGTTTTTAAACAGTCATGGTGGAAGACAACAACTTTACATGCACGAGTCTAAATTATAGTGGGCACAGTGGCTATTGTGAATATTCTCGTACCTGACTGGTGTGGCCTGAGCTGCTTAAAGGGGCTCTTTATACTAAGCCGCATAGGCGCCTATGTGCACCCAACTTGTGCCAAATTGGAGTTACCGCCCAGTTACTGTGTGGCCCTTGCTGTAATTTCAATTTTGGCACATGTCCGCTACATGCGTCCGAAAAATATTTTTTAATTTCTGACATGCGTAGGTCATTACCACCTGGTTACCATGTGAGTCCTTACCGCTAGGTCAACGGCTGGCGGTAAGGTCTCAGGCCCTAAATGGATGCATGGCAGTTTTTATTTTGCCACTCGTCCATTTTCGGCAAAAATTTTAAAAGCCATTTTTTTGTAGGTGCGCTGAAAAATAATTCTGCACGCACCCAAAACATGGGTCTACTGTACTGCAGGCCACTTTTCAGCGCACCTTAGTAAAAGGACCCCATAAGTGCAGTGGCGTAGGAAGGGGAGCAGTGGGGCGGTCCGCCCCGGGTGCACGCCGCTGGGAGCTGTGTCGGCTCCGCTGGTTCCCTGCTCCCTCTGCCCCAGAACAGGTTACTTCCTGTTCCGGGGCAGAGAGAGCAGGGAACCAGCAGAGCCGACGCAGCTCCCAGCAGCATGCACTCGGGGCGGTTCGGCCCTCCCGCCCGTCCTTCGCCGCTTTCCCATGTAAGTACGCGCTCCGAGGTGGGGGGGTGCGCTCCGGAGGGGGAGGGTGCGCCATGCTGCACCCGGGGGGGGGGGGGCGCAGCGGCTACCCGCTCCGGGTGTCAGCTGCCCTCGCTACGGCACTGCATAAGTGCTCTGCAGTGTCCACTGTTGGGCCAGTCAGGAAACAGGAACTAAGAGTACCAGAAATAGAAGACACAGCTATAGACTGGCTACAGCCAAAGACAAGACACAAAATAGCTACTACAGGAAGGTAGGTAAATTTCTGGCCAAAGTTGAATACTGAAGAAAAAAACCCCAGAAATTTAATGATACTGGATGGAAAATGGCATTTACATTTCTAATATTCAAAAGAATGCACATCCCTAATCAGGTTATACCATTGCAGCCAGCTGGAAGCAGCTGAGCTGAGCAGCTTGAACAGTGTTTACCTGGAGTCAGTTCAGTCTAGCGTATCCTACTGCAATCCTGCAGCTATGGAAGGCAGACAAGATAATTTTTATAAACTCTTTCCCCTGTTTCATGCTGACTGTTCTTCATGACTTTTTCAATCCCACACATCTGAAATAGGGCCTAATCGCATTGGATCAGAGGAATAGCCTAATGGATACAGCCGCAACCAGAGAGCTAGGAAAGCCAGTATGTAAGATGACATTATAAACAGAAATCCAGTAGAAACGCATTGACGTGTCCATGCTGAGAAAACCCTGTTGATGAAAATAATTCTTGAGATCCGAGGGCTTATCAAAATTCTTTGTAACATTATTGATGGTAACTCTCATCCTAGCTGGGTAGAATAATCTGTATTGAGCATTCATTTTTTTTTTGTTCAAATCTGACTGCATGGCCAAAAATTACTTATGTATTGCCGCCATCAATTAACGTCTGGTGAAATAAAGATTTTCTTACCGTGCCATGGTAAAGATGCTGTTGACTTAGCTGCCATTAATATTTTCAGGGCTTGATTGTATCTGAGCAATCTAACACAAGAGGATGACGAAATTTTGCTGTAGAGAGTGGTTCGCCTGACATTATCCGATGAGCCCATTCTATTTCCAAGGACAGACTGAAAGAGAGCACCATAGTATTAGTAAATAATTTCACACAGAGAGGCAAGGCATTTTCTGGAGCACCAATAATTCAAAGGTTATGCCACCTGCCCTTCCTCAGTATCCACTAACTCCTGCTTTTCCTAAGGAATCCCATGCGCCTGTCTCATGCCGTCTTAAATTCTGACACAGTCTTCATTTCCACGACCTCCACCGGGAGGCCATTCCGCGCATCCACCACCCTTTCCATGAAAGAGTATTTTCTTAGATCCCTCCTGAACCTACTTTCTCTTCACTTCATCCTGTGCCCTCTCATTCCAGAGGATTTCCTTCATTTGAAAAAGGCTCACCTCCTGTACATTAACGCCACTGAGGTATTTAAACATCTCCTCTCTCCCGCCTCTCTACCAGCATATACATGTTGAGGTACATGAGCCTATCAGTATATGTTTTATGTCTGAGACTGCTTGCCAGTTTGGTAGCTGCCCTCTGGACCGACTTCATCCTGTTTATATTGTTCTGTAGGTGCGGTCTCCAGAATTGCACGCAGTACTCTAAATGGGGCCTCCACCAGAGACTTATTTACATTATATATACCACCTTTCTGTGGTTTTTGCAACTGCATTCAAAGCAGTTTACATAGTATGTACAGCAATGGAGGGTTAAGTGACTTGCCCAGAATTACAAGGAGCTGCAGCAGGAATCAAACCCAGTCCCCCTGGATCAAAATTTGCTGCATTAACCACTAGGCGGCTACTCCACTGAAGACTATTGCTAAGTATGTACCTGGCACTTATGCTTGTCAGCGTACCCTTTCCCTCATCAGTGCTAGCATTCATTAATTTAATTGCACAAACAGTGCTAAATTTAGACACCAAGTTATAAAATAATAGGGATGTGTGTGCACAATACTTTTGTAAATGCCAAAATTCCAACTAAGTTATCAATGTGGGTTCCTGTTATTTTACCACTTTTCTGGTTCAATTTTAGCACAGGTCCTATTTTATGCAATGAAACCTAGTTACTAATAACCGGGGTTAACAGTAAAATAACAGTTCTTAACAGTAGCTCATATTGATAAATGCCCTCCTTTATTAAAGAAAAAAGAAATGTCTCTAGAATTCAAAATCACTGCTATATGCAAGGAGGTTTAATAAGACAGGAGACGGCCTGACGTCACAAGGCTGAAGCCGTCTCCCCCATGCAGCCACCATATTGGTACACTCAAAATAAACCAGCAGCTGCCACATCCACGTTGTTCATTGTTATTTTCTCTCAGTTACAGTTAGAAACATACTGGCTTGCGCAGCATATGGATATACACAGAGCAACTATTACAATGGAATAATCTTTCATCAGTTAGATTAGCAATTAGTTCTAAATTTTAATCATTGTGTCATTTGGAGGGGCTGGTTCTACGGACACCCTAGCAGGCATAGTATTTGTGATGAGATTTTCTCACCTAGTAAAGGGCCACCAAAACAGACATCATATTGTGAAAATCATGTGCTCATCATTTTTATTTCTAAGTATAAAAGTATTTTCTTAATTAGGGTTGAAACCTGGTAGCATTTAAAATCTCTTGTGCATAGATTAAAAGAGAAAGATGGTATGTGGGAACATACTCCTTTTATTTTGTGGAATGCAGTGGTATATTATAAAAATGTACTTGATATTTTTTATTACTACAGCTTAAAGACAGGTATTGAATAACTAGAATATAAGGGTAGCCATATTGAGACAGATCAATGGTTCATCTAGCCCAGTATCCTGTTTCCAACAGTGGCTAAGCCAGGTCAGAAGTACCTGGCAGAAACTCAAATTGTGGAAACATTCCATGCTACAAAATTGCAGAGCAAGCAATTGCTTCCCCATCTCTGTCTCAATAGCAGACTATGGACTTTTCCTCCAGGAACTTGTCCAAACCTTTTTTTAAACCCAGATATGCTAACCACTGTTACTACATCCTCCGGCAAAAAGTTCCAGAGCTTAACTAATCGTTGAGTGAAAAAATGGTTCTTCCAATTTGTTTTAAAAGTATTTCCATGTAACTTCCTTGAGTGTCCCCTAGTCTTTGTACTTTTGGAACGAGTAAAAAATGGATTTACATCTACTCATTCTACATCACTCAGGATTTTGTAGACCTCAGTCATACCTCCCCTCATCCATCTCTTTTCCAAGCTGAAGATCCCTAACCTCTATAGCCTTTCTTCATATAAGAGGAGTTCCGTCTCCTTTATCATTTGGTCACTCTTCTTTGAACCTTTTCTAATTCTGTTATATCTTTTTTAAGATATGGTGACCAGAACTGAATGCAATACTCAAGTTGAGGTCGCGCCATGGAGTGAAACGGAGGTATTATAGTATTTTCAGTCTTATTCCCCATCACTTTCTTAATAATGCCCAGCATCCTGTTTGCTTTTTTGGCTGCCGCTACATATTGAGCAGATGATTTCAACGTATTATCTGCAACGACATCTAGATCATTTCTTGGGTGCTGACTCCCAAGGTGGACCCTAGCATCAAATAATTATGATTCGGATTATTCTTTCCAATGTGCATCTCCTTGCATTTGTCCACATTAAATTTAATCTGCCATTTGGATGTCCAGTCTTCCAATTTTCTAAGGTCTTCCTGCAATTTTTCATGCAAATTTTGGCACATGCCCATTCAGCATGTGCAATTTAACTGAATAATGAGCAAATTAGCACCAATAATTGGCTTTTTAACAGATTACAATGTCTTCAGAACACTACTATTCGCCTAATTTGTCGCGCTCACCATTATGACCACACTTCCCCGTTACTAAAGCAATTCCACTGGCTACAGGTCCATCAAAGAATCATTTATAAAGTTACTGTATTGACGTTCAAGGCTTTCTGTGAAGGTTTACCTGATCTATCTTCTCTAACAATACCTTATTCTGCTGCCAGAGTTTTACGTTCTATTAACGATCGCTTGGTTCTCCCTAATCCTAAATTCGCATACCTTGAATCAACAAAGCATTGTGCTTTTTTTTTCTCTCTTCGTAAATCTGGAACAATCACCTTCTTTCCCTCTACAGTAACACCTCTTTCAAACAGTTCAAAGCTGAGTTTAAGACTTGGCCATTCATAGAGGGCATTAGGAGTCCCAGACTCGTAGTGCTGACTATCTCTTTTCTTTTGTCTTTGTCCTTTGGACACTTTGATACTTTTCCCCTCCCCTGTTCCCTTTCCCCATTTTATTTTTTAGTCTTGTCTTTGTTCTTATATGAATGGTTGCATTTTCCGATCACCTACTGGAGTTCCTTTTTTCACTTTCTTATATGTTATTGTAGTACGTAAACCGCTTTGTCCTTCTCGGTCAGTTTAAGCGGTATCGTAAGCATTAATGAACTGTAAACTATAATCAGATTTAATTGGCATTTACACACAATCTGAAATAAGGGGTGTGGAAATGGGCGTGGCATAACGGGAGTGTTCCTAAAATTAATAGAATAACGGGGATATGAACTTTTGTAGGTGTGTACGTTTGCGCCACTTCAGCGAGACTGCTTTGGCAGTCCATGAAGGCTTTCCATTGCAGTCCTGAACTAAGGTGATAATTCAACAAGATACATCTTTTTTGTACCCTCTCTTTACAATCAACGATACATCATAAGACTCCTGAGGCAGGCACTGAGGCGCCGAAACACAGCCGTGGTGTCGAGTCGCTTTTTAATGTTTTGCAATAAAGACTGTTTATGTCGCCATTGTTTGGAAACAGCCAACTTCTCCTACTCCCCTTCCTGCAAATGGTTGTGCCTAAAGTTAAGACATGACTCCCAGGCCTATAAGCTAGTATGTAAACCATGCTTAAGTTTAAGTGTGGCTTACAGAATAGTGTGTGTGTGTGGGGGGGGGGGGGGGGGGGTTCAGCACCATATATAGAACCTAGACCAGTAAGTATAATTCACTAGCTGGGTAATGCTTCCACAACTACTCTTTGTCCGTGTCATAACCCTGACACAAAATTACTAAGGGTCCCTTTAACCAAGCTGTGGCAAAAGGGGGCCGACGCTGGCACTGAGGCACCCTTTTACTGCAGCTGGTAAAAGGGAAGTCTTGCCTTCCTGCAGGAAATGGTCTTGTGGCAAGTAAAGCACTTCAGGTGGGAGCCCTTACTGCCACCCATTGAGGGCTCTGTGTTAACCCGGCGGTAACAGGGCAGCGTGTAGCAATGTCCGATTACCACTGGGTACACTCTGGTGCTACAAAAATAAACTGAAATTTTTGTAGCACTAGAAATGTATTTATTTAGATTTTGCTCACACCTTTTTCAGTAGTAGCTCAAGGTAAGTTAAATTCAGGTACACTGGATATTTCTCTGTCCCAGGAGGGCTCACAATTTAAGTTTGTACCTGAGGCAATGGTTAAGTGACTTGCCCAAGATCACAAGGCGCAGCAGTGGGATTTGAACTGACCACCTCTGGATTGCAAGACCAGTGCTCTAACCACTAGGCAACTCCTCCACTAGCAACATTCCATCTAAAATCTCAGAGAGTAGCAACAGAATCTCAAGTAATTTATTTGGATTTTGCTCACACCTTTTTCAGTAGTAGCTCAAGGTGAGTTACATTCAGGTATACTGGATACTTCTCTGTCCCAGGAGGGCTCACAATCTAAGTTTGCACCTGAGGCAATGGAGGGTTAAGTGACTTGCCCAAGATCACAAGGAGCAGCAGTGGGATTTGAGCCGGTCACCTCTGGATTGCAAGACCTGTGCTCTAACCACTAGGCCACTCCTCCACAATGATGGAGTGCTAGTGGTGGGATGTTCCACCAGGCTGCTGTGGTAGCCCGGCGGTACTTCCTGTATAGGGAGTCATAAGCCCACGTTGGGCTTACGCCTCTTAATAAAAGGAGCCCTTAATGCCCAAAAGTGTGTGTTAACTGAAACAATACTGCAAAGCCCCTTAACACGACTGTGCACTAGCAGTTTACACGGTAAACCAGGTGTTAAGTATCTAATGCGGTTTAGAAAAAGGGCCCCAAAATTAGGTATCTAGGAGCTGATATTTATTATTATTATTATTATTAGCTACATTTGTATCCCACATTTCCCCACCTCTTTGCAGGCTCAATGTGGCTTACAATATGCCGTAACGGTGATCACCATTTCCGGACTGAGAATTACAGAATGTTGTAGAGTTTCAAGAACAGAAAATATAATACCATTTCGAAGAAAGTTGATATACAATTTGTTTCTATTATTTAAGAACAAGGGTAATGTATAACGTCCCATAATGACAGTATGATAAAGAAACCAATAAAAATAGTTCAGTGTTAACTTGTTCTAGTAAAAGATTTGATGTCAGTTCATTTGAGAAGGATCCTTATGATAGGTATCCTTAAACAAGTTGGTCTTTAGTACTTTCTGGAAGGCTGCCAAGTCATGCGTTGTTTTTATGGCTCTTAGTTGCGTGCAGATGTAGGAGAAGCTTGATGCATATATAGATTTATATTTAAGTCCTTTGCAGCTGGAGTAGTGGAGATTCAAGAATGTGCGGATGCTCTTTTTGTATTTAAATTTGGAAATTAGCGCCTGCCCAAAATGTAGAAATGAGGCCATTTTACAGCCATGCTAAAAGTGGCCTCAGTGCACAGGGAAACCCACGTCCTAATCATAGTGTATGGACTCATAGCATAGTTTAGTAAAAGGGACCCAAAGTGTTTCACGTTGTGGGACGATGGTGCGTTTATTGGTTGGCTCCTTCCCGATGTCTGTCTGACCTGGCTCTCCTTCAGCCTCTCCGTCGAACTGCTCCACTTCACGATGGTCTTTTGTGCATGCTGCATCTTGTGGCCTTCTCAGCTCTGCTGCTGGATTGGGGTGGTCGTCCTCGGTGACGTTGGCTGCTGGTCTTCTCTTCTGCGGCTGCTTCGCGCTCAGAGAGTGCTGCACGTTGAAGGGGCCCTGTTTCCTCCTGGATCGCCGATTCCAGCCGTTGGCTACTGCCCGCATTCCTGTCCTGGTCGCAGGATTTGATTTCCTGCCTTGAGTGTCTCAGCGAGTCAGGATCTGATTTTGGACTCCTTCTTTTTGTTTTCTATTCCTTACCTACTTATTTGATTAAATATTGTATTAATCTTCCCTTCCCTTCTTTCTCCGGTCCCTCTCTACTCTCATTGTAACTGCTTCATTAGTTCATTGTAAGCTGCTTAGGGGCTGCTTTATGTGGTAATAGGCGGGGTATAAATGATCTAAATAAATAAATAAATAAAATAAATTATTAACCTGAAATGGGAACAAACCTGATGTTTTATGCTTTTTCCCCCCTAGCCATCAATAATGCAGACTATTGCATAATATTAGGGCTGCACGTCAATGAAAATTTGTAATCACATGTTTAATCATGATTTAAAATTTTTAATCACATGAGAAATCACATAAAATGCCCCCTCACATTTCCTCCTGTACAGTGCAATATATAGACAGCAAATGTCAATTCTCAAAACTGGCATATTTCAATTACTAAACTACAAATAAAGGGGCCCTATGACTAAGCCGCGTAGGCACCTACGTGCGCCCAACGTGTGCCAAATTGAAGTTACTGCCTAGTCACTGCATGGCCCATGTGGTAATTTCAATTTTGGTGCGTGTCTGAAAAATATTTTTTATTTTCTGGCATGTGGCAGTTACGTGCATCAAGTGGCGTTTGACGCGCATAGTCCATTACCGCCCGGTTACCGCGTAAGACCTTACCGCTAGGCATTTTTTGTAGGTGTGCTAAAAAAATAATTCTGTGCACACCCAAAATACGTGTCTACACTACCTCAGGCCATTTTTCAGCACACCTTAGTAAAAGGACCCCCAAATAATTTTATCTCAACTTTGTTGTCTGGTGATTTTTAACTTTCTGATTATCTTGTTCATGGGCTCTGGTCCTGCTTTCATGTGCTCTGAACTTTGTATCCTGGACCTCCTGTCTATTCACTATATTTTTTTCTCCTCTTTCACTTCATGCCCTATGTCCATCTTTCATATTCAACTTTCTTGCATTTTTTTCCTCCTTCTCAAATCTAATTTCAATCTCTCGCTTCCTTCCATGGACACCATCTCCTCCCATCTCTCTTCTCACCCATTCTTCTCTCCAGGGGTATAATGTCCTCCCATCTTCCTCCCCTCCATGAACACCATCTCCTCCCTCCCCTTTCCTCTATGGGCACCTTCTCCTCCCTTCTTCTCTCCCCTCTGAGCACCATCTCCTTCCTTCTCCCCTCCCTTCCATGGGCACCATCTCCTCCCTTCTCCTATCCCCTCCCCTCCATGGGCACCATCTCCTCCCTTCTCTCTTTTTCTTGGTTGCTGACTCCAAAGGTGGACCCTAGCATCAATAAACTAATGATTTGGGTTATTCTTCCCAATGTGCATCACTTTGTATTTGTCCACATTAAATTTAATCTGACAAACACACCCCCTGTGCCAAAAAAATACATTAAGGGGCCCTTTTACTAAGCCACGTAAACATCTATGCGAGGCAAATGTGCGTCAAAATGGAGTTACTGCATGGCTATCATGTGGCTCTTGTGGTAATTTCATTTTTGACGTGTGTCTGATACACGCGTCTGAAAAATAATTTTTATTTTTACCGTGCATATTGGATGCGCGCTGAGTGGCATTTGGCGCTTGTAGGTGATTACCACCTGGTTACCACATGAGACTTTACTGCTAGGTCAATGGCTGGTGGTAAGGTCGCAGACCCGAAATGGACATGCGCCAATTTTGATTTTGCCACATGTCCATTTTCGGCAAAAATAAAAAAAGGCATTTTTTTACAGGTGCACTGAAAAATGAGTTTTGCTTGCACCCAAAACCTGCGCCTACACTACCGCAGGCCATTTTTCAGAGCGTCTTTGTAAAAGGACCCCTTTATTTCTTATCACATGGGTAGCATGCACACCCGGCAAAATTACCATGGAACACTTCAGCATACCCCACTGTGCACCATTTTGTGGAATGGAGGAGTAGCCTAGTGGTTAGTACAGTGGACTTTGATCCTGGGGAACTGAGTTCACTTCCCACTGCAGCTCCTTGTAACTCTGGGCAAGTCACTTAACCCTCCACTTAACCCTCCATTGCCCCTGGTACAAAATAAGTACCTGAATATATGTAAACCGCTTTGAATGTAGTTGCAAAAAAAACCTCAGAAAGGCAGTATATCAAGTTCCATTTTCCTTTCCCTATTTGAGATTCTACATGGAATGTTGTTACTATTTGAGATTCTAGATGGAATATTGCTACTATTGAGATTCTGTTGCTACTATTTGAGATTCTACATGGACTGTTGCTAGTGGAGGAGTAGCCTAGTGGTTAGTGCAGTGGACTTTGATCATGGGGACCTGAGTTAGATTCCCACTGCAGCTCCTTGTGACTCTGGGCAAGTCACTTAACCCTCCATTGCCCCTGGTACAAAATAAGCACCCGAATATATATGTAAACCGCTTTGAATGTAGTTGCAAAAACTTCAGAAAGGCAGTATATCAAGTTCCATTTCCCTTTCCCTATTTGAGATTCTAGATGGAATATTGCTACTATTGAGATTCTGTTGCTACTATTTGAGATTCTACATGGACTGTTGATAGTGGAGGAGTAGCCTAGTGGTTAGTGCAGTGGACTTTGATCATGGGGACCTGAGTTAGATTCCCACTGCAGCTCCTTGTGACTCTGGGCAAGTCACTTAACCCTCCATTGCCCCTGGTACAAAATAAGCACCCGAATATATATGTAAACCGCTTTGAATGTAGTTGCAAAAACTTCAGAAAGGCAGTATATCAAGTTCCATTTCCCTTTCCCTATTTGAGATTCTAGATGGAATATTGCTACTATTGAGATTCTGTTGCTACTATTTGAGATTCTACATGGACTGTTGATAGTGGAGGAGTAGCCTAGTGGTTAGTGCAGTGGACTTTGATCATGGGGACCTGAGTTAGATTCCCACTGCAGCTCCTTGTGACTCTGGGCAAGTCACTTAACCCTCCATTGCCCCTGGTACAAAAGAAGCACCTGAATATATATGTAAACCGCTTTGAATGTAGTTGCAAAAACCTCAGAAAGGCAGTATATCAAGTCCCATTTCCCTTTCCCTTTGTTCTGCAGTAAGCACTCATTGCTGCTCACCTCAGCTTTGTTAAAAGGTCTCTATAAGTCCACTGAAGAATTCAAGGATTCTAAGTGGAATAAAATTATTACACGCCAAAATTATTCTCTTCTATATTTTGTCTCTCATAATTTATGCCTTCCCAGAATAAGGAATTTCCCATAATGCATATCAGGGATGAGACAAAATTAGTACTTACTTTCTATAAAATGAACCGTGTACGGAAGGACAAGCTGTGGATTTTCAGATCCTATTCAGCAGATTAAAATCAGACAGTGAACAAATAAAGGATGAGAACTTTTTATTGTATGTGTGTGGCAACAATGTTGTTATGTCTTAATTGAATGGAAAAGCTTTTATACATGTGGCTGTTTTATGCCTGTACTGTACACAGACTCCTGTGCCATGAGTTAGAATTGTAAAGCTAAAGAAGAGCGGGGCAAATGAGTTTGCACCTTTTACTAAACCATTGAATAAATTATGCATGCCTCAATGGACCAAGAAAACAATATCTCGACTCTTGCTTGATGGATGGGCTTTTCTCTGGAAATATCCATGAAGGACGTATTGTATAACTCAGATCACTGCCCATCTAGCAGAAGGCTTTATTTACTTCCACAGAAAGCAACGTTTCAAAATTATTGGGGGTGCTAAACCCAACAGAAATGACCTCTCTTTGGACACAGTCAAGGCAATTGTTCAGTATTGGGGGTC
The DNA here is from genome assembly GCF_901765095.1 of Microcaecilia unicolor. Lineage (NCBI taxonomy): Eukaryota > Metazoa > Chordata > Amphibia > Gymnophiona > Siphonopidae > Microcaecilia > Microcaecilia unicolor. The sequence continues at coordinate 291,778,155 of NC_044037.1, forward strand.
CTCAAACACCCACAGCACCACAGAGCTGGCCCCTAAGTTTACCCATGGATTCTATGTAGGTTGCCAAAATAGGCGTGCCAAAATTTGAGCTCACAGGGCAATCTGGCCCTATTTGTAAACGGGGCAGCCATTGTGCATGTACCAACTTTCATGCATGAATGAACCATTGGGTCCTCTTTGCATACACCCACTAATGTTACATGTGGCATGCATAGTTAGATGCAAAATCGTGTGTCTAATTATAGAATAGAAAATCCACAGAAGTGGATGAAACCAAGGATCCCACACAGATAAACAATAAAAGGACAGGGTAGGAGATGGATAATGTCTCTCTAGAGTAAAAGTGGGAGGGCGACCAAGGATACCAAACACTCAGAAGATGTATAATAAAAGAGAAGTTTATTGAAGTATGAAGACTCGACACAACGTTGTGTTTCGGCCGTTAGGCCTGCATCAGGAGTCTATAACCAAATTTAAATACATAAATTATAAAAAGCAATACACAAATATCATACAGCATTAGAATAGATTTAAAAATGTGTAGGTAAGGTATAGCGAAATAAAAAAACAATTATATTTTAATTCACTCAAAAAACAAATATAGAAAATGACAAATCAATAATAAAAAATGAAGAATTTAAAAAAATAGTATTTAAGTTCAAACAAAGAATTTTAAAAAAATGGTATCCTTGGTCGCCCTCCCACTTTTATTTTCCATTCTTGTTTTCCGTGGGGAGTCTTGAGTTCTCTGCCTTGCGGCGGATTTTCTCATATAATGTCTCTCCAGAAACAGAATGAGGGATGCCCAGGCTTTAGAAACGCTCTTTATTGATGGTAGCTGAAAGACTCTACACGACACCGTGTTTTGGCTGAACATGCCTGCCTCAGGAGTCTAATATTGAAGAGTGTGAGATATATAAAGCAAATGCTGGAAATTCGGTTCTCCAAAATGAGATACAAAGTATTGGTCTTTAAAAGATCTACTAAGGGATCCTTTTATTTTGTTACATTTGTACTCCGTGCTTTCCCACTCATGGTAGGCTCAATGTGGCTTACATGGGGCAATGGAGGGTTAAGTGACTTGCCCAGAGTCACAAGGAGTTGCCTGTGCCTGAAGTGGGAATTGAACTCAGTTCCCCAGGACCATAGTCCACCACCCTAACCCCTAGGCCACGCCTCCACTCCAAAGGCACAATAAAAAAATGGCTTGCGGTAGTGTAAGCGTGGTTTTTGGGCAGGCACCAATCCATTTTTAAGCGTGCCTGTAAAGGCCTTTTAAAAATTGTTTGCCAAAAATGGGTGTGTTGCAAAATAAAAATTGCCGCGCGTCCATTTTGGGTCTGAGACCTTGCCGCCAGCCATTGACCTAGTGGGAAAGACTCATGTGGTAAACAGACGGTAATGACCTACGCGCACCAAATGCCACTTGGAGTGCGTCTGTTACGTAAGCCTGAAAATACAAAATATTTTTCAGATGCACGTATCGAAGTCGTGCCAAAAATGAAATTACCGCAAGAGCCACATGGTAGTCGGGCTGTAAGTCCATTTTGGCAGAATTTCATCCGGTTTGGGTCCCGCTTCGGTCGGCCCCATTGCCTCTTGGGAACTAGGGGTTTCCTGATGCCTCCTTGGCATGTCTGCCGGCATGGGAGGGGCTAACCGCTGTTCGGGGCTCAGCATTGTTTCTATCTCCAAGTGAAATGGCGGTTCACCTTCCCCAGCACTCTCCAACAATGGAGTTCCTGCTCCCGACGGTGTCCCTGGTAAAAGGAAGCGCTCCAAAGTTCCAGCCCCCGGCAAGACAGGAGCCGTAGGACCTGCTCTCTGTCTGCCCCTCCTCTTAGGCATTTTTAACGAGGAAAAAGTTTTTTTTATGAAGACACTTAAGGTACGTGGCTGGAGCGTCTTCTCAGTGCTCCCTCCCAGTTGCCATCTTGCTTCCCAGACCGCCAAATTTTCTTTTCTATTTATAAATTTAGTTAAAATGTAATTTTTTTTAGATTTTTTATTCTCTCCTTCTAATTGGAGTTCCTTCTATTAATGTAAACTGCTTTGAATCCTTTTGGAATAACAGCAGCATAGAAAAGTCCGATAGTATAGTATATTGTTAGTTTATTTGTAATTTGTTTTGTAATTTTATGAGTGCTTGCAAGACATCTTTTCTGGGTGTTTTCAATAGAGTACACTAAGGGGTCCCTTTTTACTAAGCCGCATAAGCGCCTACACGTGCCCAAAGCATGCCAATTTGGAGTTACCGCCCAGATACCATGTGGCCCTTGCGGTAATTTCATTTTTGGCATGCATCCGCTACGTGTGTCTGAAAAATACTTTTTATTTTCTGCCGTCCACCAGCTATGTGCGTCGAGTGGCTTCTGATGCGCATGGGCCATTACCGCCTGGTTACCGAGTGAGAACTTACCGCTAAGTCATTAGCTGGCGGTAAGGTCTCAGACCCAAAATGGATGTGCGGCAATTTTTAATTTGCTGCACGTCCGTTTTTGGCAAAAATTTTAAAAAGGCCTTTTTTTTACAGGCGCGTTTAAAAATGGATCTGTACATGCCCAAAACCTACGCCTACGCTACCGCAGGCCATTTTACTAAGCCGCATTATAGGCAGGCTAGCATTTTTAGCATGCGCTTTGACTAGAGAAACCCACAGGAATATATGGGTGTCTCTAGCATTTAGCGCGCACTAAAAACTTTAGCAAACCTTAGTAAACAAATCATTAAGAAACTCCACACTGCCCAAAACACTGCAGCCAGACTCGTATTTGGAAAAGCGAAATACGAAAGCGCCAAACCCCTAAGAGAAAAACTACACTGGCTTCCACTAAAAGAACGAATTACGTTCAAAATCTGTACTCTGGTTCATAAAATCATTTGTAGTGAGGCCCCGGTATATATGTCAGACCTCATAGACTTACCAACCAGGAACACAAAAAGGTCATCACGCACATTCTTGAACCTCCATTACCCCAGTTGCAAAGGACTTTAAATATAAATCAATATATGTATCTAGCTTCTCCTACATCAGCACGCAACTATGGAATGCACTACCAAATGCCACAAAAACAACACATGACCTGGCAGCCTTGTCAAAAAGACAAATCATAATAATCTTTCATAAATGACCTAACATCAAAATTCTACCAGAACCAGTCAAAATCGAACTCTCTATACTTGTTTGCTTCAATCAATTTGTCTCTAATGAACATTAATGCATTACCCCCTTATCTCTCACGCCTGAAATGAATTGTTTATCTAACTTACTTTATAATTTATTTCAACATTTATGAACTTTAAATGTAATACTACTTTGTACTTCCCCTTCCGGAAATGGCGTTCGCCATTACGGCATAATGTAAGCCACATTGAGCCTGCAAAAAGGTGGGAAAATGCGGGATACAAATGCAACAAATTTATTTATTTATTTGTAGCATTTGTACCCCACATTTTCCCACCAATTTGCAGGCTCAATGTAGCTTACATTTGCCGTAATGGCGATTGCCATTTCCGGGTAACAGAGTTACAAATGGTATAGCGTTCAGGTGCATACATACATGATGACATTCATGGAGCAGATCATGGTATGTTTATATACCACGTGCATACATACATGGTGAAGAGGAATACATTATAGTATTGCATAAAGGTTCCTGAGTAATAGGTGGTATAACGTTAAGGTGCATACATACATGGTAACATACATGGAACAGGTCATGGTATGTTTGTATATCATGTGCATACATACAGGGTAAATAATACATTATGGTATTGCATAAAGGTTCCTGAGTAATAAATTGGATTGTGACATACATTAGGTCATCTACTATAGAGAGATCCTACTCGACATAAGGTTTAAAGTAACATAGTAACATAGTAACATAGTAGATGACGGCAGAAAAAGACCTGCATGGTCCATCCAGTCTGCCCAAGACAAACTCATATGTGTATACCTTACCTTGAATTTGTACCTGTCCTTTTCAGGGCACAGACCATATAAGTCTGCCCAGCAGTATTTCCCGCCTCCCAACCACCAGTCCCGCCTCCCATCACCGGCTCTGGTACAGACCGTATAAGTCTGCCCTCCCCTATCCTCGCCTCCCAACCACCACCCCCTCTTCCCCCCAACTGCTCCGCCACCCAATTTCAGCTAAGCTTCTGAGGATCCATTCCTTCTGCATAGGATTCCTCTATGCATATCCCACGCATGTTTGAACTCCGTTACCGTTTTCATCTCCACCACCTCCCGCGGGAGGGCATTCCAAGCGTCCACCACCCTCTCCGTGAAAAAATACTTCCTGATATCTTTCCTGAGTCTGCCCCCCTTCAATCTCATTTCATGTCCTCTCGTTCTACCGCCTTCCCATCTCCGGAAAAGATTCGTTTGCGGATTAATACCTTTCAAATATTTGAACATCTGTATCATATCACCCCTGTTCCTCCTTTCCTCCAGGGTGTACATGTTCAGGTCAGCAAGCCTCTCTTCATACGTCTTGGAACGTAAATCCCATACCATCCTCGTAGCTTTTCTTTGCACCGCTTCCATTTTTTTAACATCCTTCGCAAGATACGGCCTCCAAAACTGAACACAATACTCCAGGTGGGGCCTCACCAATGTCTTATACAGGGGCATTAAAACCTCCTTTCTTCTGCTGGTCACTCCTCTCTCTATACAGCCTAGCAATCTTTTAGCTACTGCCACCGCCTTGTCGCACTGTTTCGTCGCCTTCAGGTCCTCAGATACTATCACCCCAAGATCCCTCTCCCCGTCCGTGCCTATCAGACTCTCCCCGCCTAACACATACGCCTCCCGTGGATTTCTACTCCATAAGTGCATCACTTTGCATTTCTTCGCATTGAATTTTAATTGCCAAACGTTAGACCATTCTTCTAGCTTCTTCAGATCTTTTTTCATGTTTTCCACACCCTCCGGGGTGTCCACTCTGTTGGAAATCTTGGTGTCATCCACAAAAAGGCAAACTTTACCTTGTAACCCTTCAGCAATGTCACTCACAAATATATTGAACAGAATGGGCCCCAGCACCGATCCCTGAGGCACTCCACTACTCACCTTTCCCTCCTCCGAGCGAACTCCATTTACCACCACGCTCTGGCATCTGTCCGTCAACCAGTTCCTAATCCAGTTCACCACTTCGGGTCCTATCTTCAGGCCGTCTAGTTTATTTAAGAGCCTCCTGTGGGGAACCGTGTCGAAAGCCTTGCTGAAATCTAAGTAGATGACGTCCATAGCACGTCCTTGATTTAATTCTCCCGTCACCCAGTCAAAGAATTCAATGAGATTCGTTTGGCACGATTTCCCTTTGGTGAAACCATGTTGTGTCGGATCTTGCAACTTATTGGCTTCCAGGAAATTCACTATCCTTTCCTTCAGCATGGCTTCCATTACTTTTCCAATAACCGAAGTGAGGCTTACCGGCCTGTAGTTTCCAGCTTCTTCCCTATCCCCACTTTTGTGAAGAGGGACCACCTCCACCATTCTCCAATCCCTCGGAACCTCTCCCGTCTCCAAGGATTTATTAAACAAATCTTTAAGAGAACCCGCCAGGACCTCTCTGAGCTCCCTCAATATTCTGGGGTGGATCCCGTCCGGTCCCATGGCTTTGTCCACCTTTAGCTTTCCAAGTTGTTGATACACACTCTCTTCCATGAACGGTGCTATATCCATTCCATTCTCAGGTGTACTTTTGCCAGTCCCTCGCGGTCCTTCTCCAGGATTTTCTTCAGTGAAAACCGAACAAAAGTAGCTATTTAGTAAATTGGCTTTTTCTTCATCATTATCTACATAGCGGTTCGCTGTATCTTTTAGTCTCACAATTCCCTTTTTAGTCCTTCTTCTTTCACTAATATACCTGAATAAATTTTTGTCGCCCCTCCTTACATTTCTAGCCATTTGTTCTTCCGCTTGCGCCTTCGCCAGACGTTATAGTGTTCAAATATAGGTAGCAAGGAGGGTAATCAATCATGTGATAGGCTTTCGATTTTGTATAGATCTTGTATAGTGTTATTATTTAGTGTTTAAGATGGATGATTATGGTATGTCTTCTTGAAAAGATCTGTTTTCATTAGCCTTCGGAAGATGGTTAGGTCTTGCATTGTTTTTATGGCCTTCGGTAGTGCATTCCATAGCTGCGTACGGATGTATGAGAAACTGGTCGCGTATGTGGATTTATATTTTAGCCCCTTACAGTTAGGATAGTGGAGATTGAGGAATGTTCGTGATGACCTTTTTGTGTTCCTGGTAGGCAAGTCAATAAGGTCTGACATATAGGTCGGGGCTTCCCCGTAAATGATTTGGTGGACCAGGGTGCACACTTTGAATGCAATTCGTTCTTTTAGTGGGAGCCAGTGCAATTTTTCTCTTAGGGATTTGGCGCTTTCGTATTTCGCTTTCCCAAATAAATAAACAGTACCCTAAGTTTCACTATAAATGAATTTAAAGGAAATACAGGAAAATACATGAAATAAGGGATGTTTGAAGAGTTAATAGCACTGGAGGATTTTTCTGCAAAGCAAGAGCAGGACATTTCAGTTCTCACAGAATTCTAGTGAGGTGTATAAAAAAGCTGCTTTGATCTTCACAAAAACACTTGTATATTGATTCTATTTTTATTGTTAGAAGATTTGATTACTTGGTGCTTTTGTCACTGAGGAAGATACCGTGTAGGGCACTCGCTTCCATTAAACCTGCTCCATCTTATCACCTCATTTAATAGACTTTGGGCATAGGAGACACCACAGCTGAGGGAGAAGGCATCATTACCATACATTAACTGTGATGTACTTCCAAACCAGAAGAGATAAGATGTTCTACTCTAGCAGTGTTGAGTGGTCTATAAGCCAGAAAGCCTCTAATCTAAAATAAGGTTTATAATATTTGACTCTATGTAAATAACACCAGTAGTTAGAATCCCTATTCTGACACAATCTTCTGACAAAGAGAGAGTGTTGTTGCAAGAGAGATAAGGAGAGAAAGGAGTCTAAGATTATTACTGCACGACCTCGGTCTTATTGCATTTTTTTGTCTTATTCTCTTGTTAATTCTAATGTTCATTCTCTATTATCCAAATTTTAATCCCAGTTGTGAAGTGGACTGTTATAGACTTTTTTTTTTCGCAGCTGATGTTCAATTAAAGAGGATTAATGTTTGTTTTAAAACAATAGTACCAGCTGCTGGTCCACTAGCCTGGTGACTGGCTGTCCATTGCATTTCAAGAGATCAGGGTTTCATTTCCAAGTGCACTCTCTGTTCTTCAGAACAGTCGGGGGTTGAGGAGCTGCAGAATCTGCCTTTAAAGTCATGCATGTGAGAAGGGGGCAATTTTTACACATTTTGGGCTAAATTCTATATGTGACACCTGAAAAATCCACGCTGAAAAAAAATGTACGCCTAGGCATATTCTCTAAAGTACGCCTAAACTTTATAGAATTGGCTTAAATTTCTGCATGGTATATAGAATTCACCGAATTCCCCACACAACCAAATTTGGTTGCATCTATTCAGGCCATGTTTTATATGGTATAAATCCTGATACCTAAATTAGGCACAGGGCGGGTATATTCTATAATAAGTTGCATAGATTGTGGAAATGCCCACAGCTTGCCCATGGCCATGCCCCCTTTTCAATAAGTAAAAATATATGTAATCAAAAAGTTTTGAATAATAAGTGGAAAGACGAGGTTTTTTTGAGTTATGAGGATGCTCGTCAGCTGATTTACAAAAGAAGAAAAGTTAAATTCAAAAGTAAACGCTGAGCGACGCGGTCCACCATGTGATAAGTAACAGTGAGGACCGAGTATCTGAAGTCTTTTCCTCTTAAAACGTACGATATCATAGTGAGAGATTTACTTACAAATGGTGGACTTATATGTATTTTTGTAAATCAAGTACCAAGTAGAGAGTTAATTATAACATTGATTTATTGCAAGTTAATAGATCATTAGCTAATCTTCTTCAATCTGTGAGCAGATTTTGGTGCATGTTTTTTGGCACAAAGGAAGGAGAAAACTAAACTAATCCTGTACGAGTCAACACAGAAAGAACACAATGAGAATGACCAAAAGGATGAACCAGGAATCCATTCTTTATTCAGCAGTGGTGCAAAAGTGACATTTGTTCAGGATAATATATTGTGGAGAGACAACGGGGACTCAACACGGGCCATGTTTTGGCATCAAAGCCTTCATTAGGAGTCCTAGTGAGGTTGTCTTATATATGAACAAGGTTATAATAGAATCAAAGAAGTGAGAATTGTCTTCATCAATAGCTCCCAAGGTATTTTATGACAAGACTCCTGATGCAGGCCTAACAGCCAAAACACAACGTTGTGTTTGAGTCCTTATACCTTAATAAAATTCTTTCATTATTATACATCTTCTCAGCCTTTGGAATCCTTGGTCATCCTCCCACTTTTATCTCATTGTGTTGTTGTCCATGGGGTGTTTTGAGTTCTCCGTCTTTTGACGGGTCTCTTTCCTAACAATTGTATCCCGCATTTTCCCACATATTAGGAGGCTCAATGTGGCTTACAAAATACTGTAATGGTGGACACCAATTACGGTAGGTTTTAAACAAATACAATAATTAAAAGGGTCAGGTAAGGTAGGGGTAAATGGATCATCCCGAACCTTCCTCAGCCTCCATTTCCCTAAATGCAAAGGCATAAAATACAAAGCACTGCATGGATCAACCTTCGCTTACATGAGCACAGAATTCTGGAATGCACTGCCACGCAACCTGAAAACGATCTACGAGCTGACCGACTTCCGCAAACTACTGAAGACTTATCTATTTGAGAAAATCTACCGCAAGGATCAAAACACATGAAGTCTATACACAATTACAGATACGCATCAATACAATATCTTCTGAACTCTCTTCCCCCGCATCATCACCACTCTTAAAACTCTATCCACAGATAAAATTGTTAGACCTTTATATTCCCTTGATATTGTCTTTCCCCCTCTCAATTCCCCTACCGTTACTTTCCGCTGTTCTATCCCCATATGACATCCTGAATTTACTCTGTCTTCCCATAACTCTTCACAATGTAACCCATAATCTTTCTGCAACTAATTGTATTACCATCACTCATAATGTATTGTAAGCCACACTGAGCCCGCAAATAGGTGGGAAAATGTTGGATACAAATGCAAATAAATAAATACATACATACAATAAGGGACAATGAGATTAGAAATAAAATATGCATTACAATGTATATATAGATGTATTGTAGAGTTGAGGTAATGAAGTAAAATCAATAAGGTAGGCCTTGCAAAACAGGTAAGTCTTTAAAGTTCATTTGAAGTCTTGATGGGTGGGCGTTATTTTAACACTCTTTGGTAATGCATTCCACATTTGCGTACTTAAGTACGAAAAATTGGACGCGTAGGTTGACTATTAGCAAATAAATGTCTCTTACCTTAGACGCAACGTCTAAGAAAGTGGTAGAGTACCATTGTCACTCCAGAATATATTTTCCTGAACATATGTCAAGTGTGCACCACGGCTGAATAAAGCGCATTCTTGGCACCATATATAGAATCCAGGGAAAGTATTTTTTTTTTAACTGAGGTGTATAAAACAATCGGTCCAAAAGACTGTCACTGCTGTGGTTGAAATATGCAGAAAAAGGAGGTGGGAAACACCCCCAGTAAGTTATAAATGAAGGGCTGATTCCAGTTAGCTGGCAACGTAAAGAAGTAGTAAAAAAAAAAAGTGCAAGGTAAAACCAATCTGGCTCTAATTGGATGCTTCAAAAATACCACTTGCCAGCCATTTGGCTTTATTGCTGTCCTATTGGTCATACTGAAAGGACTACTGCAGTTGTCCCAAAACTAGTCCTGGAGGCACCCCAACCAGTCAGGTTTTCAGGATATCCACAATGCATATTCATGAGAGAGATTTGCACGCATTGATGAAGAGGAGATCTTTTACTATCTTTTCCGGAGATGGGAAGGCGGTAGAACGAGAGGACATGAAATGAGATTGAAGGGGGCAGACTCAGGAAAGATGTCAGGAAGTATTTTTTCACGGAGAGGGTGGTGGACGCTTGGAATGCCCTCCCGCGGGAGGTGGTGCAGATGAAAACGGTAACGGAGTTCAAACATGCGTGCGATATGCATAGAGGAATTCTGTGCAGAAGGAATGGATCCTCAGAAGCTTAGCTGAAATTGGGTGGCGGAGCAGTTGGGGGGAAGAGGGGGTGGTGGTTGGGAGGCGAGGATAGAGGAGGGCAGACTTATACGGTCTGTACCAGAGCCGGTGATGGGAGGCGGGAAATACTGCTGGGCAGACTTATATGGTCTGTGCCCTGAAAAGGACAGGTACAAATTCAAGGTAAGGTATACACATATGAGTTTGTCTTGGGCAGACTGGATGGACCATGCAGGTCTTTTTCTGCCGTCATCTACTATGTTACTACATCTCAGATCTGTAAATCTGTTGATTTTGAGCTCTTTGAGGCTTTTCCTTCCTTTTCCGTTTTACAAACTGAAATGTCCAAATTATGAACAGAGAAAACAAGAGACATGAATGTCTGTGTGGCAGCAAAGGATTGTCCAGTTCATAAAATGGCCACACAGATGTTTATGCAGAGCAGCAGAGGGGTAGCCTAAGGGTTAGAGCAGTGGGTTGAGAATCAGAGGACCAGAGTTCAATTCCTACTTCATAAAAATACCCAGGCTTGGAGATAGATAGATGAAGTCAGTGGCGTAGCCAAGGGTGGGCCTGGGTGGGCTGGGGCCCACCTACTTTGGGCTCAAGCCCACCCAGTAGCAGCACACCTATGAACTGTCTGGCAGGGATTCCCAAGCCCTACCAGCCGGAAATTCCTGTCCTTCTTGCATAACAGCCTTCCCTCTGATGTATTCCCGCGTATGCGGAAACAGGAAGTTGCATCAGAGGGAAGGCTGTGGGGCCAACATGAGCAGCGTGTATTAGTTGCTGCTCACTGCCAGTGAAAATCTGCTATTTAAAATGCATGCGGGGGAGGGAGATGTTTGAGAGATCATATGGCATGCAGGTGAGAGAGGGAGATACCAAATCACTTATGGGACAAGGTGAAGTTCTTCTGCCCACCCATCTTGGGCCCAGGCCCACCCAAAATTGGGTGTCTTGCTACGCCCCTGGATGAAGTGGGATTTGAATCTAGGTTCTTTGGTTCTCAGTCCACTGAACTAACCTTTAGGTTGCTCATCAGATCCTCATGCTCCTCTGGTAGGAATGTCCATAGTACCTGTAGTTGTCATTGAGCCTGGTATCTCTTGCGAGTTTCACATTCAGGAGAGAAAGACAGACTGCAGTCATTGAAGGATTAAAGAGGTGTTGGGCCTTAATCTCTTCAGTGGGCAGCTGCTCAATCAGAGCACCTTTCTGTAATGTGCCAAGTACCAGGTGTAAATAACAACATCCATCTTTTTAGACATTGACATCCCTTCCCCTTCTGTGATCTGAATTGGACTCCATGTTTTGTCCTCTTCCAAGTCCTACCCAAAACATGCCCAGACCATGCCCCCTCGCCATATGGATGTTAGACATCCATATCCTGGATTTATATAATCAGGATTCGGATGTCCATGCATTATAGACTTCTAAATGCCAGTTTTCAGAGGTCCAGAATACAAATAGAGCTTCTAAAATATCCAACCTGTAAGTTACATATATGTTAGCCCTACCTGCTCTCCATCCAGACTCCACCTATGTGACATTCACCTGCAAACTACATGCCATGAAAGATATGTATGAAGTTGCAGAATAGTATGTAGCCAGATTATTGACATGTATGTACATATCTGCACATATACACACATATATGCTAATGTTATGGTTATTTGCACATATATTTGGAACCTAAATGTCAGCATTCACTTTAGAGAAATACCCCTAAATATGTGTAGTGTTGAGTATCGAGAACTATGCCTATTGTTTGCTCTCCTGGACCTAACTTGGCATGTTGGAATACCTATAAATAATGCAGATAAAAGTATGTGTGATTTTTGACTCATGTAAATACTAAGACATAAGAACGTAAGAGTAGCCCAGTATCCTGTTTCCAACAGTGGCCAAGCCAGGTCACAAGTACGTGGCAGAAACCCAAATCATGGCAACATTCCATGCTACCAATCCCAGGGCAAGCATGGAATTGGTAGCATAATAATGGCTTCCATGATTGTTTTCCCCATGAAACAGTGAACAGTGGAATCAGTGGATCAGGCGACCCTCAGGGGGAGGAATGCTGGCTTCGGCCTAACCCCTGGTAAGCCTTTCCTCAGCTGAGAGGTGCCCAGCTCTACCACAGGCTGCCTTTCAGGTGCTGTGGAGGACTTGCAGCTCATCTGCATATCCTTACAGCCTTCTCCGGGGTGACACCCAGGTCCACTCCAATCCACTCAGGGCCTCCGCTCTAGGTGCCATTTTTCTCTTTACATCTAATCTTCTTCCCAGTTGCTAAAGTACCTCAGTAGTTTATGGCCCCTATTCACATTCTCTTCCTAGCCCTGTCCCTTCCTAATCTTTGCCCTCACCCCCTACCTCTCTCCGCTACAGGAACTCACTGCCCATCCATCGACTTCATCACCTCACCTTCTCTCCTACCCTCTTCCTCCTTCTTGGCTTTTAATCTCCATCTCTTTCTTCCCTCCATTTTGCCTTCCCCATTCCACCTAAATACCTCTCACCTTCTACGCCTTTGTGGCCACACCTCTCCTACTCTCCTCCACTCTCTTTTATTCCTTCTCTTAGTCTCAGCCGGTGACATCAATCCCAATCCTGGCTCTCCTCACCAACTATTATCCCAACTCTACAGATCTCACCATGACCTCTCTAACCTCATCTCTATTCCTCTACTCCCCTCCTCTTTTCTGCCCTTCTCTTGCACCGTATGGAATGCCCGCTCTATCTGTAACAAACTCCCTTATATCCAGGACCTCTTTATCTCGCATCACCTCCATCTGCTCGCCATAAAGAAACCTGGCTCTGCCCTGATGACTCTGCTTCAGTCGCAGCCCTCTGCCATGGCGGTTATCTTTTTTCACATACTCCTCGCCCTGCTGGTCGAGGGGGCGGTGTTGGACTACTTCTCTCTCCCTCCTCCAGATTTCAACCCCTTCTTCCACCTCAATCTCACTGTTTTTCCTCCTTTGAAGTCCACTCTATCCGCCTTTTCTCTCCTCTGCCTCTTCGAATAGCGGTCATTTATCGTCCCCCTGATAAGTCCCTTTCATCCTTTCTCAGTGACTTTGATGCCTGGCTTGCCTTCTTCCATGATCCTTCCTCCCGACTTTCACATCCTTGGTGACTTTAATATTCCTGCTAATGATCCTTCCAACTCTTATATTTCCAAGTTACTCACTTTAACATCCTCCTTTAATCTCCAACTATGCTCCACCTCCCCCACTCATCAAAATGGTCACTGTCTTGATCTCATCTTCTCCTCCAACTGTTCACCCTCTAGTTTCCTTGCCTCTGATATTCCCCTCTCTGATCACCATCTTATAACTTTCACACTTAAATCTCCTCCCTCCCAGTCCCATCCTATCTTATCTAATTTATCTAGGAATCTTCACGATATTGACCCTTCATCTCTATCCTCCCATGTTTCAAACCTCCTCTCTACTGTGGCACCATCCATGTTTGTCAACGAGGCTGTTTCTTCTTACAACAATACTCTATCCTCTGACTTAGACACTCTTGCACCTTTGATGGCCCGCCCTATAAGGCGTACAAAACCCCAACCTTGGCTGACTTCTAATATTTGCTACCTACGTTCCTGTACCCGCTCCGCCGAACGTCTCTGGCGGAAATCTCGGGCCCTTGCTGATTTCTTTCACTTTAAGTTCATGCTGACCTCCTTCCAACCTGCTCTTTTACGCGCCAAACAGGATTATTATATCCAACTGACCAACTCTCTTGGTACTAACCCTCGACTTCTCTTCACCACATTGAACTCTCTCCTCAAGGTGCCCCCTCCCCCAACTCCCTCTTCATTATCTCCTCAGACCCTTGCTGAATTCTTTCACGACAAGGTTCAAAAGATAAACCTTGAATTCTCTACCTCGCCACCTCTCCCTCCACTATTCCGTTCTCCTCTCTCTCCTTTTCCTCCTTTCCTGAAGTTACTATAGAAGAAACTACACTTCTCCTTTCTTCCTCAAAATGTACCACCTGTTCCTCTGATCCCATTCCTACCCACCTCGACCCTACTTGTCCCTCTAATTACCGACCCATCTCCCTCCTCCCTTTTCTCTCCAAATTACTTGAGCGTGCTGTTCACCACCGCTGCCTTGATTTTCTCTCCTCACATGCTATTCTTGACCCACTACAATCTGGTTTTCGCCCTCTCCACTCAACTGAAACTGCGCTTACTAAAGTCTCCAATGACCTATTACTGGCTAAATCCAGAGGTCAATATTCCATCCTCATTTTTCTTGATCTTTCCGCTGCTTTTGACACTGTTGATCACAGCATACTTCTCAATACCCTGTCCTCACTTGGATTCCAGGGCTCTATCCTTTCCTGGTACTCTTCCTACCTCTCCCTCCGCACCTTCAGTGTTCACTCTGGTGGAGCCTCTTCTACTCCTATTCCTCTGCCTGTCAGCGTACCTCAGGGTTCTGTTCTTGGTCCCCTCCTCTTTTCTATCTACACTTCTTCCCTTGGTTCATTAATCTCATCCCATGGCTTTTCCTACCATCTCTATGCTGATGACTCCCAAATCTACCTTTCTACCCCTGATATCTCACCTTGCATTCAAACCAAAGTTTCAGCGTACTTGTCTGACATTGCTGTCTGGATGTCTCAATGTCACCTGAAATTAAACATGACCAAAACCGAGCTTCTCATTTTTCCCCCCAAACCCACCTCCCCATTCTTCCTGTTTTCTATTTCTGTTGATGGCTCTCTCATTCTCCCTGTCTCCTCAGCTTGAAACCTTGGGGTCATCTTTGACTCTTCTCTCTCCTTCTCTGCTCATATCCAGCAGTTCGCCAAGACCTGTCGTTTCTTTCTTTACAACATCCGTAAAATCCGCCCCTTTCTTTCCGAGCACTCTACCAAAACCCTCATCTACATCCTTGTCACCTCTCGTTTAGACTATTGCAATCTGCTTCTTGCTGGCCTCCCACTTAGTCACCTCTCCCCTCTCCAATCGGTTCAAAACTCTGCTGCCCGTCTCGTCTTCCGCCAGGGTCGCTTTACTCATATTACCCCTCTCCTCAAGTCGCTTCACTGGCTCCCTATCCGTTTTCGCATCCTGTTCAAACTTCTTCTACTAACCTATAAATGTATTCACTCTGCTGCTCCCCAGTATCTCTCCACACTCGTCCTTCCCTACACCCCTTCCCGTGCACTCCGCTCCATGGATAAATCCTTCATATCTGTTCCCTTCTCCACTACTGCCAACTCCAGACTTTGCGCCTTCTGTCTCACTGCACACTACGCCTGGAATAAACTTCCTGAGCCCCTATGTCTTGCCCCATCCTTTGCCACCTTTAAATCTAGACTGAAAGCCCACCTCTTTAACATTGCTTTTGACTCGTAACCACTCGCCTCCACCTACCCTCCTCTCTTCCTTCCCATACACATTAATTGATTTGATTTGCTTACTTTATTTTTTGTCTATTAGATTGTAAGCTCTTTGAACAGGGACTGTCTTTCTTCTATGTTTGTGCAGCGCTGCGTACGCTTTGTAGCGCTATAGAAATGCTAAATAGTAGTAGTAGTAGTAACTCCAGATCAGTTGTAACAAGAAACAGACTTTCACAAATCAAATGTGGCAACACTCCATACTAAAAATGCCAGAGCAAGCAATTGCTTCCTATGTCTGTCTCCTCCAGAAATTTGTCCAAACCTTTTTTAAACACAGATACACTAACCACTGTTACCACATCCTCCGGCAAAGAGTTCCAGAGCTCAACTATTCATTGAGTGAAAAAAATATTTCCTCTTTGTTTTAAAAGCATTTCCATGCGACTTCCTCGAGTGTTCCCTAGTCTTTTTACTTTTGGAATGAGTATAAAATCAATTTACTTCTACTCATTCCACACCACTCAGGATTTTGTACACCTCAATCATAACTCTCCTCATCTGTCTCTTTTCCAAGCTAAAGAGCCCTAACCTCTTTAGCCTTTCCTCATACAAAAGGAGTTCCATCCCCTTTATCATTTTGGTCACTCTTCTTCCAACCTTTTCTAATTCCGCTGTATCTTTTTTGAGATACAGCAACCATAACTGAATGCAATACTCAAGGTGCGAACGCACTATGGAGCAATACAATTCTATATATGGCATCTTAAGTTTTTGCACACTAATTTGGCCAATTGGCCAAATTGTGTACACAAGTTAATTGATTAACAAGACAGTCATCAATAATTGGTACTTAGCAACCAATTGCTGGCACTAATGGGCTTTAATGAGAATTATCGTGCACAACTTTCTACGCATATACTAGAATGTGTAAATTCCAACGCACACAGTTGAAAAAGGGGATGTGGTCATGAGCATAGAATGGGTGGGTTGTGGGCATTTCAAAAAACTATGCACCGTATTATAGAACACACCCGATCTGCTCCTAACTTAGACGCAGGTATTTCAGCCTGATTTTAGGTGGCCTGTATGGGTGCGCCTAAATTTTAGGTGCAAGAATGGCATGTGGGCATATTCTATAAACTACGCCTAACTTTAGGTGTAGTTTATAGAATCACGCTAACCGTCTGGTTTTATGGCACCAATTTTTAATGTACCATATATAGAATTATCCCCAATGTGCATAAATATGGGTGCCTAGATTATAACATTGCCCTTGCCATGCAATAGGCATGTAACATAAGGACATTTTGGGACACTCCAGGGGTGTGATAACAACCACTTCTGTAAGCCAAATTTTTAGTGTTGCAGAAGATGGATAACTAAGAAAACAGCAAGGCAAACGATCTGCAAACTCCAAGATGGAAGGACAAAAAAAACCAGATCAATCAAAGAAAATAGTTTATTGAATGACAACCAAATAAACAATACTAGAATGGTTTTTCAGCATTCTAGTATTGTGAAGGTTCAGGACGGTATTCACGTCACTATCTTTTATGATGCATTCAGTTCATGCTGTTTTTTACTGCATTTTGGAAGATTCATGATTTTAGACTTCCATAACTCCCCTGACGCAGTCCTGTTGGGCGAAACACGGCCAGTGTCGGGCTGATTTGTTTACTTGGTTGTCATTCGATAAACTATTTTCTCTGATTGATCTGCTTTTTTTGTCCTTCCAACGAAATCCTTCTCACTTGGACCTGCTATTTACATATTTCATGCAGCAGGCTTTTCAAAATACATGGATTTTTGCTGTTTAGCATAATGTCATATCACCAACAGTTCATCAGTTTCTCTTAGTCACACATTTTTTATTTTAGGAGACTTCAATGTCCAGGTAGATGTACCATCGCTCCCTTATTCCAATCATTTCCTTAGTCTATTTTCAGACCTAAATCGTACTCAGTGGGTCTCTTTTCTCACCCACCAAGGCAGCCATACATTCGATCTAATATTATCTCCCTCAGATTCTGTGTTCAAAACATTGTCTATAAGCACATAAGCACCGCCATACTGGGAAAAGACCAAGGGTCCATCAAGCCCAGCATCCTGACTCTGACAGTGGCCAATCCAAGCTTCAAGAACCTGGCAACCCCCCCCCCCCCCCCCAAAAAAAAAAATGTTCAATGGACTTTTCCCTCAGGAATCTGTCCAAACCCCCTTTAAACTCCGTAAGGCCAGCCGCTGCCACCACATTCTCCAGCAATGAGTTCCAGAGTCCTACACGCTGAGTAAAGAAAACCTTTCTCCTATTTGTTTTAAATCTACCATTTTCTAGCTTCATCTTGTGTCCCCTGGTTCTATTATTGTTTGAAAGTGTAAACAAGCGCTTCACACCTGTCCGCTCTACTCCGCGCATTATTTTGTAGACTTCAATCATATCACCCCTCAGCCACCTCTTCTCTACAATGATACCGTGGTCTGACCATAGACTTATTTATTGCTCATCCCCCTATCCCTGCCTTCCTCTGTACGTCTGCCTGCTCACAAATGGTCTAGATGGTTGTCTCAGATTGATCATCCACACTGTCCTCATCTATGTTCCTGTTTCTGCCAGACTTTGAGTTATTAAACTTAGATACCCAAGATAGCACTTTTCACTCATTGCTTTCCACTGCCCTTGAACAGATTGTCCCTCTTACACTGTCAAAGATCCCTAGCTTTCAGAATAGGCCTTGCTATCACATGGGAAAACTTGATATACCACCTTAAACTAGCCCCTACATCTAGGAGGTGTACAAAAAGTTTTCCCAAATAAATAAATGATGTCTTGATGTGCTATTGCCTCTGTCACAGGTGCCTACCTACCAAATTGAACCAATTTTCAAGTACAAATGGATGGAAACCCCAATGTAGGAGTACAAAATTGTTTGTCTCTCTTTCATATTAATAGATTCAAATGAGGTGATAGAAACACTATTTTTGGAATCTGAAAACAAATTTCCGGGTTGATTGATGTGAACATGAATTGAAGCAATACATTTTGCCATGCACATCCCTAGATGCTTTCCATATTAATCTTCAGGGAATTCTAACCCTGACCCTAAACTTAACTCTAATTCTATGGTGAATGAGCAGCTAGATAGCCAAGCATTTACATTCATAAAGACCAAAAATGAAGGAATTTGCTTTCTGAAAGAGAGCGAAAGTACTCCGTAAGGGAAAGCTGGGGTACCCATTCAAAATAGCCCCGACAAAAAAGCTCCCAACGTAACAGCCCCTGACATAACAGCCACTGCCGTGGAGGAGTAGCCTAGTGGTTAGTGCAGTGGACTTTGATCCTGGGGAACTGAGTTCAATTCCCACTGCAGCTCCTTGTGACTGTAGGCAAGTCACTTAACCCTCCATTGCCCCTGGTACAAAATAAGTACCTGGATACATGTAAACTGCTTTGAATGTAGTTGCAAAAAAACCTCAGAAAGGTGGTATATAAAGTCCCATTTCCCTTTCCCTATTTGAGATTCTATGGAACGTTGCTAGTGGAGCAGTAGCCTAGTGGTTAGTGCAGCAGGCCTTGATCCTGGGGAATTGGGCTTGATTCCCCCTACAGCTCCTTGTGACTCTGTACAAGTCACTTAACCCTCCATTGCCCCTGGTACAAAGTAAGTACCTGAATATATTTAAACCACTTTGAATGTAGTTGCAAAAACCTCAGAAAGTCCCATTTCCCTAAAAAGGCCTGCCCACAATATAGCCCTTGACAAATTAGCCCCCTGATAAAAGGGTCCGATCAGGCTGCTCAGAATCTGACACTGCATCATTTTCCTAATAATCTTACCTTGCCAAACAGGATAAGGTTGGTAAGATTATTAAAATGATGACAACATTGGTTTTTTTTTTTTAATCATTAGCATGTTGATAGAAGAATAGTTTCCTTAAACAGCAGAACAGATCATGAATACCAGTTGGTAGCTATAGAATTTTGTTTATTTATACACGCTTTATACCATGTAATGGTGGTAGGAGTCTTTATCAGTGTAGTTTATCATCTTTTTTGTGATGTGTTATTTTTTTCTATGGGGCTGTTTTGTCTAGGGTTATTTTGTGGTAGGGGCCATTTTGTCAAGGGCTATTTTGTTACAAGGCTTTTTTTGTCGGGGATATTTTGTCAGGGCTATTTATGTCGGGGTGCCGAAAGCTGGATATGTCCTCCTGCCCCCATAATTAAAGAAGTCTTTGTCTCTGTAGGGACAATGGGTGCTTCAGTGTTTTTGATCTGTTGACCTAGATGAACGGTTTATCTGACTTCTGACTAGTGAAAGTTTGTAGAAGGGGAGGGGTCACTGCTTGCCTTGAAATAGTTCCTCAAATTGCAGTAAAGCTAATGAAACCACGGAAGCTGTAGAAAACACAAATGAACGTTAATGAGCTGGAGTTTTCTGTTATTATTCATAACTTGCCAGGCACTGACAATTCTGCAAGATTAAAAACGTTATAATGGTTGTTACAAAACTGTTGTTTTATTGTCTTCTAGCTTCAGATCTTGATAGCTGAAAACAAGATGTAAATGATCTGCAGAATAGAAGCTAATTTAAGAGTTTTGATTTTCTTTCTTAGATTTGAACAGCTTCTATCTGCAAAACACTCTATACAGTTCTATTTTAAACTTCCTACACCAGTGGTTTCCAAACCTGTCCCGGGGGAACCTCAGCCAGTCAGATTTTCTGGATATCCACACTGAATATGCAAGAGAGAAATGTGCATACAGTGGAGGCACCATGTGCGAATCAGTCTCATGAATATTCATTGCAGATATCCTGAAAACGTGACTGGCTAGGGTTCCCCCAGCGTGCTTCGAGCACGGTCATATACTATGTTTTTTAATATCTGTCTAGAGCCATTAGGTTCACTCATCTGGCAGTGAGCATTTGACTGCCTGTCCAAGAGTGAATATCTGGACCTTTTCTTAGAGTTTGGACCACATTGTGATTCACTATTAGCAACACTATCTGGTTGTTTGACAATTGGTGCTGCCAGTTGTCTAAAAAGAAAGAATATTTGAATATTAGTGAGTTGAAAATTGAACTTCCATTTACAGAACTAGACATGTCTGCGTAATGGTAAAGTGTGTCTCAGTAGGGTAGTCGGGGATGTGTCAGTTGACAGAGATAGTTGGTATGGGGTTGGAGTAGTAGCTGAAGGCGTACATGAGGCTCATGTATATCAGTGGTTTGACGTGTACATTTATCCACAAAGAACATATTTAGCTGTTTATCTATGGATGAGTGTGGGTTGGACGTCAGGATGCGTGATATGCATACGGTGTATGTTAGTGGGGGATGTGAGTGTGGGGGGTTGTATATGTTGAAATTTGAGTGTGTATGGATGGTTGGATATGTTTGGACTGTGAGAGTGAGAGGATTGGTATGTTGGGTATAAGCGTAAGTATGTTGGGGGTACGAGTGTGGGTGCATGTTTTGGGGCTGTGAATGAGTGTGTGGGCGATGGGTATATTAGGATATGAGTGTGTGAATTTGTGGGGGATGGGTATGTTTTTTGTGTGTAAGTATGTGTAGGTGGGTGCATGGATATTTTGGGGGCGGGGTGATAGTGTGTGGGAGATGGCCCTGTTGGGGTGTGAGAATATGAAGGAATGAGCATATTGGAGATGTAAAAATGGAGCTGTTGGCAACCCGGCCTAAGTGGGAGGAAGAAGGGGAGCATTAGGTTCAGAGGAAAGGCCCAGTGTACATCAGGAGACTGTCATAGATGTGTGAGAGTGGTGGATGTTAGATGTTTATTGTTCAGTGAGTGTTTGGTATACAACATTATGAGGGAACAAAGTAATTTACAATCTAGGATAGAAAAGGGAAAGGAATACCAGTAATCAGAAGAAAAGAGGAAGAAGAAGGCAGAGGACAGAAAGGGGAAAAAACTACATTCAGTCAGTTCACTGAGCCCACTGCCAAAAGTGACACAAAATCAAGAGGGCGGGCATAAGGAACCAAATACTACCTGGAATAGGTAGGTTTTTAAGGGATTTCTAAATTTTGTCTAAGAAGGTTCTCTGCACAGGTCAGGGGGCAAGGAATTTCAGAAGGAAGGAGCCACAACGAAAAAGCACAATTGCATGTAAACTCAAATTGAGAACAAAAAACAGAAGGAATACTCAACTGAACTCATAAGCGGGATGCTATGTGCAAACTGGGCAATGAAGGATGATAGATAAGAGGGAGCAGAGGCAAAAATAATTTTATGGGTAAGAACGAGGATCTTAAAACTAGATTCTAAATTGAACTGGAAGCCAGTGGTTCGGAATTAGAAGAGGGGTCACTCTGTAAATGTCCTTTGGCCGAGACAATGTATGAATGGTGGTATTTTAAATGGGATTGAGACGTTTGAGTAAACTAGAACTAAGCCCAGCCTAAATTACAATAATTTAGGCCAGTGGTCCCCAAACCTGATCCTGGAGGCACTCCAGCCAGTCAGGTTTTTGGGATATCCACAATGAATATTATTTTTTAGCCTTCTTTATCAGTGCTTTGTATCTAGCTTGACACTGCTTATGTTTCTTCTTATTTTCTTCATTCAGATCCTTTTCCCAGTTTTTTTTTTTTTTTTGAAGGATGCTCTTTTGGTTCTAATCGCCTGTTTCACTTCACCTTTTAACCATGTTGGCTATCATTTGCTCTTCCTTCTTTCTATCTTTCTTAACACATGCTCTAAAGGTGTTACTTAAAAAACCTACAGGAAAAGGCACATAGGCATTAGCTATTACATAGTAACATAGTAGATGACGGCAGAAAAAGACCTGCATGGTCCATCCAGTCTGCCCAAGACAAACTCATATGTGTATACCTTACCTTGAATTTGTACCTGTCCTTTTCAGGGCACAGACCATATAAGTCTGCCCAGCAGTATTTCCCGCCTCCCAACCACCAGTCCCGCCTCCCATCACCAGCTCTGGTACAGACCGTATAAGTCTGCTCAGCAGTATTTCCCACCTCCCAACCACCAGTCCCGCCTCCCATCACCGGCTCTGGTACAGACCGTACAAGTCTGCCCTCCCCTATCCTCACCTCCCAACCACCACCCCCTCTTCCCCCCACCTGCTCCACCACCCAATTTCGGCTAAGCTTCTGATCCATTCCTTCTGCACAGGATTCCTCTATGCATATCCCACGCATGTTTGAACTCCGTTACCATTTTCATCTCCACCACCTCCCGTGGGAGGGCATTCCAAGCGTCCAGGAGGTCCAGGCCTACTAGGCCATATACCTTGGCAAATATGCAGGCATTATTTAGGAAGACATATTGTTAGTGATAGATTTACATAATTTTCTCCATAATCTACTAGCAAGACATGCACTGACTCTCAGGGGACATATGTAATATACATTCCTCCTTGTCATGCATCACCTTGACTTCTAGTATTCACCTGCCCTCTTTACGTAGTGTTCTGTACCCCATGTCCTCTGCATTAGTTCTTCTCAAACCATTATCCAATATGACCCCATTTTAATATTTAAAAACATTTTGTAGTCCAGCTATGGTATTAAAACTTTCTCCCAGAGTCAATTATGGTTGCCTTGTCATTAAGTAATATATAGAAATAAAACAAAATATAAAGTGGACTAATGCAGCACCACACCATTTCATTTGTCATAAGTACATAAGTATTGCCATACTGGGAAAGACCAAAGGTCCATCGATCCCAGCATCCTGTTTCCAACAGTGGCCAATCCAGGTCACAAATAACCGGCAAGATCCACAAAATGTACAAACCATTTTATACTGCTTATCCCAGAAATAATGGATTTTCCCCAAGTCCATTTAATAATGGTCTATGGACTTTTCCTTTAGGAAGCCATCCAAACCTTTTTTAAAACTCCGCTAAGCTAACCGCCTTTACCACATTCTCCGGCAACGAATTCCAGAGTTTAATTACACGTTGAGTGAAAAAATATTTTCTCCGATGTCATTAGGAAATGAGATGTATTTCCTTACCTAACTCTTCATGACTAGTAGTACCTGGTAGAAACATCTGGATGTAATGGCTGGGTTCATTCCACCCACTATGGCCATGAAAGTTTGCAAGGAGACAAAGGCCATGGAATGTAAAGTGCTCAGTAGGTTGACAAGACCAGGAATGGCATGAATCTTGTCTGACATAGAACTGAGGTCTGCATATTAACTACTGAGCTAAGACACCGCCCGGTCCTCAATCTGGGCAAAGAGGGTGGTACAAGGACAAATAGTAAGTGGACACAATGGCCCTGTATTTCTCTTCCCCTTGGCCTGTGCTGCCTCTGTATCAGCTGCTGTTCTTGTTCTTGCACCATTAGATATTCCAGCAACACCTGTGACTGATGCTGCTGTGGTAGATGGTATTGATCTGGTTCATGGTTTATGTGGGATATAGCGTGTGGTGATTTGTTAGGCACCAGGAATGATCTGTTCTAAGCCAGTATTCTGTAAAAGGCACTCTGCATAGAGTGTTCTTTATAGAAGACTAGCTTAACGTTCATTTACACCTAAATTCTATAAAGGGCGCCGCATGGCCAAATTGCATGCACAACTCAATTGATTAGCAAACCTATTAGTGTACTTAACCAATTAGCAGCACTAATTGGCTTTAATTAGAATTTAAGCGCACAGCTTTCTAGGTGTATTCTACAAGGCGGTGCACATAAATTCTTATGTGCGCAGCCAAAAAGGGGACATGGCCATGGGTGTGGAATGAGTGGGTTGTGGGCATTTCAAAAACCTATGCACATAAGTATAGAAGCACACTATTATGAAGAAAGATTAAGGAGGCTAGGGCTTTTCAGCTTGGAGAAGAGAAGGCTGAGGGGAGACTTGATAGAGGTATATAAAATAATGAGTGGAGTGGAACAGGTGGATGTGAAGCGTCTGTTCACGCTTTCCAAAAATACTAGGACTAGGGGGCATGCGATGAAACTACAGTGTAGTAAATTTAAAACAAATCAGAGAAAGTTTTTCTTCACTCAACGCATAATTAAACTCTGGAATTTGTTGCCGGAGAACGTGGTGAAGGCGGTTAGCTTGGCAGAGTTTAAAAAGGGGTTAGACGGTTTCCTAAAGGACAAGTCCATAAACCGCTACTAAATGGACTTGGGAAAAATCCACAATTCCGGGAATAACATGTATAGAATGTTTGTACGTTTGGGAAGCTCGCCAGGTGCCCTTGGCCTGGATTGGCCTCTATTGTGGACAGGATGCTGGGCTCGATGGACCCTTGGTCTTTTCCCAGTGTGGCATTACTTATGTACAGTCTGCGCCTAAGTTAGGTGCAGGAATTTAGGCATGGTTTTAGGTGGCCTAAATCGGTGCACCTAAATTTTAGTCACAAGAACGGCATGTGAGGGCTTGGGCAGGCAGTGGCGGCCCGGAGTGCTCGCAGATGTTCAGCAATCCAGTCGTGACCCGGGCACAGCTGTGTCTCTCGGCGGCCCTGCTGTCACCGATAATCTCACTCCACCTGGCACATAAATGTAGATAGGAACAACAAATAAAGCTGTAAAATGTCATACTGAACTTCCAAGAAGTTGCTGAGAAAACAGCAAAAAAAACTGTAGGAGGTTACTTTTTTTTTTTTTTTTTTTTGCTTCACCGCATAATGTTACAATAGTTCTGAACTCAGTCACGTGATTCAGCTTTCAAAATAATGCTTGAAACTCAATAATCCATCATTAGACTTCAGGAGTGCAATTGTTATCATTCTGCCTGTTTACAATGATGCACTGCTACCGTTTGACAAAGCAAGAAAGAAGGCATTTTTAAAAATAGACCAATCAAATGGTCAAACTCACTCGCAACTGGATGCATGACCTTTGCAACAGTGAAACAGAACGTACCCACAAGATAAACTCGTCTTCACAGGTCAACCTTGAGGTAATTAGATGCAGCATTCTCATTATGCCCGAGAAGCATAAAGCACACGGGGACTTAGAGAATTATCCCTTACAGAGGCAAAGCGCTGGTAATAATTTCTCCATCAGAGCTGAAGCTGCATCGGTGATGTGATTTTTATCAGCCTTTGATACATTCCTTTATTGATTTAGAGAGAAACAGCAGCAAAAGCACGAGCAGAAATGTTAAACCTAGGCAATCTTTCGGATGAGGCTCCTGCAGAGATGTTAATTTGCTACAAATATTACACTATGATAATCAACTATAGACTAGTAAAACAATTGAATGACTCATTTAATGCATGTTTTTGAACCAAGATGCCCATTATTCACAAAAGCCCTCGGTTTTCTTAGTCTGCTTAAAATAATGATGATTGTAATTATTTGGAAATGTATTCAGTCCCCCCCCCCCCCCCCCCAAAAAAAAATAATAATCAGGGAATGAGTAGTGAAAGGGTTAATATACAAAAGAAATGGCTCCAGTAAAGTGCCCAGGGCACACGTGTGCCTCACTGCAGTTTAAAATTATGCTTCCACTTGGCAGCTGCCGAGAGGTGACTTTTGTATCATAGAAACGAAGGCCATCTCTTATGACCCACGTAAATTCAGAAAGCCCGGTTCTGTCAGCTGAAAGAACTATCAATAGATGGATTCATGCGGACAGCCTTAGTGTTTGTGAGCCTTTTGACAGAACCATTGTAATGCCCCTCAGACCACACACACTTTCAGATTTGGCAAGGCCAGGGGGAGAGAATGCTATTTATTATATATATTATATAATATATAAAAACTAAAAAAAAAATACTACGGAATTCTGCAGGAAGTAGAAAAACCTCCTGCAAGATCCCTCCCTCCCCAGCACCACCTTTATGGCTTTGCACGTACTCGGGCTATGCCTTCCTCCCGTTACTTTCGTTTGATTCAGTAGCTTTGGGGTGGGGGCAAGAGAGCTCAGAGAAGCTTTGATTTTGCTCTGATGTTTTACAGGCTCCGAGAGCCCTGTAGGGTGAAAACAGGAGTCTCCCAGGCAGCTCTCTTTGGAAGCAGCCGAGGGGGTGTGTCTTACACAGCGGAGTAGGTGGAGCGCGAAGAGCTTGCTATAAGGAGCTGTCCACCAGCTCAGTGCTGATTTGGAAACGCAGCGGTTCAGGTGGCTCTGCTGCCAGCCCCGTTCCCCCGCGAAGCTGTTTCTTTAAGAGCATTTGTGTTGGAAGGAAGGGGGACGTTGTCGGATTACTTTGGGTGTTGAATGCCGGTTGTAGGCAGTACGCTGGGAAAACGGAACAAGCAGAAGAGAACCGGATACCCGCTCGCTGTCCGGTTTCTGTTTTCATGCCAAGATCATGGATTCTCTTTATAGTCTGTTTATTTCGACCTTGCTGCACTTCAGCTTGTGGCAACTGGGATTAACAGCTTCACTCTGTAAGTGATATAACTGTCAAACGTTCATGTAGGTAGACACATGTACACATATCGTATATGGAGGTTTTATAGCATTCCCTTTTTTTTTTGCAAGGGAGAAATGCAAGTTGGTGGAGCATTGCCACTGCAGGTATATAATATAATTAAAGCAAAGTTAGTCCTGTTCTGATGTGCCTTGCCCATCCGCATAGATCAATGGCTAGACATTTATTTATCTGCCATTCCGGTAGTTTAAAGTTAGGATATAGTGGAAACGGGTTTGCTTAACAACCTGAGGTAAGACCTGCATTTTTTTTTGGGTGTCCCACTGTAGCAGGTGACGCTAATGCAATGGAAACCGGTGAAAGGATCTTCCAGATATATTTGCCATATATTTTTCTAACAGCATGCTACATAGTACTTTATTTCTATGTGATGATGTATCAACGCGTTTATATATTTTTTTTAAGTATAACTTATTACATAACATTTCATGAATGTAGCATTTAACATTTGGATCTCAAGCAGATAATCATTGTTTTAAAGGCTGAATGAGATTGGCTTCGTTAATTTTAGGAGACTTGCACCGCTGTCCCATCTGTAGTTCCTATTCTGCACACAGATTCCTTATGCAAAGTAATATATAGCAGTGCAATAATGTGCATTCTGTTGAATGGAACTCCCTGGCCCCGGACACTGAGCTTTAATACAACATCAGCAGGGCATTTAGTTTAATAGGCATTGCGGCTGGAATCAGAGATATTACTCCGTTTCAAAGTTGCAGTATATTTTCAAGAGCAGTTTGAAAGAATGACTGTTCTCTTAAGAGCCGTTAGCCAAACACATAGTTCAAAGTGAATATATTTATTTTACTCACATTTCTACAACATACGTATTTTATGAATAACTTTAAGAACTTGCTTGGTGTAGAGAGTGATTTCTAGGGAAATATGTATTCCAAAGGTTTTTTTTTTTTTGGGGGGGGGGGGGGGGGGGTTCCTGTGGTGATACTAGCCGTGTTTCAGACTGCAGTCATTGATTGTTATGATGGATGGGGTGGCATGCATGCATTGTCTTCAGGTAGTAATTTGCATGTTTGCATAGTGGTTTATAGTGCAATGAACATATGTTGAATATGATCGTTTGTTTCTCATTATACAATACCGTGCATGAGAACATATGATACACATTGGCCCTACTTTGGAGCAAAATCAGTAGTAATGTGTTTATGTGTGTATACATGTGACTTTCGTGCCAAGTTTAAAGTTGACAAGACACTCGCATTCCCAATTCAGCATAGTTTGGAGATTGCCAAATATTTGAATACTTAACTATTTACAAGTAAATGAAGCCCTGTAATATAAAGTGGTAAGTTATATCATTCATTTTCCAAATATTTTCTCTGTGTAAGACATTTAATTTATTTCTGTAATAACAGAAGCCAGGAAAAAATGTGTTGTTTTTTTTTTTAGGTTGTTTTGGGTTTTTTTTTTCTTTTTATTTGCGAGAGCAATCTGTTATGTGACGCTACTGAGTGGACTGCTCAGTAGATGTCGTTATCTCTCAGAACACTAGAGGTCAGTCTTGACCTATTGATAACGTCGTTTACAGAGAGTGCAGAAAAAAACTCTTTTCATTCCAGAAATTGTGCCTGCTTTACAAATATCAGGATTGAGAATATCAGAAAACAGTCCATTTATTATGCAAATGCCATATAAAGAGTACTGCACTCTTAACAACTGACTTCTGTTAAACAAGCATGACAGGGGGAAAATGCCATCTTCTTGAGGTTATTAAGATGAAAACACAGACGTTCTACAGATGTGCAGGAAAGGGACAAGGTTGCTGATTGCCGGGATAGCGGCCACCATGCAAACTGACAGTCTCTTTCTCTCTCTCTCTCTCTCTCTCTCTCTCTCTCTCTCTCTCATTCATGGCAGTTTTATGCCAGCACTGTTTTTTTTCTCTCAGCTGTAAGCCTTCACTTATTAAATCTATGAATAAGAATGAACATGTTTGAACAGTCTAAAGAGCATTTTCTCATTTAACTGGTATTTATCCATTTGACTGTGAGTTATCTTTGGGTATACTGTGTACCCCAGTTGGGGAAGACATGTGGTATTGTAATGTAAATTGTCTGCTGCTGAGCAATTTGCAACGTCCCTAGCGTTTGATTTCATGTATACGTTTTTTTCTTTTAATTAAAAAAATAAATAAATTATTTTTTAATATAAATATGGGAATATGGCCAAACAATGACGTTCATCTTTTCAATATGCATTTATACCGGAATTCAATGGCGTGCATTTAGTTTGAGGAACCAGATTTTAATAGACTTTTACTCAGCTACAGGGAGGGGATTTGTTAACCACCCCTTCCTAAAAGGACACAAGGCAAAATTAGGTTTTAAGAGTAAGCTTCTGGCCAGTTTTTTGAAGCTACCCCTCTAGGGCACAGCTATGGATAACTGATGGAGTTGCATTTGGAATCTTGCCAGACTGCAGATTGTCAGTGGAAAAATAGCAAAGGTTCAATGTCTCCTACGTTCAGCAATATAATATACACCGACTGACTTTCATAAGCAATAACACCTGGCCCCCAACATTGTTAATAGATATTCTGAACGCAGTGGGGCTAAATATATATGGAGGATAATTCAGCCACCTTATTAGAGTAATCGAGATGGATTTTTTTTTTCACCCAAGGCAGGATGATGATTCCCAAAATATTCAATTCCTTGGCCCTCCAGTTGTTTCAATCCAGTCAACCCTCTTCCAAAAATAGATATGTGCCTCCAGCTGATGAGGTTACAGCTGCAAGCTGTGGTAAATATGCCTGTATATTGAAATTCTGGTAAAAAAAATTTAGAAGGTTGTTTCCCTTCAAT
Organism: Microcaecilia unicolor; assembly: GCF_901765095.1. Lineage (NCBI taxonomy): Eukaryota > Metazoa > Chordata > Amphibia > Gymnophiona > Siphonopidae > Microcaecilia > Microcaecilia unicolor. Next base: position 291,807,922 of record NC_044037.1, read on the forward strand.
GCTGTCTTTTTATTGGTACTTGAAATGCATTTGATGTCCGCTAGTAAATTTGAGGAAGCAACACCGCAACAACTGTTTTGTGCATGCTGTAGCTTTCTTCTGTTGCAAGAAGAAAACTGATTGAAAGAATTACCTTCCTACGTTGAGGAGTGTGGTAGCCGTGTTAGTCCACTCTTAAAAGTTATCAATAGAAATCAAACAAAATAAAACATGGAAAAGAAAATAAGATGATACCTTTTTTTATTGGACTTAACTTAATACATTTCTTGATTAGCTTTCGAAGGTTGCCCTTCTTCGTCAGATCGGAAATAAGCAAATGTGCTAGCTGACAGTGTATATAACTGAAAATATTCAAGCATTACTATGACAGTCTGACAGGGTGGGAGGATGAGGGTGGGTCGGAGGTATGCATGGGGACATCAAAGCATATCATTGATATTCTAACAGTATGATGTCCCCATGCATACTTCCTACCCACCCCCCTCCTCCCACCCTGTCAGACTGTCATAGTAATGCTTGAATGTTTTCACTTATATACACTGTCAGCTAGCACATTTGCTTATTTCCGATCTGACGAAGAAGGGCAACTTTCGAAAGCTAATCAAGAAATGTATTAAGTTATGTCCAATAAAAAAGGTATCATCTTATTTTCTTTTCCATGTTTTATTTTGTTTGATTTCTATTGACTTCCTACATTGAAAATTTATGTAACATATCAAGCGCAACTTTCTTTTATTTATTTTTTTTTTAGCTATATTATTCACGTTTTTCAACGAAGTCGGAAATTAATTTTATAACCCCATTGATTAAGGCCTTTGCAATATTTGTTAACTAGTAAAAAAAGGCCCGTTTCTGGAACGAATGAAACGGGCGCTAGCATGGTTTTCCTGGGAGTGTGTATGTTTGAGAGAGAGAGAGCCAGAGTGAATGTGCGGGTGTGTGACAGAGTGAGACTGTCTGGGTGACAGTGTGTGTGTGAGAATGAGAGTGTGTGACAGGGCCCCCCCTCCCTGTTCCTAATGCCCCTCACCCTGTTCCCTCCCCTCCTTTTCCTCCTCCTTCCCACACTTTGGGTTCCTTAAGGCTTTCAAAAGTCTATGTACCCCCATGGCCCTAACGGCCAGTATACGGATACACCGCTTTCCTCCTCACCCCTCCCCCAAGATGTAATACTTTCACGTCCTTCATTTTTTTAAAAAAAGTGTCCTATCTACCCTGTGTACAAATGCCCGGCATTCAGATTGTGTTCCTCTCCTAAATTTTCATTTCTTTCATTCATTCAGAACTTGCCCCCCCCCCCCCCCCCCGAACACTTTTGGTTCCTTCAGTCTTTTAAAACTCTCCTATGTACCCTGTGTGCTAATGGCCAGCATTGAGATTGTTTTCCTGTGCCAAATTTGCATGTCTTTCAGTCATTCGCAACTCCCCCCCCCCCCCCCCCCCCCCGTTCTCCAGTTTAACACTTTCCTTTCCTTCAGTCTTTTAAAACTCACCTATCAACCCTGTGTCCTAATGGCCAGCACTCAGATTGTTTTGCTTTGCCAAATTGTCTGTCACTGATGTCACTGAGGTCAGTGCGTGCCTGCCTAGCAGACCACTTCCCGCAGGCACGGTCCCAGGCACATCCTGTTGGAGGTGAGAATTATTATATAGGATTGGGGGAAAAAATGAAGAAACGAAAATGCTGAATCTCTATTGAAACGTGTGCCTTATTAAACATGTTTTAAACAACTCAAATTCTAAGTAAGCCATCTCGTAGACCACATTAAATCTAACTGTTGAATTTTGCAAAAGACCAAGCACAGGCTCTTTGATGCTGGCTATGTAGATGGATATGTTTTGTTTTATTTATTCGTATTCATTGCATATTCATTCTCGGCTTTATTTGCTCAGTCTGACTGCTAGAATAATTACAATGAACTTTTCTACTTCTTTCCCCGTCTACACAGTATATCAGACATAAAATTGTTCTAAGTTTTAAAATCTTGAACATAAGGGTTAGTTTGTTTTTTTTTTAGTTACATTTGTACCCCACACTTTCCCACTCATGGCAGGCTCAATGCGGCTTACATGGGGCAATGGAGGATTAAGTGACTTGCCCAGAGTCACAAGGAGCTGCCTGTGCCTGAAGTGGGAATCGAACTCAGTTCCTCAGGACCAAAGTCCACCACCCTAGCCACTAGGCCACTCCTCCTACTATTTGAGATTCTACATGGAATATAGCTATTCCACTAGCAACATTCCATGTAGAAGTCGGCCCTTGCAGATCACCAATGTGGCCGTGCAGGCTTCTGCTTCTGCGCAGCATTCTACTTGGAATGTTGCTAGTGGAATAGCAACATTCCATGTAGAATCTCCAATAGTATCTATTTTATTTTTGTTACATTTGTACCCCGCACTTTCCCACTCATGGCAGGCTCAATGCGGCTTACATGGGGCAATGGAGGGTTAAGTTACTTGCCCAGAGTCACAAGGAGCTGCCTGTGCCTGAAGTGGGAATTGAACTCAGGACCAAAGTCCACCACCCTAACCACTAGGCCACTCCTCCACTGTTGCTACTATTGAGATTCTACATGGAATGTTGCTATTCCACTAGCAACATTCCATGTAGAAGTCGGCCCTTGCAGATCACCAATGTGGACGCGCAGGCTTCTGCTTCTGTGAGTCTGATGTCCTGCACGTGCAGGACGTCAAACTCACAGAAGCAGAAGCCTGCGCAGCCTTCTACATGGAATGTTGCTAGTGGAATAGGAACATTCCATGTAGAATCTCCAATAGTGGCAACATTCCAAGTAGAATCTCCAATAGTATCTATTTTATTTTTGTTACATTTGTACCCCGCACTTTCCCACTCATGGCAGGCTCAATGCGGCTTACATGGGGCAATGGAGGGTTAAGTGACTTGCCCAGAGTCACAAGGAGCTGCCTGTGCCTGAAGTGGGAATCCAACTCAGTTCCTCAGGACCAAAGTCCACTGCACTAACCACTAGACTACTCCTCTACTAGCAATATTCCATGTAGAAGTTGGCCCTTGCAGATCACCAATGTAGCCGCGCAGGCTTCTACATGGAATAGCAACATTCCATGTAGAATCTCCAATAGTAGCAACATTCCATGTAGAATCTCCAATAGTATCTATTTTATTTTTGTTACATTTGTACCCTGCGCTTTCCCACTCATGGCAGGCTCAATGCGGCTCACATGGGGCAATGGAGGGTTAAGTGACTTGCCCAGAGTCACAAGGAGCTGTCTGTGCCTGAAGTGGGAATCCAACTCAGTTCCTCAGGACCAAAGTCCACCACCCTAACCACTAGGCCACACTAAGGATCACTTTGAGAATTGTGGAACAAGATAAATTAAACTTTGAGATAAAAGGTTGTAAAAGAATCATTTCCTCAAGAGTACCATGACCTTGTATACTCTTTCTTTTTCTTTTTCCTCACACACAAACCTTGTCTTTGTCCCTCTATGCTCCCTTCTCCTCTCTGTCTTTCTGCCACTAATTCTGTCACTCCCTTTTTCATTTTTTTGCTCTCCTTTGTCACATGCATTATTTATGTTTTTCAATATAACTTGTTCCCTCTCTTTCTCATTTCACCCTACCCCCAACTCAGCCTGTGTTTTTCCATCTTTACGTTGACTACTAAGTGCCATTTACTTGGCTTCCTGACCTGCAGCCTCTCAAATTATAAAATCTACTGTCACTCTTCAAATACAAAATCATCCCTGGGTATATTACTAACTTTCCTTTTCTGTGCTATTTGGCCAGATTCACTTCTGGCTGACACTTTAGCCACAGGTTGGATAGGGAGCAGATTGCCCTTGTTTTTACCATGCTAATTGACCATAGTAATAATAATTAGAATAAATAATCAATTATGGATGGATAGTCAATTCCAGTTAACTTCAACCTCCTTACAAGCCCAGGAGCTGGGATGAAGCTTAGATTAATATGATTGCCTTTCGGTTTGTCACAACGGGACTCAGAAGAAATAGAAGTCACTCTGCCCTGATTAGGAAAACAATCCCAATAAAAGTCAACCTAGCCTTGATTTTAAATCCAGTACTGAATCATCAGCAAGAGAAATGCTATTCTTCCTATTCTCACTTTCCTAGCTAGTATCATGTTAGTTGGGAAAGGGGATGGGATTTGATACCCACCCAGGAACGCTAAAAAATCATCCCGCACATTCCTCAATCTTCATTTCCCCAACTGTAAAGGTCTAAAATATAAACTAACACATGCGTCAACCTTCTCCTACTTGAGCACACAATTCTGGAATGCGCTACTGCGCAACTTAAAAACGACCTAGGAACTAACTAACTTCCGCAAACTACTGAAGACCCATCTCTTTAACAAGGCATACCACAAAGATCAACAAATGTGAACTCCTATGCATATATCCATAATTGTCTTATGATATTTGCTTGTTAAACCACCATCATGATTTATCATTATCATGTTACCCAAGATCCTTCTGTAATACTAAATGTCTATTTTCTTATATACTTCCACTATTCATGATGTATTGTAAGCCACATTGAGCCCGCAAAGAGCTGGGAAAATGTGGGATACAAATGCAATAAAATAAATAAATAAATAAATATACAGCCTTTCTGTGGTTACAATCAAAGTAGTTTTAAATATTATGTACAGGTACTTATTTTGCACTTGGGGCAATGGGGAGTTAAGTGACATGCCCAGAATCACAAGGAGCTGAGGCGGGAATTTAACCCTGTTCCCCGGATCTCAGGCCACTGCGCCAACCAGGCTAGTAGGAAAATTGGAAAGCTTATCTAAAGACTTACCCCTACGTCTTGCCCCATCCTTGGCCACCTTTAAATCTAGACTGAAAGCCCACCTCTTTAACATTGCTTTTGACTCGTAACCACTTGTAACCACTCGCCTCCACCTACCCTCCTCTCTTCCTTCCCGTTCACATTAATTGATTTGATTTGCTTACTTTATTTATTTTTTGTCTATTAGATTGTAAGCTCTTTGAGCAGGGACTGTCTTTCTTCTATGTTTGTGCAGCGCTGCGTACGCTTTGTAGCGCTATAGAAATGCTAAATAGTAGTAGTAGTAGTGGTACTTACCCACTGTTTCTAATGTCCTGCAGGTTATGGCTAGGAAAAAGAAAGGTGAACTGGGAAGGATAGACAGGAAGTCTGCAGTAGCTGGATAGTCTATAGCTATACATTGGCGAAGCGTGTAGATCAACTCTGCCCAATAATCCTTTATGTTAGAACAAGATCACATCAAAGTGCATCTCCTTCTAATTAGCTCAACGGCAATATGGCGATATAAAATATTAAGGAGTGCCAGTTTCATCAATACAACAAGCTTACCAACATCAATCATAGCTAAAAAAAAATACATATATCTCTAAAAACAGAGGAGTGGCCTAGTGGTTAGGGTGGTGGATTTTGGTCCTGGGGAACTGAGTTCGATTCCACTTCAAGCACAGGCAGCTCCTTGTGACTCTGGGCAAGTCACTTAACCCTCCATTGCCCCATGTAAGCCGCATTGAGCCTGCCATGAGTGGGAAAGCGCGGGGTACAAATGTAACAAAAAAAAATGTAAAAAAAAAGACAATTAAGCAAAAATGGAAGCACTTTTTAAAGATGTGTCTCCATATGAGCAGAGCTCTACGGCAATTCACGGATGTAAAATAGTGGAGAACAAAAACTATTAATGCAGCACAATTACCAGTGCCATCCATGGTTTGATATCATGTATCTGCAAAGGCTGCATGGATGGCGCTACTGTGCCTCATGTTGTGGGGTATCAGAATGCTGTGTTGCTGTCCAGAGTAAGCTGTTTCTAGTTACGTGTGTCTTATTGCCACTGCTGTTTGACCTTACAAAAATCCAATTTTAAATATAAATTCTCTATATACTAAACTAATAAGGGACCCTTTTACTAAGCTGCAGTAAAAAGTGAACTGCAGTAGCGTGGGCACGTGAAATTAGTGCGTACTGGGCCATTGTTTATCGCGGCAGATAAAAAGGCCTTTTTTAAAATGGGGGCAGTAAATGACTGTGTGCTAATATGGAGTAGAGTGGAATGGAGTGGCCTAGTGGTTAGAGCACCGGTCTTGCAATCCAGAGGTGGCCGGTTCAAATCCCACTGCTGCTCCTTGTGATCTTGGGCAAGTCACTTAACCCTCCATTACCTCAGCTACAATCTTAGATTGTGAAAGAAATATCCAGAGTACCTGAATGTAACTCACCTTGAGCTACTACTGAAAAGGGTGTGAGCAAAATCTAAATAAAGAAATAAAGATTCTAGAATTCTAAAGAATAACAAGATTCCATGCAGAATTTCAAAGTGTAGCAACATTCCATGTAGAACCCCAAAGAGTAACAAGATTCTTTGGGGTGGAGGAGTGGCCTAGTGGTTAGAGCACCAGTCTTGCAATCCAGAGGTGGCCGGTTCAAATCCCACTGCTGCTCCTTGTGATCTTGGGCAAGTCACTTAACCCTCTTGCCTCAGGTACAAACTTAGATTGTGAGCTCTCCTGGGACAGAGAAATATCCAGTGTACTTGAATGTAACTCACCTTGAGCTACTACTGAAAAAGGTGTGAGCAAAATATAAATAAATAAATATATGCAATGTTGCTACTATTGAAGATTCTACATGGAATGTTACTAGTGGAATAGCAACATTCCATGTAGAATCTTAAATAATAGCAACATCAACATTCCATGTAGAAGCCTGCCCTTTCAAAGTGGCTGCACAGGCTTCTGTTTCTGTGAGTATGACGTCCTGCACGTACGTGCAGGATGCCAGACTCACAGAAATAGAAGCCTGCGTGGCCATGTTGCTGATCTGCAAGGGCAGGCTTCTACATGGAATGTTGCTAGTGGAGGAGTGGCCTAGTGGATAGAGCACTGGTTTGCAATCCAGCGGTGGCTGGTTCAAATCCCACTGCTGCTCCTTGTGATCTTGGGCAAGTCACTTAGCCCTCCATTGCCTCAGGTACAAACTTAGATTGTGAGCCCTCCTGGGACAGAGAAAGATCCAGAGTACTTGTCTGGATGTCTCAACGCCACCTGAAATTAAATATGTCCAAAACCGAGCTTCTCATTTTCCCCCCCAAACCCACCTCCCCGCTCCCCCCGTCTTCTATTTCTGTTGATGGCTCTCTCATTCTCCCTGTCTCCTCAGCTCGAAACCTTGGGGTCATCTTTGACTCTTCTCTCTCCTTCTCTGCTCATATCCAGCAGATTGCCAAGACCTGTCGTTTCTTTCTTTACAACATCCGTAAAATCCGCCCCTTTCTTTCCGAGCACTCTACCAAAACCCTGATCCACACCCTTGTCACCTCTCGTTTAGACTACTGCAATCTGCTTCTTGCTGGCCTCCCACTTAGTCACCTCTCCCCTCTCCAGTCGGTTCAAAACTCTGCTGCCCGTCTTGTCTTCCGCCAGGGTCGCTTTACTCATACTACCCCTCTCCTCAAGACCCTTCACTGGCTCCCTATCCGTTTTCGCATCCTGTTCAAACTTCTTCTACTAACCTATAAATGTACTCACTCTGCTGCTCCCCAGTATCTCTCCACACTCGTCCTTCCCTACACCCCTTCCCGTGCACTCTGCTCCATGGATAAATCCTTCTTATCTGTTCCCTTCTCCACTACTGCCAACTCCAGACTTCGCACCTTCTGTCTCGCTGCACCCTACGCCTGGAATAAACTTCCTGAGCCCCTACGTCTTGCCCCATCCTTGGCCACCTTTAAATCTAGACTGAAAGCCCACCTCTTTAACATTGCTTTTGACTCGTAACCACTTGTAACCACTCGCCTCCACCTACCCTCCTCTCTTCCTTCCCGTTCACATTAATTGATTTGATTTGCTTACTTTATTTATTTTTTGTCTATTAGATTGTAAGCTCTTTGAGCAGGGACTGTCTTTCTTCTATGTTTGTGCAGCGCTGCGTACGCCTTGTAGCACTATAGAAATGCTAAATAGTAGTAGTAGTAGTACCTGAATGTAACTCACCTTGAGCTACTACTGAAAAAGGTGTGAGCAAAATCTAAATAAATAAATATTTGAGATTCTACATGGAATGTTGCTACTATTTGAGATTCTACACAGAATGTTGGTAGTGGAGGAGTGGCCTAGTGGTTAGAGCACCGGTCTTGCATGGTTTTACTAGCTGCGGTAAAAGGGGGGGGGCCTCAGTGCACATGTTTTACACCAGCGCTGCCCCCCTTTTGCCACAGCTTGGTAAAAGGGGGCCCTAAGGAGACCTTTTACCAAGCTGTGGAAAACGCTAGCACAGTGGTTCTCAAACCCGGTCTTGGAGGCACCCCAACCAGTCAGGTTTTCAGGACACTCACAATGAATATTCATGAGGGATATTTGCATGCAGTGGAATAACAAGCCAAACAGCACTGATAATTGGCAGCTAACCAATTATCAGAACTAATTGGCAGTCATTGAAATTTACAAGTGTATCTTTCTAGGCATATTCTAAAAAAAAGGCGCATATAAATTCTAATGAGTGTGGGTGAAAGGGGGTGTGGCCAAGGGAGGAGTATAGGTGTGTCAGGGGCGTGCCTCAAATTTATTCACGTGGTTATAGAATTTGGGGAAACCACAACTAATTTAGGAGTGGGTATTTATTCCAGGTTTTCAGTGGCGTAAATGGCCACACCTAAATGTAAGCACGTTCCCTGGCTCTATGCGCTATTCTATAAACTGGGTATAACTTTAGACATGGTTTATAGAATAGCAGTAAGAGCTGTCTTTAGATGTGCCTGTTTTTTAGATTCCATTTACAGAATTTGGCCCTAACTGAATAATGGCTCCGCGCCCATGCCACAGCCCCTCCCAAAAATATTTCTAAAAGCTTTCGTTTTACAGTAAGCCTTTTCTCCCACATTAAGCAACAAATATTAGCCCTTAATGCAGCTTTGTAAAAGGACCCCTAAATAAATAACTTGCACAACTGATTGAAAGGATACATTTACATGGCATTTGCCAATTTTCTTTTAATTAAATTATTATCCATTTCAACGGTTACTAGAGATCTTAATGTATGTAGCTCTAAATGGACAGTTTTCTATATCTTTTCCAGCATCAATTTTTCAATGCCATCCATAGAATTTCCCCCCCCCCCCCCCCCGGTCAACTGCACTCTTCTTCTGAAATGCCTATCTGAAATTGGTATCTCAAGTTCAGCTCTCAATTGGTTCACCTCATCCCAAAAAATGCAGGGTCATCACCTGCATCCCAAAAAATGCAGGGTCATGCACTTGGGTCGCAAAAATCCTAGGGAACGGTACAGTATAGGGGGTGTAGTGCTTCAGTGTGCGAAGGAAGAGCGGGGCTTGGGGGTGATTGTGTCTGACGACCTTAAAGCCTTCAAACAGGTAGAAAAAGCGATGGCCAAAGCCAGAAGGATGCTTGGGTGCATAAAGAGAGGCATGACCAGCAGGAAAAAGGAGGTGATAGGGCCGTTGTATAAGCCTCTGGTGAGGCCTCATTTGGAGTACTGCGTGCAGTTCTGGAGACCACACCTATGGAAAGATATAAACAGGATGGAGTCGGTCCAGAGGGCGGCTACGAAATTAGTAAGTGGACTTGAATGCAAAAATTATAGGGACAGGCTTATGAACCTCAACATGTATACGCTGGAAGAGAGGAGGCAGAGAGGAGGTATGATAGAAATGTTTAAATACCTCAAGGGCATTTATGTACAGGAAGAGAGCCTTTTTCAAATGAAGGAGAGCTCTGGAATGAGGGGGCATATGACAAAGTTAAGAGGGAATAGGCTTAGGAGTAAGTAACCTAAGGAAGTATTATTTCACAGAAAGGGTGGTGGAGGCGTGGAATGGCCTCCCGGTGGAGGCGGTGGAGTCGAGGACTGTGTCAGAATTTATAAAGGCAAGAGATAAGCTTGTGGGATCACTTAGGTAAAAGGAAGAGTTAGGGGTTACAGAGGATGGGCAGACTGGATGGGTCATATGGCCTTTATCTGCCGTCATGTTTCTATGTTTCTACCTCTTTTGTATCTAATCGGTCATTTGCTGCTTTCTAGGATTCTCTGACCTCTTCATCTTTCCCCCTTAAGTATGGTGTTCCCTAGGGCTCTGTTCTATTACCTCTAGTATTTAATATTATGTTTTAAAGCAAGAATAGCCTATCCTATCTTTCTAAGGGCCCCTGTTGCCAAGCTGTGGCAAAAGGGGACCCACTGGCATCGGCGCGTGTTTTTGATGCGCGCCAAGGCCACCTTTTACCGCAGTGGGTAAAAGGTAGATCTTTCTTTCCTTCAGGAAATGCCTGTACAGCAATTTAAGCACTTGCAGCATAGCCATTTCGGGGGGGGCCCTTACCGCCACTCATTGAGGTGGTGGTAAGGGCTCCCGCGCTAAACCGGCGGTAACCGGGCAGTGTGCGGCACTGCACGATTACCTCCAGGTACATACCAGCGCTACAAAAAGAAAATTATTTTGTAGTACCGGATATGATGGCGCACTGGGGGTGGGATCTATCACCGGGCTGCTACAGTAACCTGGCAGTACTTCCCACGTTGGGCGTACTGCCGCTTTGTAAAAGGGGCCCTAAATGCAGTACATTTTTTCTAGCGAAAAGGTGCCGGTACTCTAATGCCAGGCCACCCCTTCAGAGGTGAATTGATCACTAAGGGACCCACCCCACAATAGCCAGGCCCCCTGCAACCAGTCACAGAATCTATGACAAGGCAGAATTGACATGTAGAGCCTGAGCTCTTTCATTACAACCTGAGGACCATGGGTCAAATTTAGCAGACAATGGAAAAGGTGTCGGTACTCAGTACCCCCTCAAAAAAAGCCCTACCTAAATGTATAGGTTCTTGCATGACTTGTTGAAAACTCAATGCATTTTGGAACAAACCCAGCTTGAACCAGGGAATCCAGAAGAGCAGGTGTTCTGGATTCCCTGGTTCAAGCTGGATTTGCTCCAAAACGCATTGAGTTTTCAACAAGTCATGCAAGAACCTCTACATTTAGGGCCCCTTTTACAAAGCGGCAGTCAGTGAGTGAAGGTGTTGCCAGAGAGTGAATTTCCACATTGTACCTGGTTATGTTTAAGAGGAACATGGAAAGAAAGGAGACCAAATGTAGCTCTCCTTCAAAATGCTTATCAATTTGTAACATGTGATAGTGACCCTGTTTCCTCTTTAATGGCAGTTGTTAGAGAAACTCATTTAGTGAATTTATCTGATATGCAACGATAATAAAATGCACAGTGAAATGAATTCCATTATGAAACTAATGAGAAAACAACTTAAAAAGCTGTGAATAGAATTTTCTAATAAAGAGGGGAAAGGAGGTCTGGTAAACTTGTCAAATCCGTCAGCTATGGGGCACCGTTTAAAAATGTGATAAAGTAGAAGCTTGATGCATTTTTCAGATTTACACCTTTGCCTAAGGCTGCTGTTATCTACCACATGTTAAAGTGGGAATTGAGTGAACGAAAATAAAGATTCTACATGGGTAGCAGTGCGGAATCCTTGTGGATAGAAATTCCATGTCTGAAGGGAAAGAGTATACTGGTAGGGATGTACTACCATCAGCCAGGACAGAATGAACAGACATATGAACAAATGTTTAAAGAAATTAGGAAAGCTAGCAAATTGTGCAACATTATATTAATGGGTGATTTCAATTACCCCAATATTAACTGGATAAATGCTACATCAGGGAGTGATAGGGAGGTAAAATTCTTAGATGGAATAAATGACTGCTTCTTGCAGCAACTGGTCCAAGAACCAACAAGAAGGGGAGCTATTTTAGATCTAGTCCTTGGTGGAATGCAGAATATGATATGCAGCTGTGACAAGAAGGCTAATGGGGTTACTCAGGACCCAGCAAAAAAGGATCCAACTGCCCATTCTGCTAAAGTAAGCTACTGGCAAGATGTCCAAGTCCTATCAATGGAAGATTTTTTTAAAAAATGGAAAAGGCAGGTAGAGAAGGGCGACCAAAATGATAAAGGGGATGGGACGACTTCCCTATGAGGAAAGGCTAAAGCGGCTAGGGCTTTTCAGCTTGGAGAAAAGGCGGCTGAGGGGAGATATGATAGAGGTCTATAAAATAATGAGTGGAGTGAAACGGGTATATGTGAATCAATTGTTTACTCTTTCCAAAAATACTAGGACTAGGGGGCATGCAATGAAGCTACAAAGTAGTACATTTAAAACGAATCCGAGAAAATATTTCTTCACTCAACGTTTAATTAAACTCTGGAATTCGTTGCCAGAGAATGTGGTAAAGGCAGTTAGCTTAGCGGAGTTTAAAAAAGGTTTGGATGGCTTCCTAAAGGAAAAGTCCATAGACCGTTATTAAATGGACTTGGGGAAAATCCACTATTTCTGGGATAAGCAGTCTAAAATGTTTTGTACATTTTGGGGATCTTGCCGGGTAGTTGTGACATGGATTGGCCACTGTTGGAAACAGGATGCTGGGCTTAATGGACCTTTGGTCTTTCCCAGTATGGCAATACTTATGTACTTATGGAAGGGGGTGAGTGAGATGGAAAGGAAAAGGTAGGAGAATGACATAAAGAAGGGAGGGCAGGGCGTGAGGAGTTACTCTTACCCTCCAAAATCTCAGATGGCAGAAACTATGAAGAGTAAGGCAGGAGCATTGTGACATTTTGTGAAAACTAGACACATTTTTATTGATACTCTTAGTATCTGAAATCACCTCTAAGAATTCTGTCCCTTGCCTCATCCCCTCATCCCTTTCTCAACATTTCATATTATTGAATTGACCTGTAGGTCCTCCCTCTCATTTCAGCAAATCATGACCTCAAAAAAAGGACCGCTACTTCTGGCCCTCTCATTCTGGGAGCCCTTGGTCTAAGACCTTTGTATAGTGTCAGATGTAAGATCAAACATGGGTATGCTAGAAAGTAAAGAAAAGGGGAAAGGGAGCGATACAAAATAACGAGAACACATTCCCTTTAAAAAAAAAAAATTCTTCTAATAAGTACATCTCCATGAATGCTGAATTTTAACCAGCAGAAGAAGTAGTAACAGCTTCAGCAAAATACACCTCTTCACAGTGGTGCAGTTTCAATAAATTCCTATAAATCAAAGTGGAAGCAGCTGCATAGATCATGTGAGAACTTCCCAGCCTCTAACCTCAGGAGACTTCAGTCAAGTACATCAGTCATTTGGCAAAAAAAGATATTCATTTTTGATATGATCGAGGTTAGGTACAGCTCAGAAAATCAGATCAAGATCTAGACTGAGTAGAGTGAGCCTGAAAAGTCGTCATTTGAGTTGAGATGTTGCTAGTGTATCCATATTGATGGACTACCTCAAAAAGATTTGTTACAAACAATAACAGTATAGCCTTACGTGGAGCAAAGTGTAAGTCTGAAATAATGGGTTTATAAGTGTGGCTGAAAGACAACCAGGGCTCCCTGTAATGAGGTTGACATATTGCTCAAGAGTTGAGATCTAAACAATATTTCTGGTTGATGATTCTCCTGGTCAGTGCAATAAGACTGGACAAGGCACTGGCGCAGGGATAAAGGCACCTCCATTGAAATTCACTCCTACTGGATATTAAAGTGGAAAATTAAGTACTCGAGGGTGGGGGGGGGGGGGGGTCAATTTTCAGTGGCTGCACCCAATTTTTTAGCGGCATTATCCAGAAGAAAATCTGGAAGTTATCCAAGTCCCACGGATATTCAGTACCAATAACCGGATAACTACACAGAAAAGATAGGATCGCAAAATAGCACTAACTTAGCGGCCCTTTTACAAAGTGCCAGTAAGTCCAACGCAGGCTTACTGCTCGCTCTTCCGGCACTACCGCCAGCCCAACGCAGCAGCCGGCAGTAGTCTCGCCCCGAACGTGCACCATTTCTGTGGAAAAAAGAAAACCCCGGAAATAGCTTGCACGGCGATAACGTGGCGGTAATCGGCCATCACCGTGCACTGCCTGGTTACCGCCGGCTTAGCGAGGGAGCCTTTATCACCACCTCAATGAGTGGTGGTAAGGGCTGCCCACTCCACACGGCAAGAGTTCTCACCATGTGGCCATTTTATTTTGGCTTCTACCGACTGCGTAAAAAACAACCCTGGCATGCAGGAAAAATGGCCCCCGCCATTAGTGCAAGGCCATTTTTCCCGCAGCTTGGTAAAAGGACCCCTTAGCCTGCTTTGTAGCAGAAACTTTATGTGGGAGTGTGAGGATGTCTTTAGGATGTTGCCACTTCCATTTGAGGATCCTCCCTCACAGTGTCACAGCCACATTAAAATCCATAGTTCTGCCAAGGGAGAAGTGACACAGGATGGATGGAGCCAGAAGGACATTATCTAGGAAGTATAAAAGCCCAGGGACAGCTAGGCTAAAGAAACCCAAGGGAAGCAGAGATACCCAATTGTATTTGCCTCCCACCACCTACATGTGAACTGCAACTCCTACAATCAGGTAGGCCAAGTTCTACTTGGAATCTTGCAAGTTTGGATTTTTGACCCAAGTAACTGCTACAGACTACATTGGTAACTCGAGGGAACCAGACCAGAGACAAATAAAGTGTACTGTCATGCTGATAGACAGTACTGTACAAAAAGCAAAAAAAAAAAAGTACTAGCCTTCACAAGCGGAAGAAATCATTTAATCGCAAAACATGTGCCTTGTAATCTTGTACCATTGACCCAACATGGGCCATGTTTCGGTGCAAAGCGCCTGCATCAGGGGTCGTTTGATTGTTATTGTTGGGAATGCAGAAACCAGATGAAAAGCTGAATGCACATTAAACGTAACTAAAGGGACAATGTATACAAAATGTTTCTGCTTGCTCAACACAGCAGCACAGCGTCCCTTTTTCTCAGAGTGTAATCTACAGTCCGGCAGGAGTAGGCCACTGGAGAACCTTATTACGTCTAAGGAACATTTTTGTATTCATTTGCTCTCCTCCACCTGTGAACGGAACAGGACCCCTAGCTGATACTTACAATATTCAGCCAGCAGTGGGCAGCACTTTGACTGTTTGCTGCCAGCATTCAAACCGGATATTCAACACTAGGCAGTTTCCGATGCTCGGCATTGACTATCCGGATTTTTGAACATTGGCTAGCGCATGGCCGGTTAAGTCGATATTCAGACTTAACTGGCCTTGGCTTTAGCAGGCAAAGATAGGCCTGCTTTTTATGTGGCCTTATTTGGCTTCTAAACCTGGCCAGTTATGTTCCGAATACCGAGGGTTAACCAGTCGTGATTCCGGAACGCCCCCAACATCGCCAGCTTTATTTTCAGTACTAATTAGGCAGTTTCAGTGACAAAAACCAGTTAAACGCAGAGACATGATTTAACTGGTCGGCACTGATTATAGAATATGCTTAGTCCGTACTGATTTCAGCGCCAATTTTTTAGGCGCCATATATGCGTTGACTGCAAATATTCAGTGGGAGATATCTATGAGCACAACCTAGTGGACCTACCGCCCAGAAACGCCAAAAGATCGGCCCGCAAATTCCTCAATCTGAATTTCCCCAGCTGCAAAGGAATGAAATACAAACAGGCTTATGCTACGACCTTTGCATACAAAAGCACACAGTCTTGGAATGCGTTACCCAAGACCCTGAAATCCATGAACAATCTAACCAGCTTCCGCAAAGCTCTGAAAACACACCTCTTTAACAAAGCTTACAAAAGTCACCCTCAATGATACAAATCATCCCCCAATCCACCCAAGCACACCTAAAACACTTCTCACACAACCTACCCAACATCCGCCCATCTAAATCCTCTTCTACCTCAGCTTATGATCAACTGTATTTAAATGATGTACTGACTTTATCATAACCTTACTCTGTAAGCCACAATGAGCCTGCAAAAAGGTGGGATAATGTGGGGTACAAATGCGATAAATAAATAATAAATAAATAAAATGAATATTCAGCGGAAGATAGCCAGTTAACTGGTTAAGTGCTATTTAACCAGCCAGGAGCCATTCCTTGTCAGTTAAATAGCGCTGAATATTGGGGGAGGGGGGAGTCAGTCTCTACCACCTACACAAGGAGGTATTCCACAAATTCACCATCCTTTGTGTAAAAAGAGTATTTCCTTAGAATTCAGCTAAGCATCCCCTTTAAACTTTATCCTATGCCCTCTCATTTCAGAGCTTCCTTTCAATTGCAAGAGACTCACCTTCTGTGGATTCATGCCAAGGAGAAATTTAAATATCTCTATTGTATCCCCTCTCTCCATCCTTTCTTCCAGAGTGTACATTGTAAAATCTATAAGTCTGTCCCCATGCTCTCTGTGACGGAGACCACTGCTCAGTTTTGCAGCTACCCGCTGGACCAACTCCATCCTGTTTGCATCTTCTTGAAGATTTTGATTAATTCCATTTAATTAAAAACGGTATATTAAAGCAATTATATAACACAATCTTGATTTCTGCTATACAAAAGCATTCAACACCAAGTGTGTATTGAATACGCTGCATGCGATGATTTTCCACCTTTCTGACAAAGGACAGTTCCAGCTCCTAGGGCTACAGAATGGACGCACTGTACTGTAAAATGAAGTACTTCTTTTAGGACAGCAGAGTATCAATCTCTTCCTGAAAGCTATTCCACCTTTTTATGAAGTCACCCAGCAACTGTTACAGTTTTGATACTGGATAGACCTTTTTATATGGTTCATATTATTAAAGTTACAGTTTAAACATTACAGATTATGTAAAGTAATAAATACTTTCATGATAGTGTCACTGGGGACTCGACCTGTAATGGTGTTCTACATTTTTGTCAGTAGGTTTTTATTTTGACAGTTTTGAAAGGTTATCTATCTATCTATCTAGGTTCAAATCCTATTTGCCAGAAAGACAATAATCGGTTCTGTTCAGCAACAGCACATCATTACCTTGGGCACTCAATTGTGGGGTGCCACAGGGATCCATACCAGGGGCGTAGCTACATGAGGCCACGGGGGCCTGGGCCCCCATAGATTTGGCACTGGACCCCCCCTGCCGATGACCCTCTTGACCCCCCCTCACCCGCCATCAACCTGCCGTCGCCGTCTGCTACCTTTGCTGGCGGGGGACCCCAACCCCGCCAACCGAGGTCCTCTTCTTCCTTCATTCTGTTTCTGAGTCTGACGTCCTACACGTACATCTTGTCGGTGTGTGTACTTATATGTGTGTTTTTGGCTCTACGCTTTCATGAAAACCGGAAGTTACATCAGACGAGGGTGGGACAAAGGGAAGGAAGGCCAGAAGACAGGCGATCTGCGACTGCCGCCTTGAATGCAGGGGGCCCAGAGCCGTGGAAGCAGGCAGGTGAGACCGCGGACTGCAGCGGCGTGGGGAGTGACGGGGGCCAGCATCGGGGCGGCCTTGCCCCGGGCCCGGCCTAGTTCCCATGCAATTTCATTGAGTGTCCCCTGGTCTTTGTACTTTTTGTACTTAGACTGTGAGCCCTCTAGAGACAGAGAAAGTACCTGCATACAATTTGTACAGTGCTGCGTACGTCTAGTAGTGCTATAGAAATGATTAGTAGTAGGATGAGAGGAAAAAACGATTCACCTCCACCCGTTCCACTCCACTCAGGATTTTGTAGACCTCAGTCATATCCCCCCTCAGCCGTCTCTTTTCTAACCTGAAGAGTCCTAACCTCTTTAGCCTTTCCTCATACGGGAGCAGTTCCATCCCCTTACAGTATGTTGTGTATTCCTGAGGAATAGGAAGGATTTATATTATTTGAAAAAGGAGCCTAATGGTTAGGGGAACTGGGTTCAGCTCCTTGTGACCCTGGGCAAGTCACTTAATCCTCCATTGCCCAGGTACAAAATTTAGGGGTCCTTTTCCAAAGCTGCATTAAGTACTAATATGCGCTTCACATCAAAAATAGCCTAGCATGTGATGAACTAAAGTTTCGGCATGTGCATGTGATTATGGTATGGCAATTATTTTTTTGTAATTATTTTTGAGGGGAATGTGTCGAGACAGAGAGTGGGTATTCCTGTGCTACTTAGCACATTTCAGGGGTAGACAGTGCTGGGGGGCGGCAGTTCTCCCCCCTCCCACTGCTCACCACTACACCCTTGCGCCACCACCTCCTCCTGCACCACCATACAGAGTAGCGGCAGCAGGCAGGAAAGAGTGGAATTCTTTCCTGCCCCTGCAGATGCCACTAGAACGCTGGGCCCTTTAAGGTACGACTGGGGAGAGCTGCAATGTTCTGCAGCGGCAACCAGGCAGAGCCTCTGGGCCCTTGGGCATTGCCCGGTTGCCCAAATGGTCAGTCCACCCCCAACACATCTACATTACCACATAAGGCACTGCCCCTTTCCAGGGTCAGAATTTTTAATTCCCCTTGAACTCAGGGTGAAATAGGAGCGCATAATCAAGACATCACAATTTGAAAAAACACACACACACACACACACACACACACACACACACACACAAACATGGTGGCTACATGCACCACTTTGGCAATATCCAGGTTCCAGTTTCATTTTCTTTGTATAGAACCCAAAAAGGATCCAACACAGGACTATGGAAACTTTATACAAATGAGCTCCTCCATAGCCATTCCCTTTACTGCTTTTCATAAGAAGTTCCCTTTCTTTTGAACAACTTAATGTCTCTTCCTTTTCCTGAAACAGAGTTTATCAGGGAAGGAAGGAAGGAAGGAATGCCCTACTTCCCAAATGGTCTCACTTCATGAAAATGCTGGTGCAAACAAAAATATCTATTTCATATCTTTTGTTTGGCCTCTGTTGCAAGCCTGGGGCTCAAACCGCTAGCATATCCCTCATACAGTCACTCATAACGGAGGAGGCTAAATCTCCATTATACCCTCCCCTTATCCGCTAGCAACAATAAAATAAAAAACAAAACACTTTACTTACAAAGCAAGCCACTGGATTAACTGCCAGCTTTCAACTGAGCAGGAGCAATACAGGAACCCAACTGTTGAATACAATACACAAGTCTTTCAGGAGTCAATTTTCTATTTCCATTTCTTCATGCTTTTCAGGTGTTATAGAGACTGAGCTGTCAAACTCCATGGGCTCCTCCTTTGCTTCATTTGGAGTACTAGTGGCTTCCAAGGTTGGGGAAAATGCTCCGCCCCCCAGTCCAAGGTTCTAGGAGTTTTAAAGCCCCCCCCCCCCCTTTTCATGCAGTTCCCTCCCAATCTGTCTGGGTAATTTTTCCGGAACCTTCTTCACCTCTCCTTGGGTGCCTAGCAACCTTTTACTAGAAGACCCTGATCGCCCTCTGTTGGCTGCCAGCTTACTTGCAGCTGGTTTTCTTATGCTGTCTTCATGCCATGAAGGGGTAGGAGAGCATTGGGCTTGAGGTAGCAGGGCCCTTATTGTCTCCCTTCCTTCCTCCTCACACTTTGTGAAAGGACTTCCTAGATTATAAGCCCACTAGGGCCAGAGAAAAGACCTGTATATAATATGCAAAACACTTTGGTTGTACAGAAAGATGACTGTTATATATTTTGTGAAATAATATGCACGGACATAGGTTTAAATTTGTGTGATAGCATTTTGGCATTGCTGGGATTGATTCTAGGACCCTATTTCATAAAGGTCCACAGGGGCCTATGGGCCCTTTTTACAAAGCCGCATAGGCGCCTATACGCGCCCAACATATGCCAAATTGGAGTTACCACATGGTGCTTGCGGTAATTTCAATTCTGGTGCGCATCTGCTATGCACGTCTGAAAAATATTTTTTTTTATTTTTTGGTGCACGTAGCGGATGCGCTCCAACTGGCATCTGACACACGTAGGTCATTACCGCCCAAATTCTTTACCGCTAGGTCCATGGCTTGGGGTAAGGTCTGAGACCCAAAATGGACGCTCAGCAATTTTGATTTTGTCGCACGTCGCATTTTCGGGGGAAAAAAAGAGGCCTTTTTTTACAGGTGAGCTGAAAAATGATTCTGCGCGCACCCAAAACTCGCGCCTACACTACCGCAAGCCATTTTTCAACATGCCTTTGTAAAAGGACCCCTGTGTTTCCTTATAAAACAGATTTAACACAGGCGCCGTTTTCCAGCATTGGCATTGGTTTGCTTTTATAAAATTACCCCTCAATGCTTAAGAAGGTGCCTATGCTTTTACTGTGCTATATAATTTCATTTCAGGATATTGAGGTAAGAATATGGTATCGACCATGATGCCGGAATCGATCCTTCATTTATGACATTGATAACATATTTCTAATGTGGCAATTAGTTTTGATTTACTGCATTTCAGTTTACATTGCAATTTTGAGTTGACAATTGGCAGATCAATTAACATATATTGAGATATAGACAAAGACAAATTGAAAGAGAGAGGGAGGTTTTCCTAATTCTGATCCAGCAAAGATTGCTTTTATGTGTAAACACAACTATTTCTACTCACTGTAAATGCTACATTTATGAGTCTATCACCTTGTATACAATTTATACTGACCCAGCAGAACTGCTTGAGTAAGAAGCAAAAAAGAAAGTGTACAGCTCATATAATTAAATCATTTGCATGCAAAATGGGAAGTTAATGGGACAGATGCATGACCGGATAAATTATCATGGGAATACAAAGCCTTTCATAGCTCAAACAGCTTGAATTCTGGCCATTGCTGGCAGTCATTCGGTTGTTCCATTTCAAACAAGCTGATTCACTCGGTTCTGTTTATTTATTTATTTGTTACATTTGTATCCCACATTTTCCCACCTATTTGCAGGCTCAATGTGGCTTACATAGTACCGTAAAGGCGTTCGCCAATTCCGGTATGAACAAATACAAAGTGATATTGTGGTAGAATAAGGTTCATGTGTAACAGACACATTAGGGAATCGCGGAGAGGAAGAGTTCTTATATGTCCATTACGAGCTTTGGTTTCGTTGTGTTGCAGGGTTCAGGCATTTAAGTTGGGTCGGTAGGGTATGCCTTTTTGAACAGGTTAGTTTTTAATGATTTCCGGAAGTTTAGGTGATCATAAGTTGTTTTCACGGCTTTTGGTAATGCGTTCCATAGTTGTGTGCCTATGTAGGAAAAGCTGTATGCATAAGTTGATTTGTATTTGAGTCCTTTGCAGCTTGGGTAGTGGAGATTTAGGTATGTTTGTGTTCATTCTGTTGTGTTTCTGGTTGGTAGGTCTATGAGGCCTGTCATGTATCCCGGGGCTTCGCCGTAGATAATTTTATGAACCAGGGTGCAGATTTTGAAAGCAATATGTTCTTTGATTTATTTGATTTATTTTATTTGTTGCATTTGTATCTCACATTTTCCCACCTCTTTGCAGGTTCAATGTGGCTTACATGGCATCGTAATCGGCGTTAACTGATTTCGGTATGAACAAATACAAGTTGCGATTAATATCAAGGTGATATGGTAGAGTGAGATACATGTATGGTAAAGACAATTGGGGAGAACTTAGAGAGGGAAAGGAAGAGTTAGGATATGTCCGTTATGATCTTTGGTTAAGTTGTGTCGCAGATGTCCAGGTTTTTTATGTTGGGTCGGTGGGGTATGCCCTTCTGAACAGTTCTGTTTTTAGTGCTTTCTGGAAATTCATGTGGTCAAGTGTGGTTTTTACATCTTTTGGTAGTGCGTTCCACATTTGTGCGCTCAGGTAGGAAAAGCTGGAAGCATAGGTGGATTTCTATTTGAGTCCTTTGCTGCTTGGGTAATGGAGGTTTAGGTATGATCGTGCTGATTTTATGGTGTTTCTGGGTGGTAGGTCGATGAGGTCTGTCATGTATCCTGGTGCCTCGCCATAGATGATTTTGTGAACTGTCGTGCTGATTTTGAATGCGATACGTTCCTTAATTGGGAGCCAGTGCAGTTTTTCTCGGAGGGGTTTGGTGCTTTCGGATCACGTTTTTCCAAATATAAACCTGACTGCTGTGTTTTGAGCGGTCTGAAGTTTTTATATAATTTGTTCTTTGCATCCTGCATAAATTCCATTGCAGTAGTCTACATGGCTTAGTACCATTGATTGTATCAAGTTGCAAAATGTTTCCCTCGGGAAGAATGGTTTCGCGCGTTTGAGTTCCACATTGAATGGAACATTTGCTTTGTTGTAGATTTCACTTGGTTCTCTAGTGTGAGGTTAAGGTCGATTGTAACACCAAGAATTTTCAGGCTGTCTGAGATAGGGAGGGTATAATCTGGGGTGTTTATGTTTACTGGTCATAGCTAAAATTTGCTTTTGAGTCAGTCGTTGCCATAATTGACTGGTCTATGCATTGTGGTCTATCACACTAGTCATTTATTGGGAGGTTAGTTGCTGACAATGAGGTTACATGGAAATATCTTTAGACCAAATAGGAGGAAATATTTTTTCACTCAACAAATAGTTGAGCTCTGGAACTTGTTGCTGGAGGATGTGGCAATAGCGGTTAGCATATCTGGGTTTAGGGAGGGGTTGGACAGGTTCCTGGGGGAAGGATCTATAGTGTGCTACTGAGACTGATGTGGGGAAGCCATTGCTTGCCCTGGAATTGGTGGCATGAAATATTGTTACTCTTTGGGGTTCTACATGGAATGTTGCTACTATTTGAGATTCTGAATGTAATCAAAAGAAATAGAATAAAAGAAAACAGAGAAAAGAAAATAAGATGATACCTTTTTTTTATTGGACTAACTTAATACATTTTTTGATTAGCTTTCGAAGGTAGCCCTTCTTCATCCGATCAAAAATAAGCAAATGTTGATATATGACTGCATATATAAGTAAAACATCAATTTCCATACGTTTATTCATTTGCTTTTTCATGCAGCTATATGCGATACCTTCCATCTTTTCTTTCCTATGTTTTATTTTATTCTATTTCTATTGATTACCTTTTAAAAGTGGACTAACAAGGCTACCACATCTCTCTACTCAAGATTCTGAATGGAATCTTGCTATTCTTTGGGGATCTACATGGAATCTTGTCACTCTTTAGTGTTCCAGAATCTTGCTGTTCTTTGGGGTTCTATATGGAATGTTGCCATGATTTGGGTTTCTGCCAGGTACTTGTGACCTGGCTTGGCCACTGTTTGGAAACAGGATACTGAGCTAGATGGACCATTGGTCTGACCCAGTATGGCTACTCTTATGTTCTTATTTGAGACCGGCATGGAAAGCAACTGCTTGCCCTGGGATTTGTAGTATAGAATGTTTCTACTCTGAGATTCTGAATGGAATCTTGTCCCTCTAAGATTCCAGAATCTTGCTGTTCTTTGGGGTTCTACATGGAATGTTGCCACGATTTGGGTTTCTGCCAGGTACTTGTGACCTGGCTTGGCCACTGTTTGGAAACAGGATACTGGGATAGATGGACCATTGGTCTGACCCAGTATGGCTGTTCTTATGACCTAAGAAGAAAGGTAAGTCTCCTATATGCTCTGTCATTAAAAGATGATCTTGAACATCATACTTTGAAGATGTACTGAATGCACTACAAATAATAATAACAGACAGAGAATCCTACAACATTACAAATTGTTATCATTATCTGTCTTATCAACAGCAAAACAGCAGATGCAGGCTAGAATTGGACATCATAATAAGAAAACCCCTCTCGCTGTCAGGTGTTAAGTAGGTGTGTTGTTTGTATTCCTAAGATTGCAAAAGAATTATATAATAATTTATTAAATATGAAAGACGTCAATTTTATATCTTTGTAACAAGAGCATTTGCTGTTTTGGTTCCAGAAAACTATAATTGTACGTCCCCAAACTGTTTGCTCTGCATTTTCCCTTCTCCTGCATAATTTCAGCCTCATAGTGTACAATTTACTGCAGCAGAATTTTTAAAATGTGTCTACCAAAGCAGAAGCCTGTGCTCAGATGCAATAAAAACACAGAAGCAACTCACTTTCCAGAGACAGATGTTATAAAATGTATTCAGTACACTTTACTGAGCAAAAATATGGAGGCTATATATATTTCATCTTTCGTCCTGAAAAGATTGCAATGTGCTTCACCATTATAGCACATCAGAAACCCCTTCCAGTCACCTCTGCGTTAGATGGTCTGGCTTGCTGTAGTAACACCTGAGCTAAATGATCTTTTCTAAATGTGAAATAGAAAAGGATCAAGTATGGGTTTTTATGCTGCCCAACATACTCAAATGTTAGAACTATATATACTGTATAAAAAGGGACTATGGGGGGGGGGGGGGGGTTATAGAACACTGCCCCTCACCTTTAAGAAAAGTCCCTCTCTAACTAGACTTGGCCACCTTAAGAGCTCAGACCCCACCCCAAGAGGAAGTGAGCCAGGAGGGGCGGAGTCAATACCTGGGAGTTTAAATGACAGGGCCAAGCTAAGGTTAGAGAGGCCCAGGAAAGGAAGAACTGAAGCAAAGTCTATGCCTTTACGGAATATGTTTAGCTGCGATGACCTGGCTGAGGTAACTCAATTTTATAACTACTACTATTATTTATTATTATTATTATTAATAATTACATTTGTACCCCACGCTTTCCCATACATAGCAGGTTCAATGCGGCTTACATAGTAAATAGAATTACAAAGTCTTGAAGGAGAATGTTACAAGTTGTAGTAAACATAGTAGTAGTGGGGTTTTGAGGATATGTAAATTGAGCATGGAGAGGTAAACAAAGATAGGATGAGCAAAAGGAGAAGAGATTGGGAGGGGTAAGGAGTAGGAAGGATGGAGTGGAAGAGATTGAGGAATGAGCATAAGGGAGGGGTAAGGAGTAGGAAGGATGGAGAGGAAGAGATTGAGGAATGAGCATAAGGAGATTGTGAGACATGGTCAAAGGTATAATAATCGTCGGGGCAGGAATCATATGGGTGGGCTTAAAAAGTTAAGTTGGGTCATTAGGGTAAGCTATCTTGAAAAGATATGGGAATTTAACTCGCCTTGAGCTACTACTGAAAAAGGAGTGAGCATAATCTAAACTCTGATTTTACAAAGCCTGGATATGCATGTTTCAAACTGAAAAAGCTGCAGCTGGCAAGGGGGTGTGATCTGGGCATTCTATTCCATGCGATTCTGATGCTTCTATATCGCCTTTCTCCGAGGGGGGCCTTGTCCTAAGCCGCGTAAGCGCCTACGCGCACCCAGCGTGCACCAATTCTGAGTTACCGCCCGCCCAATGATTTTTGTTTCGTTTCATTTCCTGTGTCATTTGTGGCCAATTCTTCTTTTGTTCATTATGGGAGAAATATCGTTTGTACTCACTCTTTTAGAAAAGGCGCACACTTTGCAAAGAGTGTAATATGCATACGCAGTGCCTATGCAATGATGCCCTCATGCATGAATGGGAAGAAAAAAAGCTACACTGGGCCTTCAAGAAAGAGGTAATTGCCGCCCTTTATTTATTGTTTGTTTATTTATTTATTGTGAGCAATGCCCGCCATGAGCCATGTTTCAGCGCACAAACGCCTGCCTCAGTGGTCAGAGTGTATCTTCATAATTATTTATTATTATTATTTATTGCATTTGTATCCCACATTTCCCCACCTCTTTGCAGGCTCAATGTGGCTTACAATACATCATGAATAGTGGACATGTATTAGAAGATAGACAATTAGTGATACAGAAGGATCTTGGGAACATGATAATGATAAAACATGATAGTAGTATAACAAGTAGATATTACTACTACTACTACTATTTAGCATTTCTATAGCGCTACAAGGTGTACATAGCGCTGCACAAACATAGAAGAAAGACAGTCCCTGCTCAAAGAGCTTACAATCTAATAGACAAAAAGTAAAGTAATCAAATCAATTAATGTGTACAGGAAGGAGGAGAGGAGGGTAGGTGGAGGCTCAGTCCACCAATAAGAGCCAACCTCATCAGTGATGTCACAATGGCTTGATTGCCTGATACTTGGCTCACTTCTGATATTGTGATGTCATAAGGGAAAGGGGGAAAGGGAAATGGGACTTGATCTACTGCCTTTCTGAGGTTTTTGCAACTACATTCAAAGCGGTTTACATATATTCAGGTACTTATTTTGTACCAGGGGCAATGGAGGGTTTAGTGACTTACCCAGAGTCACAAGGAGCTGCACTGCACTAACCAATAGGCTACTCCTCTACTACTACTACTATTTAGCATTTCTATAGCGCTACAAGGCGTACGCAGCGCTGCACAAACATAGAAGAAAGACAGTCCCTGCTCAAAGAGCTTACAATCTAATAGTCAAAAAATAAAGTAAGCAAATCAAATCAATTAATGTGAACGGGAAGGAAGAGAGGATGGTAGGTGGAGGCGAGTGGTTACGAATCTTGCATGGAATCTTGTCACTCTTTAAGATTCCGGAATCTTGCTATTCTTTGGGGTTCCACATGGAATGTTGCTACTCTTTGAGATTCTGCATGGAATCTTGTCACTGTTTAGGATTCCAGAATCTTGCTATTCTTTGGGGTTCTACATGGAATGTTGATACTCCTTGAGATTACTACTACTACTATTTAGCATTTCTATAGCGCTACAAGGCGTACGCAGCGCTGCACAAACATAGAAGAAAGACAGTCCCTGCTCAAAGAGCTTACAATCTAATAGACAAAAAAATAAATAAAGTAAGCAAATCAAATCAATTAATGTGAACGGGAAGGAAGAGAGGAGGGTAGGTGGAGGGGGGTGGTTACAAGTGGTTACGAGTCAAAAGCAATGTTAAAGAGGTGGGCTTTCAGTCTAGATTTAAAGGTGGCCAAGGATGGGGCAAGACGTAGGGGCTCAGGAAGTTTATTCCAGGCGTAGGGTGCAGCGAGACAGAAGGCGCGAAGTCTGGAGTTGGCAGTAGTGGAGAAGGGAACAGATAAGAAGGATTTATCCATGGAGCGGAGTGCTGAATATAAGTGGAGGAGTTGTGTATATTCACATTGGTTGATCTTTGTGGTATGCCTTGTTAAAGAGATGGGTCTTCAGTAGTTTGCGGAAGTTCGTTAGTTCATGGATCTTTTTTTAAGTTGCGCGGCAATGCGTTCCATAACTGTGCGCTCAAGTAGGTCAAGTTTGACGTGTGCATTAATTTGTATTTTAGACCTTTGCAGTTAGGGTAGTGCAGATCTAGGAATGTGCGGGATGATCTTTTGGCATTCCTGGGTGGTAGGTCTATCAGGTCTAACATCTAGACAGGGCCGCCGAGAGGGGGGGCAGGGGGGCCAAAATTCCCCGGGCCTCCAAGGGGGGCCCGGCGCTGCAGTCCCCTCCACCCCCCCCCCCCCCCCTCTGTCCACCACTGGGCCGGGCCCTTCTGAATTCAAATCATAGTGCCTCACCTCCACCTCGCTTCATGTGAAAGAAGCGCAGTAGCGGCTGTCTGCAGATAGCCTCCCTTCGAGCCATCCCTCCCTGTGTACCGTCCTCGTCTGACGTAACTTGCGTGAGGGCAGGACACAGGGAGGGAAGTTTCAAAACCACCAAACTGACAGCGTCTGGCTTGGCGAAACGGATGATTAGCAGTCGTTGGTTATTTATCTAGACTGTATGAATATCTTTATCTAGATTGTGAAGATACACTCTGACCCCTGAGGCAGGCATTTGTGCACAGAAACACGGCCCGTGTCGACCTTGTTCACAATAAAGGACGGCAATTATCTCTTTCTTGAAGGCCCAGTGTTGCTTTTTTTTTTCTTCCTGTTGTGTGCTTGTATGCTGTAATACCCTCTCTTTTGTGACTGCTCATGCATGAATGATCAGGAAACAATGTACAAAAAGCCAACAATTTGTTTTGCCCTTTCATTTCAGGCAAACAAATAGCAGAAATCAACACAAACAATCTGTTTTACTAAATGTCAGAGATATTGAAAACTTCTTTATTAGAATCAACGTTAAAGGTTTTGAAATTAATAATTCATCTTATTTATTGATTTTTGAGGACCTTCAGTCGCTACAGCTTGACTGAGGGCATTTAATTTGGCTGAGCCGACTGAATTATCCCCTTGCCTTTCGTATAAATTGTTTTATTTGTGGCCTTAGGGACATGGAGGGGTGAACGAGAGGAAGCTTCGAGCAAGAAGGCCCTGTGTTTATCCTTTTTAGGTGTTTCACCCTTACCGAGTTTAGCTCGCTCTACTGGGTTGTATTGAGGATTGTATGTTCAATTGAGCGAGCTTCCGCTTACTTTGTTACTAAATGCTAACCGCAAATATACCATGTTGGATGTTACATAAGTACATAAGTGTTGCCATACTAGGACAGACCAAAGGTCCATCAAGCCCAGCATCCTGTTTCCAACAGTGGCCAATCCAGGTCACAAGTACCTGGCAGAAACCCAAATAGTAGCAACGTTCAGTGTAGAACACCAAGGAGTAGCAAGATTCTAGAATTCTAAAGAATAACAAGATTCCATGCAGAATTTCAAAGTATAGCAACATTCCATGTAGAACCCCAAACAGTAGCAAGATTCCATTCAGAATCCCAAGTACATAAGTGTTGCCATACTGGGACAGACCGAAGGTCCATCAAGCCCAGCATCCTGTTTCCAACAGTGGCCAATCCAGGTGACAAGTACCTGGCAAGATTCCCCCAAAATACAATACATTTTACACTGCTTATTCTATAAATAAGCCGTAGATTTTATCCAAGTCATTTTAATAACAGTGTATGGACTTCTTGTTTAGGAAGCCATCCAAACCTTTTTTAAACCCCGCTAAGCTAACCGCTTTTACTGCATTCTCTGGCAACGAATTCCAGAGTTTAATTGCACATTGAGCGAAGAAATATTTTCTCCAATCTGTTTTAAATTGACCACTTTCTAGCTTCATTGCGTGCCCCCTAGTCCTAGTATTTTTGGAAAGAGTAAACAAGCGATAAACATCTACCCGTTCCACTCCACTCGTTATTTTATAGACCTCTATCGTATCTCCCCTCAGCCGCTTTTTCTCCAAGCTGAAGATCCCTAGCCGCTTTTGCTTTTCCTCATAGGGAAGTCGTCCCATCCCCTTTATCGTTTTCGTCGCCCTTCTCTGTACCTTTTCTAATTCCACTATATCTTTTTTTGAGATGTGGTGACCAGAATGTGCTCCAAACCATACGTTAAGAGCCTAACGCAGAAAGGGGCCCTATCCAGCTTATTTTCGAAGGAGATCGCCGGCCATCTTCCGACACAAATCGGGAGATGGCCGCGCCAACTGCTTTCTGTCGCGGAGCCGGCCAAACTTGAAGGGGGCGTTTCGGTAGGGTAGCGAAGGCGGGACGGAGACGTGCTTTGAAATGGCCGGCTTCGCCTGATAATAGAAAAAAGAAAGCTGGCCTTGACGAGCATTTCGCCGGCTTCACTTGGTTCCTTTTTTTTTAGGACCAAGCTTCAAAAAGGTACCCCAACTGACCAAATGACCACTGGAGGGAATCGGGGATGACCTCCCCTTACTCCCCCAGCGGTTACCAACTCCCTCCCACCCCCCAAAAAAAACTTTGCCAGCCTCTAAGCCAGCCTCAAATGTCATACCCAGCTCCCTGACAGCAGTATGCAGGTCCCTGGAGCAGTATTTAGTGGATGCAGTGCACTTCAGGCAGGTGGACCCAGGCCCCCCCCCCCCCACCTGTTACACTTGTGGTGATAAATGTTAAGCCCTCCAAACCCCCCCCCCCCAAAACCCACTGTACCCACATGTAGGTGCCCCTTTTCACCCCTAAGGGCTATGTTAATGGTGTACAATTGTTGAGAGTGGTTTTGGGGAGCTCAGCACCCAAGATAAGGGAGGTATGCACCTGGGAGCAATTTTTGAAGTCCACTGCAGTGCCCCCTAGGTTGCCCGGTTGGTGCCCTGGCATGTGAGGGGGACCAGTGCATCACAAATGCTGGCCCCTCCCACGACCAAATGCCTTGGATTTGGCCGGGTTTGAGATGGCCGGCCTCGGTTTCCATTATGGGCGAAAACCGAGGCCGGCCATCTCAAACCCGGCCATCTCTGACATTTGGCCAGCCCCAACCGTATTATCGAAACGAAAGATGGGCGGCCATCTTTTTCGATAATACGGTTCGGGACTGCTCTTTGCGTTGCCAGCCAAATAGATGGCCGGCCATCTATTTGGCCGGTGCCGTTCGATTATGCGCCTCTATGTATCTTTATATTATAGCACCTAAGTAGTCATCCACTTGCTTTCTTAAAGTAGGCATTGCCTTATAAAATTAAGGGGTGATTCTATAAAGTTACTTTCATGTATAAATGGCATATGCATATGTAATCAAAAAATCTTAAATTGCCCGGAGTGCAATAATATATCTCAAAAACACACACACAAAAAAAAAATCACTCCTTTTGTGCAGTCTGTAGATGAGCGCAAGCCCTTGAACTGTAATAGAAAAATTTTTTTGTAAATGAAGTAGCCTCAATAGCCCAGGGAACCTACAATTAGGACTCCACTGAATTGGCTAAAATCATGGGCTCTCCCAACCTTCCGAAAAAACTCACAGACAACAAAAAACTCCCTAACTAAGGGAGAAAAAGGTTCTGTGAGCAAAAAGCGGAAAGCGGAGTATTTTCAATTATTAAAGAACAGTCCAAATCTATGCTCCCATCTCTGTTTCACAGCTCAATGCTACCCAGCTCAAGGCTAATCCCATAACACTCTTACTGTTTTCAAATGTTTGTGACTCATAGCTCTTTTGCCTTATACTTGCACTCCACTGAGTATTGGAACTTTCTACTGTTTAACTGGTTCTCATTATATTTATGCAGCATGGTTTATTATTAACAAAATGTAACAAATAAAAAATAAATAAATAAAACTATCCTCACAGAGCCTAATTTTATAACAGGGTGCTTAGGTGAGAAGTCCATAATGGTGTCTATTTTAAGTCTGTTTAAGGCAACAGGGCTGTCCATGCACCTTTATGAAACAGACTCCCAGATCCTGAGGCACAAATGCTGATAGTCACATTTATAAGGAATGTACAGGCCAAGAATTTTCACTTTTTTTTTTTTTGTTTGTTTCCTATGTTGTCATTTGAGGGAATTTTCAATTTGTTCAGGTTTTTAATTATTTTCAGAAAATAATGCTAATAGTGTTGCCCTATTACTCAATACATTCCTCCTGCATTGGCTTGTTCATTTTTTTCCTTGCGTGACCAATGTCCGTGTATTTCATTGGTGTTTTGAGCAAGATTAGTTTCAACCCATAAGCCCATAAGCACTGCCACGCTGGGAAAAGACCAAAGGTCCATCAAGCCCAGTACTCTGTCTCCGACAGCGGCCAATCCAGGCCCCAAGAACCTGGCAAAAAAACAAAAATGTAATAACGATCAATGGACTTTTCCTTCAGAAATCTGGCCAGACCCCCTTTAAACTCAGCAAGGCCAGCTGCCGTCACTACCTTCTCCATCAAAGTACTTTTCTTTGCTTAACTTCTCTGTTCCGGAATGTTCTCCCTCGTTCAATATGAGCAGAACCCTCTCTTAAGGCCGCTCTGAAGACCCACCTTGTTAATTTAGCTTTCAGGGATGTTGTTATTGGCCCAGGGTTGCGGTGACAATTGAGGTCTATGTCTGTTTATAGTCCTTTCTTCTTCTTTTGTTTAATATTTTTATTGGTTTTCAATACAATACAAGCAAGAAGCAACAGCTATGCAACAGGAATCATAACAGTGTACAAAGTTATTCAGAAAGAAAGAGAAAAGGGAAATAAAGCATATCTCGCAAAATAATCCTTTAAGTTTGCCTTGCATGAGGAGAAATGGAGGGGCATAATCGAACGAAAACGTCTATCTCCATGGGCGTTTATCTCCGAGAACGGGTCCGTGAAGGGGCGGACCGAACTGTATTTTCGAAAAAAATAGACGTCCATGTTTTATTCGACAATGTGTGAGCTGGGCGTTTTTGTTTTTTCAGCGATAATGGAAAATGAAAGCGCCCAGCTCAAAAACGAATAAATCCAAGGCATTTGTTCGTGGGAGGGGCCAGGAGTCATAGTGCACTGGTCCCCCTCACATGCCAGGACACCAACCGGGCACCCTAGGGGGCACTTTTACAAAAACAAAACAAAAGGTAAAAGAGCTTCCAGGTGCATAGCACCCTTCCCTTGTGTGTTGAGCCCCCCAAATCCCCCTCAAAACCCACTGCCCACAAGTCTACACCATTACTATAGCCCTAAGGGGTGAAGGGGGGCACCTACATGTGGGTACAGTGGGTTTGGGGGGGTTGGACGACTAAGCATTAAGCAGCACAATTGTAACAGGTAGAGGGGGATGGGCCTGGGTCCACCTGCCTGAAGTCCACTGCACCCCCTAACAACTGCTCCAGGGACCTGCATACTGCTGCCAGGGAGGTGGGTATGACATTTGAGGGTGAAAATAAAAAGTTGTGAAACATCATTTTTTGAGGTGGGAGGGGGTTAGTGACCACTGGGGGAGTCAGGGGAGGTCATCCCCGATTCCCTCCAGTGGTCATCTGGTCATTTAGGGCACTTTTCGGGGCCTTATTCGTGGAAAAAACAGGGTCCAGGAAAAGTGCCCTAAATTCTAGCTACAAACGCATACTTTTTTCCCATTATTGGTGAAATGCGCCCATCTCTGTTTGGCAGATAACCACGCCCCAGTTCCGCCTTCGCCACACCTCTGACACGCCCCCATCAACTTTGTCCGCATCCGCGACGGAGTGCAGTTGAAAACGTCCAAAATCGGCTTTCGATTATACCGCTTTATTCGTTTTTGTGAGATAAACGTCCATCTCCCGATTTAGGTCGGAACTTGGGCATTTTTCTCGTTCGATTATAAGCAGGATGGTCTCTTACTTCCAAACTCCTAATGTACCACGTTGTGCTTAATATCACTAGCCGCTGCTCTTCCGATGTCTATGGCATTTGCATGTAATGGCTTTTTTTTCCCTTTCTCTTTCTTCTTCCTTTGTATCTTCATCGCTCACTTTCATTTTCTTTCTATTTTCCTGACTCTTCTCGTCTATCATTATTTTGGCATTCTTTCCCATGTTATATTGAGGGGCATTTTAGAAAAGACATTCAGATCAGAATTTAGACATTTATTTATTTATTGCATTTGTATCCCACATTTTCCCACCTCTTTGCAGGCTCAATGTGGTTACAAAAATCATGAATGGTGGAAATATATTAGAAAATAGACATTTAGTATTACATAAGGATCTTGGGTAACATGATAATGATAAAACATGATAGTAATATAACAAGCAAATATTATAAGACAGTTCTGGATATATATGTAGGAGTTCACATTTGTTGATCTTTATGGTATGCCTTGTTAAAGAGATGGGTCTTCAGTAGTTTGCGGAAGTTCGTTAGTTCGTAAATCATTTTTAAGTTGTGCGGCAATGCGTTCCATAGCTGTGCGCTCAAGTAGGTAAAGGTTGACGCATGCATTAGTTTGTATTTTAGACCTTTGCAGTTAGGGAAGTGTAGATTCAGGAATGTGCGGGATGATCTTTTGACATTCCTGGGTGGTAGGTCTATCAGGTCTGACATGTAGGCTGGTGCATCTCCGTGTATGATTTTGTGAACTAGGGAGCATATTTTGAACGTGATGAGTTCTTTAAGTGGGAGCCAGTGTAGTTTCTCTCGTAGGGGTTTAGCACTTTCATATTTTGCCTTACCGAATATGAGTCTGGCTGCAGTATTCTGGGCATTCAAGTCAGGATGCCTGAAGTTCTGTGAGTATCTTAGAAAAGGACCTGCTGATGAGCTGGTGAAAAGGATATTCATGTGCGAGTGACTTAACAGATGTCTGAAATAGCAATGGAGCAGCACAGAAATATAAACTTATCTGTGGCAGTATATCAACGTCCATGTTATGAAATGGCAACATAGATGTTTATGTGCTATAAAAAGAACACAGGCACAAAAGGGGTTCGAAGTTTCCACAAAAAGTACAACAAAAAAGAAGAAAAAAGTGAAAAAACACAACTTCAAGAGATCAATCCGAGACAAGGGGTGAGATGCTCCAGGAAAGCTTTATAAGGGACCCTACACGGTCCGTGTTTTGGCTTTTATTAGGGACCTGTTGGTACGAGGCAATACTTTTTATTTCATTTTATTCAGAGACGACATTTTATGAGCTCCATTGTCTGTCAGTATATTTTGTGCAACTACTGATCGACCCCTGATGAAGGCTTTTTTAAAAGCCGAAACACGGACCGTGTAGGGTCCCTAATAAAGTTTTCCTGGAGCATCTCACCCCTTGTCTCGGATTGATCTCTTGAAGTTGTGTTTTTCCACTTTTTTCTTCTTTTTTGCTATAAAAAGAACACTCATGTCAGCCATTTTAGAAACAGAGATGTCTGTTTCTCCTGAAGCAGCAGGTTGTGAAACAGGGGCCTTTGTCAGGATTTGATAAGAGCTTCAGACTATAATAAGCTGCATAGAAATTGCAAGTTTTAAGATAGGTGAACTATTTCCCCACATTTAAGGTCCTCTGGACTAACTATTCCCAGTAGTGGTTGATTTCAAGTCTTGAACATTTACATTAATTTTAAGTTATAAGATGTGGTGTGGAAAAGATGGAGGATAATTTTCTGACCTATGATGTTTTCAATTGAAGTGTAAGAGCTGTGAATGTTGAATCACCCTTTTTCTTTTAAATTGTGAACATGTATTTTTTTCTCCATCTTTAAGCTGTGGTTTACGGATATCAGAACCAACTGGTAATAGTATTTTCAGAAGAGTTTGGTATAGATTTGTGGTTATTTTACTGTCCCTGGAGCATCAGACCACATCTTAAAGGGGCTATCTGTGCTGTCAGTCTCCCAATCAACACCCCCTCCCCTAATCAAGATTCCCCAGTCAACTCCCCCATGATAAAAGTCCCCTCTGATCATGGATCCTCCGACAGAAACTCCCTGGCCCTCCTGGCACACAACCCTATTGGTCCAGTGAGTCAGGTACAAAGGTGATCTTCAATCACTCCGACCCTTGCAGGCAACAGGTTTAAAATGGTCCATTGACCCTAGTGGTATTTTGGTACTCCTTATAATGGTTACTGGTACCATTTTGAACCCAAGGTTAGGAGCAACTGGGGATCGCTGCTTCGCAGGGACTCACTAGACCACCAGGTCATATGTCAATTCACCCAAGGGGGTCAGGGAATTTTCCATTGAGGGGTCCTTGATTGGGGTCCTTGATCAGGAAGAGGGGTCTTGATTGGTGGGGGGGGGGGAGACTTGATGAGGGAATGAATTGGAAACTGACAACACAGACACCCATTTTAACAAAAGCTGCCTGGGAACACTGGGCAATGGGTTGTGGTCTGATGTACCCAGGACAACAGAATAACGCTGGTTGTGAAGTGACTCCTAAGTAGTGTTACTCATTTACCTCAGGAATCAGTAACTTGTGGGACTGAGCTATTGCCAGTTGGCGACTCCCTAAATACGGAGCCATCATTTTGCTTTAATAGAGAAAATGGAACAGGGATTGTATGTTAATACCTCCCAACATATAAAGGATAATAGCATTTAATGGACACAGTTGAAAATCAATACTTTTGGAGCTGATCTGTGGAAGAGAATGTCATAGTCTGCACAGCTTTGGACCGATATGCTGAATAGCCCAATATCTAAAAATGAATGGATAGGCAAGTGCCATATCAGGCTGTTTGGCTCACTGAATAGCGAGATATCATCCATTTTAAAAGGGGCTGGAGACGAGGAAAGATGGAGACTGCACAAGAAATGTGGAAAACAAGCCAGCAGATCAGTATAATATCCAAAAAGACTTTACTGAAGATACCGTACATGAAACAAATGCCCGACGCAGGCCGTGTTTCGCCCAACAATAGGGCTGCATCAGGGGCTATGATAAATAACAAACATATAAAGTTAGAAGCATGAAATTATAAAACATAAAATATATAGATATCTATAAAGTATATATAAAAAATATAAAACATCGATAAAAATTGTAATGTACGTGTAAAACATTGACATGAATTATAAACATAGGGAGTCCCTATTGGATCGAAAATAAAATGGGTAAAGATAATATAGAAATGCATATGAGCATGCATAAAATATATATGCAGTGGACATGTAAAATAACACCAACATCAAATCATTATTTGAAAATCTAATATAAAAATGCATATAAATTAAAAACACATATAATACATAAATATTGTGAATTATATTGTAAAATACCAGCACAAGAAATTCAGCCTGTAAACATATATGTTATCCATTTAGTTTAGGATTAAGGGCGGGGGAGGGGGCGTTATCAACATGGTGCTATCATTACAACACAAGTTGTGCTATTTCAGCAGAGGCTCCCATTTTATGCAGTGAGACCCTGTGCTAAAACAGCACAATTTGTTGTATAATAACCCATCTTAATGATAGCCGCAGTGATAACTTCCCCCTAAATGTAAACATACGGCCACAGACTTATATAGACAGCAGCAGTGAATGTATATTTTCCAGTTAGGTGCTGGTGCCAGCACTTAATACAGTGAATATTTTCTTTTTACAGGCATCTCAAAGGCAGGAAAAAGAAATCATCATCTTTTCCTTTACCCCCCTCCCCCCCCCCTTTCTTCTCCCCTTGGTCTTTGCCCTTTTCCATCTTTCTTTCCTTCTTTTCTCTTACTCAGTAACCTTTCTTTGGGTTTCACCTTATTTGCAGATGGCACAGCTGAACTCTCCATTTTACAGGCTTTTGATAAACGTTTGCTCTATTTGCACATCACTGTGCTGTCAACAAGAAACTGATCGTGTTTGGATAGATGAACTTTCAAGAACAGCAGCTTTCAGCGGAGACAGGCGATAGAAGCAGCTTGGCGAGGAACATTTTTCAGCAATTAATCCCCCAGCTCCTCTTGTTTTTGTGTCAGACTTAACAACACATCAAAAATTAATTCTTCACTTTGTAATGCCTCGTCTTTTTGAAAGAAAGCAATTCCAAAGTTCAAGAGTTTAAGGATTCTTTTAATGTGTCATCGTATGCTCTTTTTCCTGAACAAAGATAATTTGTTGTGTATTTGACGTTAGCTGCGAGAAAGGTAAAAGTAATCCTTTTAGAACATTTCTGATACCAGCTACTTTAACTTCTGTACAGCACTGGCAGTAAACATTTCAGAGCATATTAAAAGGTGAATAAGGGAACAAAATGCATTCAGGCTTATTCACTGTTGTTATAACTGTATTGGCCCAAGGAACAACTTATTTATTTTGTAGGTTGATGCTTTCCGTATGCCTTAATGCGGAGCTAGCCTCAAAATCATAAACTGTGCCAATGGATAGTGAATACGTCATAAGCAATTATACAAATAGAATATCACAATACAAGAAGGGTCATGCTGGACCGGACCAATGGTCCAACGAGCCCAGCATTGTTACCTCCAAGTTTATTCAGAAATATCCAGAAACTTCCAGTAGGAAAGAGTGTTCTAGATTCATTAGACTTTTCCACATACTAAGCTCATTTTTAATACTGCCATAAAATTAGGCTATTTTCTTTTTTATTTTTGCAGGTTCCATGCCACTTTTTCCATTAGCGTTAACCTGGTAGCACACACTAATCGGAATGTGCCCAGCTGGTTAATGCAGATATGCCCATTCCTGACTCAAAAATATTTGTAAAAAGTTGTTAACATATACCTAGGGCATGGATAATGCAAAATTACCACAAAGCACTTGACATGTTTTGCAGTAAGTTTTTCCTGCATGCTAATTACACGTTACAGAAGAAAAGAAGTTTTAATGCCTCTGTATAAGTCATTGGTGAGGCCCCACCTGGAGTATTGTGTTCAGTTTTGGAGGCTGTATCTTGCAAAGGATGTGAAAAGAATTGAAGCGGTGCAAAGAAAAGCTACGAGAATGGTATGGGATTTGCGTTACAAGACGTACGAGGAGAGACTTGCTGACCTGAACATGTATACCCTGGAGGAAAGGAGAAACAGGGGTGATATGATACAGACGTTCAAATATTTGAAAAGTATTAATCCGCAAACGAACATTTTCCGGAGATGGGAAGGCGGTAGAACTAGAGGACATGAAATGAGATTGAAGAGGGGCAGACTCAAGAAAAATGTCAGGAAGTATTTCTTCACAGAGAGAGTGGTGGATACTTGGAATGCCCTCCCGCGGGAGGTGGTGGAGACAAAAATGGTAATGGAATTCAAACATGCGTGCGATAAACATAAAGGAATCCTGTTCAGAAGGAATGGATCCTCAGAAGCTTAGCCGAGATTGGGTGGCTGGGCTGGTGGTTGGGAGGCGCGGCTAGTGCTAGGCAAGACGTCTACGGTCTGTGCCCTGAAAATGGCAGATACAAATCAAGGTAAGGTATACACAAAATGTAGAACATTTGAGTTATCTTGTTGGGCAGACTGGATGGACCGTACAGGTCTTTTTCTGCCGCCATCTACTATGTTAGGGCTTAACATAATTTAGTTAAAAGGCCCCTGAGAAAGCCAAGTTTATCTAGCTAATAATTATTTATGGATCTCTCCTCAAGAAACATGTCCAAGCCAAGAATACCCTGCACCAGCTTTTAACATACAGGTCCCTTCTTCTAGTGATGCAACCAAATAACTCTGATCCATAAGTAATACTTTGGGGCAATGTACTATTGGTGATTTTGGTAAGTTTTCTCCAATTCATGATTGGTATAAGTCTTAGCCAAAGTGTTGCCATTCTGTAAATATGCACATATGTTACATAGCGTGTATTTGTCAGGAAGGCATACATATGGATGGATTCTGGTGGAGAATAGATTGGACTTATTGGTGGCAGTAAGTACTTGCATGAAAATTACCTCTGGGTATCTAACCTGCTACTTTAATATTGTATAAAGAAAGTCCGCTATACGTAGAATGAACTTAAGAACAGCCATACTAGGTCAGACCTATGGGCCATCAAATCGGTGACTAATCCAGTCACAAGTACCTGGAAGAAACACAAATAGTAGCAACATTTCATGCTATCAATCCCAGGGCAATCAGTGGCTTCTCCATATCTGCCTCAATAAAAGACTATTCCCCCCCAATATCCAAACCATGAACGGCATCTGGCCAGTTAAATGGCACTTAGCTTGCTAAGCACTATTATTCAGCATGAGATAGTTGGCTATCTCAGCTGAATATTTGCTCTTAGTGGTTAGCCAGATGACCATCTGTCATATAGACCAATTTCCTTATTTAACTTCAACACTAAGTTGTTTGTCAAGATGTTGACGAACTGTTTAGCTAAGCTTCTCCCAGATATAAGTGGAGTGTGCTCAAGTGGGATTTGTAAGAGGGAGGTCGGCTACCAAAAGTCTTCACCTCATTTTGGCTTCTTCAGAAGTAGTCCATTTCCACCAGCTTCCTTCACTTTTGGTCAGTTTCGATGATGGGAAGGCTTTTGACTTTGTTTATTGGAGTTTTCTTTTCCAGATTCTGAAGGCGTACGGGATTATGGGCTTTTTTATGCTGTGAGAGTTTTATACTCTGTCCTGGACGTAGTTATGTGGGCTAACGGGATTCTTTTTATCCATTTCCAGTCTGGCGTGGTGCTCACCAGGGATGTCCATTGTCACTGTTGCTTTTCGCTCTAGTACTTGATCCTTTGATCAGAAATATTTTAGTTAATCCAGAAATTGCGGGGGTGCCCTTTTGCTCCTCAGCCTTTAAGGTATCTGCTTCTGTGGATGATTTATTAGTCTACCTGATGGATCTTGTTAAATCGCTAGAGGATTGTGCAAAATTACAAGAGGACATTACAAGACTGGGAGACTGGGCATCCAAATGATAGATGACATTTAATGTGAGCAAGTGTAAAAGTGATGCATGTGGGAAAGAGGAACCCAAAATATAGCTTCGTAATGCAAGGCTCCACACTATCAGTCACTGACCAGGAAAGGGATCTAGGTGTCACTTGTAGTTTATCATCTTTTTTTGTGATGTTAGTTTTTGTCTAGGGGCCATTTTGTCAAGGGCTGATTTGTCAAGGGCTACTTTGTTACAAGGCTGTTTAGTCAGAGCTATTATGTTGGGGTGCCCTGTGGTGACATCAGGCCCTCATCAACACTTGTTTTCTGTGTCACACACAGGCTATAAATCTTATGCCCATTTTGTTTGTTCCAGTACCCAGTCAGCAGCCACTTTTGGGATTTAACCAACCCCTTTTTCTCCATCAGTTGAGCCTGCTACCTCTCAACCTACTTTCTCTCACCTCCCTCTACCCCTTCTCCTCTCCCCAAAACAAATGTTAATGGGAGAGCAAGACAGGAAAAATTCTCGCAAAAACTCACCCATACCAGAGCCTTCCCATTACACCTCTCACCCAAAAATACATCACCCCACCAAAACTGCTCCCTTAATATGTGTTTGCTTATGCTGTTAGTAAACGACTTTTTAAATGCTTGGTGCACACTGAAATAGGAAGATAGCCAGCCCAGGAATGGTATTCAATGATGATGAGTAGGAGGAACGGAAACAAATCTCTGGAAACCTGGAAGATATAATGGGGCACTTTGACAAACTAAAGAAT
Source organism: Microcaecilia unicolor (assembly GCF_901765095.1). Classification (NCBI taxonomy): domain Eukaryota; kingdom Metazoa; phylum Chordata; class Amphibia; order Gymnophiona; family Siphonopidae; genus Microcaecilia; species Microcaecilia unicolor. The sequence goes on from NC_044037.1 coordinate 291,848,292, forward strand.
AGCAAATTTATTTATTTATTTATTTATTGCATTTGTATCCCACATTTTCCCACCTATTTGCAGGCTCAATGTGGCTTACAGAGTTTGGTTATGACATAATCATTCCATGTTATCAGATAAAATTACTACTGTGCAAAGATTAAGTAAGGGAAGAGAGAAGGAAAGTGTTAGGCAGGATAGAAGGTGGACTTTAATAACTGGGTGGATTAGTGAGGTAGTTTTGTAAGATTATGGGTTCTCTTTGTTGAAGAGATGTGTCTTCAATGATTTGCAGAAGTTAGTTATTTCGTCAATAGCTTTTAGGGTGTGCATGCCAGAGTACCAATAGGGCTAAAAAAAAATGAGCATGCAGAGTCATTATTAGTAATAAGTATTTTATCTTTAAAATCAAGCATGATACTGGAAGATTGGAGAGTGACCGATGTAAAGCTAACTTTTAAAAAGGGTTACAGAGATGACCTGGGAAATTATAGACTGGTAAATCAGTGCTGGGCAAAATTATAGAGACTATTATAAATAATACAATATACTGAATGTATACATAAGCATGGATAAATTGGACAAAGTCAAAATGGCTTTAACCAAGGGAAATCTTGCCTCACAAATCTGCTACATTTCTTAGAAAGGGTAAATAAATATATTGATAAAGTTGATATTCTGCATCTGGATTTTCAGTAGACCTCATGACTGGCTCTTGATGAAATAAGAAAGTCATGCAATAGAAGACAGTCCCACTGTGGATTAAAATTTAGAACTGGTCAAAAGATAGAAAACAGAAAGTAGGTTTAAAGGTCAATATTAACTCTATTAACTCTACAACGAAGAAAATGGAAGCATTTCACAACCTGATACAATCAATGGTACTAAGCTATACAGACTACTGCAATGGAATTTATGCGGGATGCAAAGAACAACTCATAAAGAAACTTCAGACCGCTCAAAACACAGCAGCAAGGCTCATATTTGGAAAAACGTGATTCGAAAGAGCCAAACCCCTCCGGGAAAAACTACATTGGCTACCTATCAAAGAACGTATAGCTTTCAAAATCTGCACCCTGGTCCACAAAATTATCTACGGAGAAGCCCAGGGATACATGACAGACCTCATAGACCTACCATTAAGAAACACAATCAGATCAACTCGAACATACCTAAATCTCCACTACCCAAGTTGCAAAGGACTCATACAAATCAACTTATGCATCCTGCTTCTCCTACATAAGCACACAACTGTGGAAGGCACTACTGAAAGCCGTGAAAACAATGTATGACCACCTAAACTTCTGGAAATCACTAAAAACCAACCTGTTCAAAAAGGCATACCCTACTGACCCAACTTAAGTGTCTAAACCCTACCAAAGCTTGTAATAGACCTTGTACAACTCTTCCTCTATCCGATTCTATGTGTCTACAACACAGGAACCTTATTCGACCACATTAACTCTCTGTATTTGTTTCTCTACCGGAGAAGGCAAACGCCTCTACAGTACTATGGAAGCCACAATGAGCCTGTAAATAGGTGGGAAAATATGGGATACAAATGTAACAAATAAATAAATAATATTCTCAACGAAGAAGGGCAAATAGTTGGGATCCCCAGGAGTTTGTGCTAATTTTTAACATATTTCTAAATAATCTAGAAATGGGAATAACAAGCGAGGCGATTCAATTTGCTGACAGCACAGCTATTCAAATTTACTAAATCAGAAGAGGTCAGTGAAAAATTGGAAGAGGACCTTATGAGATTGGGGCACTGGACATCCAAATGGCGGATGATATTTAAGGCTAGATTCTATATATGGCACCCAAAACATCAGCACTGAAAAAAAGCACTATTCTATAAACCACGCATAAAGTTAGGCACGGTTTACAGAATATTACTTATGCCCAGGAATTGTGCCTAACTTTAGGCGCAGCCATTTGAACCAATGAAAATGTGGTATAAATGTACTCACCTAAATTAGGGACATATCCCCTTTATTCTATAACAATGCAAGTAAATGCTAAGAATGCCCCTCATTTCACCCATGACCCTCCCATTTCCATGCCTCCCCCCCCTTTTTTTTTTTTTACTTGTGAGTAAATTCCAATTAAATCTAGTGCCAATAATTGCTTGTTAAGCCAATTGGCGCTAATTAGCTTGTTCAATTAAATTGCACAAGCAAATTGGGCACATGCAATTTTTGGTGACTTTTAGAATTAGGGGGTTAATGTGAACAAGGGCAAGGTGATTCATGTAGGAAAGAGGATCCCAAATTATGGCTATGTGATGTAAGGTTCCACATTAGGCGACACCGTGCAGGAAAAGGATTTAGGCATTATCATTGATAATACATTGAAACCCTCTGCTCAGTGTGCACTGGTGACTAAGAAAGATGAGAGAGCGCTAAGAATTATATGGAAAGGAATTCAGAAACAAACCTGAGACTATTATAATGCCTTTGTGTCGCTTCATGGTGTGATTGTACCTCGAATTTTGTTTGAAATTTTGGTCACCACATCTCAAAAAAGAACAGTGGAATTAGAAAGGGCACATAAAATGTAATAAGAACCAAACAAGCATGTTATTTACATGCACACCCATAATCCCCTTAATTTTATGAAAGTTGGCAAATTGTATGCGCAAAGTTGGGTGCACACCAAATGTTTTGCAATTAGGGGCCCTTTTACGAAGGCGTGCTGAAAATTGGCCTGCGCTGTTGTAGGCGTGTGTTTTGGACATGCGCAGATCCATTTTTTCAGCATGGCCAAGAATGGATGTGCAGCAAAATTAAAATGAGCATGCGCTCCATTTTCAGCCTGAGACCTTACCGCCACCCATTGACTTGGCGGTAAGGTCTCACGTGCTAACTGGACGGTAAGCGTCAGCACGCTTAAACTGGTGCTTACCACTGGGTAAGCACCATGTGGTAGAAAATAGAAAATATTTTCTACCGTGTGTTTTGTACACACATCAATAAATGGAATTACCGCCCAGGGCACATGATAGCTGGATGGTAGTTCCAAATGGACACACATTGGATGTACGTGCACGAGGGGCATAATCGAACAGTGCCATCTATTTGGCTGGCACCACAAAGAGCAGTCCTGAATCGTATTATCGAAAAAGATGGCCGGCCATCTTTCGTTTCGATAATACGGTTCGGCCCGGCCAAATGTCAGAGTTTGAGATGGCCGGCATCGGTTTTCATCGATAATGGAAACCGAGGCTGGCGATCTCAAACCCGGCCAAATCCAAGGCATTTGGTCATGGGAGGGGCCAGCATTTGTAGTGCACTGGCCCCCCTCACATGCCAGGACATCAACTGGGCACCCTAGGGGGCACTGCATTGGACTTCAAAAATTGCTCCCAGGTGCATACCTCCCTTACCTTGGGTGCTGAGCCCCCCCCCCAAATGCCCCCCAAAACCCACTCCCCACAATTGTACACCATTACCATAGCCCTTAGGTGTGAAGGGGGGCACCTACATGTGGGTACAGTGGGTTTTGGGGGATTTTGGAGGGCTTAACATTTACCACCACAAGTGTAACAGGTAGGGGGGGGGGGTGGGCCTTGGTCCACCTGCCTGAAGTGCATTGCACCCACTAAATACTGCTCCAGGGACCTGCATACTGCTGTCAGGAAGCTGGGTATGACATTTCAGGGTGGCAAAAAATATATTTTTTATTTTTTTTGGGTGGGGGGGGGGGGTTAGTGACCACTGGGGGAGTAAGGGGAGGTCATCCCCAATTCCCTCCAGTGATCATTTGGTCAGTTGGGGCACCTTTTTGAAGCTTGGTCCTGAAAAAATAGGGACCAAGTGAAGCCGGCGAAATGCTCGTCAAGGCCGGCTTTCTTTTTTTCCATTATCGGGCGAAGCTGGCCATCTCAAACTACGCCCCCATCCCGCCCCGTCCCACCTTCGCTACCCTACCGAAACGCCCCCTTGAAGTTTGGCCGGCTCCGTGACGGAAAGCAGTTGGCGCCGGCCAAAATCGGCTTTCGATTATACCAATTTGGCCGGGTACAGGAGATCTCCTGATTTGTGTCGGAAGATGGCCGGCGAACTCCTTCGAAAATAAGCTGGATAGGTACCTAAGCACCCTTAGTAAATGAGACCCTTAATTTACTTGGATATTGAGCTAATTAGTGCCAAAATTAGCTTTTAGCAAGCAATTATTGGCACAAATTAGATTTAATTGGTACTTACTCACCTAAAATGTACATCCAATCTGAAAAACGGGGTGCAGAAATAGGGGATACGTGCCTAATGAAGGCGTGCACATTTGCACGCCGATACAACTGGTGCAAATTGCCACGACTAAAGTTAGGCACGATTCCCAGGCATAAGTGCTATTCTAAAAACTGCACCTAACTTTAAGCGCGGCTTATAGGATAGCGCTTTCTTGGCATCATATATAGAATCTCGCCCAGTATGTCAGCTGTTCAAAACCCTTTCTTGACTGTAGTTCTAACCATGGAAATCAGTAAAAGTGAGAGGTCGCCTGCTGGGCTAGGAATGTTGGAAGGCCAGGCAATGCTAGAAATCTCTGGAAAGAAAATGATAGGATGATACAGAATATATGTCTGTTTGTACAGGTTTGCAGAGACCCTGTTTTCAGCTGGCCATAAAAGAATTTTATTCTGAAAGCCTAGAAATGCAAAAAAAAAAAAAAAAAAAAACTGAATCAATTTTGTCTGCCTGCAAAGTAAATATTTTCTGTAATATTCACTGCACTGATTATTCTGATAAATATATTTGTTGCTTTTGCTATGAAATTCTCCTGCATTGCACATTATCCAAATGCTGTTCTAACAATCAAAACCTGCACTACCATCTGAGAATCAAATGTTATATTTTACAGTATTTGCTTTTTATTAGCACAGCAGCAGGCCATATTTTTTCTTTTCAATCTCAGTCTTTAAACTGGGCAAATTAAATATTGAAACATTTAGGAAAGTTCCCATCTTACAATTATCATTAATTCACTTACGATCTAATAAAAGCAATATCTCCTCTGTGATTCTCTCATTTTTCATACTTTTTATCACCCTCTTCGGCTGCATGAGCAATGCCAGTATCCTTGCAAACTGAAGAGAATTTCCTTACATCACCTTTCTTCGATGCCACTAGTCCACCAGCAGGTGTCAGTGCATTAATCAGCAACTGCCTCTCTCTCGTCATAGGCCTCACAGCAGTGGCACCACAAACCTGTAAGCTCCCATGTGTAGCAGAAGATCCTGCCCCCGGCCGTGATGCCCCCCGGGTCACACCAACCTCTTGGGTCACAGCTTACCCCTGCCTCCGCTGTTGCAAACCACCTGCAGTGCAGGACCTCTCTGAAGGGGCCTTAAACCACTGAGAACATGCAGGGCCGCCGAGAGGAGGGGGGCAGGGGGGACAAAATTCCCCGGGCCTCCAAGGGGGGCCCGGCGCCGGGGTCAGGCCCCGGCGCTGCAGTTCCCGGTCTCACCTGCCTGCCTCCTCGGCTCCGGGCCCCCCGCATTCGAAGCGGCAGTCACAGATCGCCTCCCTTCGGGCCTTCCCTCCTTGTGTACCGCCCTCATGGAAAACGGAAGTTACATCAGACGAGGGCGGGACACAGGGAAGGAAGGCCAGAAGAGAGGCGATCTGCGACTGCAGCCTTGAATGCAGGGGGGCCCGGAGCCTTGGATGCAGGCAGGTGAGACTGCGGACTGCAGCGGTGGGGGGAGCTACGGGGGCGGCGGAGGCGGGGCGGCCTTGCCCCGGGCCCGGCCTAGTCTCTCGGCAGCCCTGAAAACATGTAACATTGGTATTCAGTTTTGACTTGTGAGGCGCCATAATGGAAGTGAGGAGGCTACAAGTGCCTGAGACAAGGCTACCAGCAACAGGAACCCCTCCCCCTCAAAGAAACAATCAACGCCCACGCGCAAGGACAGACACACACACAACAAGGCACCTATCAGTGCTCTACCATGCCAGAGTTACTCCGCACACCCAGCTAGTCAGATGTGACGCTGCCGCAGTTCCGCTGTGCAGGAAACAGAAGCGACGAACAGCAAACCAGACTTACGGGAGCCCGGCTGTGATGCAATCTTCCCTGCGCACTCACCATCAAATCACCAGGACACAAACAGGGCACTTCCCAAAGAACACCTGTGCAGTCTCCACAGGGCCTACCTGCCACTGCACACATATGCCGATGTCCTTCTGATGCAACCCCCGCCGAACAACTCAGCAACCGAACACTTGTTCGCCTCAACACAACACCCCAGGAACAGATTAAAAAAAGTAATAACAAGAATTAACAAAAAAATGACTAAGAATTACTTCTGCTCCAGTTCTCCCTCACCCTTCCCCTGCTAATCCACCCACCCAAGAACGTCAAACCTCAAAATCCTAATGCCATTCATTATTGATCTCCTCCCTTACCTCCCAACCAATTCCCTCCTTCCTCCAACTGTGGTCAATTCCTCTCTGCCTCCCAACTATCCACCTCCACCAAGCCCTCGTTAACCTTTTCATCTTATTATCATCCTTTGATACCTATCATGCTATTTCTCCCCCTTGTTCCTCCCCTTCCTTTTTTTTAATTAACCTTAAATTACGGCTGCTGCTCAGCCAAGGTTATCAGCCCACTGCCTTAAGACTATAGGCCCCTTAGAAGGGGTGACACAGTAGAGAAAAGCATACAGCTCAGCTGTACAGCTATTCGCTAGAGATTGGCACGCCTGCACTTTACCGCTGGGTCATGCATGCAAAATGATTCACAAAGAGGGCTAGATTCTATATATGGCACCTGAAAAATCCACACAGACTAAATTTCTGCCTAAGCGTATTCTATAAGCAGCGCCTAGATTTAGGCGCGGTATATAGAATACGCATAGTTGATATCCCAGTGTCTAGATCTATGCACATCCATTTACACCAAGTGAAATGTGGCGTAAATAATGGCACGTAGATTTAGGCATGTAAATTTTGGAACACCCACGAAAGGCCCATAACCACGCCCAAAAGAGGGCATTTCATATGCATTCTAAACTTTACACGCACTTTTATAAAATATGGCCCTCTGCGTCAAAATCTATGGGCCATTATTTCAGCAGGTGTAAGACTGGTGCCTAAAATTATGTACGGGAATTGGCGCTAAGCACAATTAAAGAGCATTGCGTTTAACGTTGAGATTTTCTGCTCTGAATTCTGAGCGCCATTTACTGAATCCAGTTGGCTTGTTAAACCAATTTAAGTTACGCGCATCGTTATAAAATATGATTGGTACGGAATACTAGGCGCAGTATATAGAATGCTGGGGACAGTGTGCACGATGAACTGGATTCAGTAAACGGCGCTCAGAATTCAGCGCAGAAAAACATTTTCAGGTTTGGCTTAAAGCTTGTAAGAGACAGGTCAACACGAAGGGAGAGGGGTAGAGGGTTCCAGATATGGGGGGAGAGAAATAAGAAAGTGCAACGTCTGGTTGTTTCTAGTAGGTTAAATGTAGGGCTTGGCAGAACAAGGCGGTGATTGTTTAAGGAGCGGAGTACCCTCGCCAATGAATAGGGGAAAGTAAAATGGGGGAGATAGTCAGTGTACCCATCCTAAAAGCCTTAAATGTAAGTAGTGCAACTTTGCAGGTGATCTAGATTTTCAGAATAATTTTGATAAAGTTCCTCATGAGAGACTCCTGAGAAAATTAGAGTCATGGGATAGGAGGTAAGATTCCGGTGTGGATTAGGAATTGGTTATTAGATAGAAAACAGAGGGTAGGGTTAAATGGTCATTTCTCTCAGTGCAGGAGGGTGAACAGTGGAGTGCCGCAGGGATCTGTACTGGGACCAGTGCTATTTAACATATTTGTAAATGATAGGTGATTACATTTGCAGATGAAACAGAACTATTCAAGGTTGTTAAACCACATGCGGACTGTGAAATATTGCAGGAAGACCTTAGGAAACTGAAAGACTGGGCATCCAAATGGCAGATGAAATTTAATGTGGACAAATGCAAGGTGATGCACATTGGAAAGAATAATCCGAATCATAGTTAGCTGATGCTAGGGTCCACCTTGGGGGTCAGCACTCAAGAAAAAGATTCAGGTGTCGTAGATAATACGTTGAAATCTTCTGTTCAGTGTGCAGCGGCGGCCAAAAAAGCAAACAGGATCCTAGGAAAAAAAGATATAGCGGAATTAGGAAAGGTTTGAAGAAAAGCAACCAAAATGATAAGGGGGGTGGAACTCCTCTCATATGAAGAAAGGCTAAAGGGGATAGGGCTACTCAGCTTGGAAAAGAGACAGATATGATTGAGGTCTACAAAAACCTGAGTTGTGTAGAACGAGTAGAGGTAAATCGATTTTTTACTCGTTCCCAAACTACGAAGTCTAGGGGACACTCAAGGAAGTTACATGGAAATATTTTTAAAACAAATAGGAGGAAATATTTTTTCACTCAAAGAACAGTTAAGCTCTGGAACTCATTGCCGGATGATGTGGTAACAGCGATTAGCGTTTCTGGGTTTAAAGAAGATTTGGACAAGCTCCTGGAGGAAAAGTTGATAGTCTGCTATTGAGACAGACATGGGAAGCAACTGCTTGCCCTGGGATTTGTAACATGGAATGTTGCCATGATTTGGGTTTCTGCCAGGTACTTGTGACCTGGATTGGCCACTGTTGGCAACAGGATACTGGGCTATATGGATCATTGGTCTGACCCAGTATGGCTACTCTTATGCCCTTATGTATGGGTAACCAATGGTGCTATTTGAGTAACGGTGACTTGTGATCAAAAAGTGGGTGTGCAAATAATACTGACTAAGGGCAGTTTTGCATGTAACTGCAAATTAGTGCTAGTTACTACCAATTTACACAAATTAAAGCCAATTATTGGTTGTTAATGCCAATTAGCAGCAAATGATTAAATTATGTACTCAACTGAACCTATTCTACAACTTGCATGCACAACTTTGTGCACACCTTTTGAATTAGGGGGTATGTAGACTTATTTATGGGAAGCCTAGATTCGGAAGTGCAACACCTCTCCGTATGAAACTTCATTGGCTCCCTATTAGAGAACGAGTCAACTTTAGGGCCATCACACTAATTCACAAGATCATCCATGAAGTATCACCAAGTTACATGGTCAATCTTTTAAATCTTCCATCCAGAAACAGGCCAACATCTTCACGAACATACCTTAACCTGCACCTTCCCAACTGCAAAGGACTAAAGTATAAAACATATCATGCATCTAACTTCCCCTACCTGGGATCCCAACTCTGGAATGCTCTACCCAGATACTTTCGATCAACTAGTGAATACCTTCACTTTAGGAAACTATTGAAAACCCATCTATTCAAACAGATTTACCCGAACGACTTGACCTACCATAAGCAAACATAAGCAACCCATCCATTTCCGGTTCATCTTATCATTAACAACAATGACTTAGAAATTACCTCCTACCAATCTTCTTACCCTCCATACTCTTCCCCTACCTCTTCTTTATCGCTCTACATCCTTACCTATCCCTATCCTTTCTCTCATACCTCTTTTATCCTATTTACCCCTTGTTCATTTGTCCTACCACATACCTCCTTTGCTGATTCTGATACTACAGATTGTATTCTCTTGTTACCATGTAAGCTGCATTGAGCCTGCGATGAGTGGGAAAGCGCGGGATACAAATGTAATAAATAAATAAAAATAACCATGTCTCCCAATCTCCTTATGCTCATCCCCCAGTCTTTTCTTCTTAATCTTCCCTACACCATACCCCTCCCAATCTCTTTTCCTCTTGCTTATCCTATCCTTGTTTACCTCTCAATGTTAATTCACATATTCTTAAAACCATACTATTACTATGTTTACTACAGTTTGTAATATTCTCCTTACTAGATTTTGTAATTCTACTTGCTATGTAAGCCGCATTGGACCTGCTATGTTTGGGAAAGCTCGGGGTACAAATGTAATAAATAAATAACATGTATTCTATGACAGCACACATTATGGGGTAAATTCTACATATGGCACTGAAAAAAATCAGTGCTGAAAAAAGCGCTATTCTATAAACTGAGCTTACAGTTAGGCACAGTTTACAGAATAACGCTAATAACATAGTAACATAGTAGATGACGGCAGGAAAAGACCTGCACGGTCCATCCAGTCTGCCCAACAAGATAATTTCACGTGTGCTACTTTTTGTGTATACCTTACCTTGATTTGTATCTGCCATTGTCAGGGCACAGACCATATAAGTCTGCCCAGCACTAGTCACGCCTGTCTGGGATTAGTACCTAACTTTAGGTGAGGTGCAAATGTATGCTCCTAAATTGGGCGCGTATTCCCTGTATTCTGTAACAATTAGCGTAAATGCTAAGAACACCCCATTCTGCCCATGACCCCTTTTTTTTCTACTCGCATATATATAATTTAGCTACAAATCCTGCGCCTAAATTTACATGTGTTACAGTTGAATCTAATTAGAACCAATAATTGCTTGTTCAAATGCCAAGTATTGGCACTAATTGGCTCATTATTCAATTAAATTTTGCATGCAAATTGGACACACAACTAAATTTAGATGTGCAATTGTTGGTGACTTTTAACGAATTAGGGGGTATATGCAAATAGAGCATGCTCTTAACAACATTTGTTTCAAACTGAAAAAAAAAAAAAGAAACTAAATGAAAATTAAAGTTTTCTGGGTGCCCTTCCCTAATATTTGCTTGGTTTCCTCTTGTTCATTCAGCAATTCTGGGAATGACTCAGGTGAATTTATAGCCCTCAGAGATTCATGGCAAGGACAATCATTCCTGGATACCACCCTGGTGTGAGCTGATTTTACTTTATTTATCTTAATTGCTACTTTGCAGCAGGGGCGTAGCCAGACTTTGGCGGGAGGGAGTCCAGAGCCCGAGGCGAGGGGGCACATTTTAGCCCCCCCCTGCCATTGCCGCCCCCCCTCCCTCGCCATTGCCGAACCCGCCGCCACCACCAGCAACTTTGCCCCCCCCCGCCGCCGACCCTCTTGACCCCCCCACCCACTGCCAACCCGCCGTCACCTACCTTTGCTGGCGGGGGACCCCAAGCCCCGCCAGCCGAGGTCCTCTTCTTTCCGCAAAAGGCTTCCTTCTATTTCTGACGTCCTGCACGTTAACGTCAGAAATAGAAGGAAGCCTTTTGCGGAAAGAAGAGGATCTCGGTTAGTGGGGGTTGGGGTCCCCCGCCAGCAAAGGCAGGTGATGGCGGGAGGGGGGGGTCGAGAGGGTTGTCGACATGGGGGTCCAGGGCCAAATCTACGGGGGCCAAGGCCCCCACAGGCCCCACGTAGCTATGTCACTGCTTTGCAGACAAACTAATTTATCAGAAATTACCAGATTTGACAGCAAAAAACTAAAAATAAAAAAGCAAAGAAAAGAAAAACAGAAAGCATAAGTCTTTTTTTTTTTGTAGTTGTTTTAAAGAAATGTATTTATTTATTTTATATTTATTTATTGCATTTGTATCCCACATTTCCACATGTCCCCACCTATTTGCAGGCTCAATGTGGCTTACATAGTACCGTAGAGGCATTCGCCAGTTCGGTAAAGAAACAAATACAGGTGGTATTATAGTTGAGTAAGGAACATATGCTTCAGTTACAATCGGAATAAAGTAGAGGAAAGATTATTTAGTGTCCATTACAAGCTTTGGTTATGTTGTGTTGCAGAGTGCAGGCGTTTAAGTTGGGTCGGCGAGGTATGCCTTTTTGAACAGGTAGGTTTTCAATGATTTCCTGAAGTTTAGGTGGTCATAGGTTGTCTTCACAACATTTGGGCAATGCGTTCCATAAAAGAATTCATGGCCGCGCGGCAACTGAAGCACTTCCCACGTGGTTATTTCAGGGGGGGAGCACTTACCGCCACCCATAGCGGTAAGGATTCCCATACTAAAGGTAACCGAGCAGTGCCTGAATACCGCCAGGTACACATCAGCGCTACAAAAATTGAAATATTTTTGCAGCAATGGAAATGGTGCACGCTGGGGGGGAGGGTACTTCCCTTTTAGCGAGCAATAAGCCTGCGTCGGGCTTACCGCCATTTCATAAAAGGGCCCCTAAATTATGGTTTACAGCCCTCAACGTCTATTGTCTCTGTAACGCACATGCTTTCTATGTGCTATTCCATACATTTGCAGGCTTGGTTCATAGGATATTTGCTGTATTTACATGGAAAAGATCCTCTGCAAAGCGCAGCCGGTACGTCTCCCCATCTCAAGTGACTTTTTTTCTCATTCAAAAGCTTGGAGGAGTTTTGCAGGTGGGAGGGAGTGAGTGGAGAATTACGGAAAGAGACTTGGAAGGAAGGCATTTGCATGCAACACATGCCTGAGCGTGTGCTGATGAATCATTTATTGTCTAGACACGCTGTGTTCTGAATTATGTACAGTACGAGCAGCCTTCTATACAGTAGGAAGAGAGATTTGCTTAAAAGAATTCAAAGCCAACGATTTTAGAACGAGCAGGATATCTGTCAGTCAGGCTCAGCTTTTCTGGATCACTAGACGATCATTCTTCTTCATTGATTTTTATATCCATTGACATTACGAGCAGCTAAAAATATGACTTGGACTATGCTAAAAACCCTCCGAGGCAAATGAATCAGTTGGATCTGATGAACACATTCTTCCAAAGCCTTGTTAACCCATACTGGGAACTGCTGCCCTTCAAAATGTTGCCTTTTTTTTTTGTACAGAAAGTATTCCTTGAGTGTTCTACTATTTTTCACTGGAGCAGCTAACATAAGTTATGCTAAATTCCACTGCCCTCCTTAACCACTCTGAAGGGGCATATTTGGGTGTTGAAGGCTATTGGCTAGCTTCCTGTAGCCCCTGAGGTTCCCAACGTACAAACCTTTGTTGATCTCTTTCCAAGCTGCATCCCACTGTATTACCCGGCTCGTCCACCTTGAAGATAGGGTATCCTTCTCCTCATGAATACTCAAGGGCTTCTTCTCTTGAGCACGCATGGTAACCATCTTTTTCTACCATATATTGCCACTTTGACTAGCTCGTAATTTGTTTTTAAGTTAAGTGATTTCCGTAAATCTCTGAAGACCTATCTATTCAACAAGGCATACCACAACGAGCAATAATTTAGTTATAACACAACACCACTTCAACTATACTCTGAATATTTTCTCGCTATATCTGTTTGCGTAATTCTATATTGTTATCCATGTACTCCATGTAACACCAATTGTATCTTTTACTCTGGAATGGCGAATGCCATAACGGAATATTGTAAGCCACATTGAGCCTGCAAATAGGTGGGAAAATGTGGGATACAAATGCAACAAATAAATAAATATATGGTTTTCAGAGAAAAAAAATGTGTGTAAGGCATATATTTCTGAAAAGGAATCACACAACATGATACTTAATTCCAAAACTGAGCTTCTCATTTCCCCCCCCAAACCCACCTCCCCACTCCCCCCATTTTCTATTTCTGTTGATGGCTCTCTCATTCTCCCTGTCTCCTCAGCTCGAAACCTTGGGGTCATCTTTGACTCTTCTCTCTCCTTCTCTGCTCATATCCAGCAGATTGCCAAGACCTGTCGTTTCTTTCTTTACAACATCCGTAAAATCCGCCCCTTTCTTTCCGAGCACTCTACCAAAACCCTCATCCACACCCTTGTCACCTCTCGTTTAGACTACTGCAATCTGCTTTTTGCTGGCCTCCCACTTAGTCACCTCTCCCCTCTCCAGTCGGTTCAAAATTCTGCTGCCCGTCTCGTCTTCCGCCAGGGTCGCTTTACTCATACTACCCCTCTCCTCAAGACCCTTCACTGGCTCCCTATCCGTTTTCGCATCCTGTTCAAACTTCTTCTACTAACCTATAAATGTACTCACTCTGCTGCTCCCCAGTATCTCTCCACACTCGTCCTTCCCTACACCCCTTCCCGTGCACTCCGCTCCATGGATAAATCCTTCTTATCTGTTCCCTTCTCCACTACTGCCAACTCCAGACTTCGCGCCTTCTGTCTCGCTGCACCCTACGCCTGGAATAAACTTCCTGAGCCCCTACGTCTTGCCCCATCCTTGGCCACCTTTAAATCTAGACTGAAAGCCCACCTCTTTAACATTGCTTTTGACTCGTAACCATTTGTAACCACTCGCCTCCACCTACCCTCCTCTCTTCCTTCCCGTTCACATTAATTGATTTGATTTGCTTACTTTATTTATTTTTTGTCTATTAGATTGTAAGCTCTTTGAGCAGGAACTGTCTTTCTTCTATGTTTGGGCAGCGCTGCGTATGCCTTGTAGCGCTATAGAAATGCTAAATAATAGTAGTAATAGTAGTAGTAGTAGTCTGAGCCACACACTGGACACCAAAAGCTAGATATGGGAATTGGATAACATTATCATAAGGCAACTTTGCCCATTTTTTTTTTTTTAAATTAGCATTTGATATACCACCTATAGTGAAAACATCTAAGAGGTTTACATTATATAGACCAATCTATCGGGCCCTTTCACTAAAGCTTAGCAAGCTTCACTTCCTTTGGGCCATTTAACGCAATGCATGCTCAGCTTTAGTGAAAATGAACCTAAAATAGCAGGAAATTCCGAAAAAATAAAGTTGCAATATTCATAGAAGCAGAAAATGAATAAGATCAAAGATGAACATAACAGTTCTGCTGAATGCCAGACTCCAAATCCTCCAGCAGCTAAGGGGCTCTTTTACTAATCTGTGTTAGGTGCTAACAAGCAGGGGCGTAGCTATGTGGGGCCACGGGAGCAAGGGCCCCTGTAGATTTGGCCCTGCCCCCCCCCCGCTGCCAACCATCCCCCCCCCCCCCCCGCCGTCGGGTCCCTTTGCTGGCGGGAGACCCCAACCCTTGCCAGCCGAAGTCCTCTTCTCTGGCGTGGCCGCGTTGCTGATCTGCAAGGGTAGGCTTCCGTTTCTGTGAGTCTGAAGCCTGCCCTTGCAGATCAGCAATGTGGCCGCGCCGGAGAGGAGGACTTCGGCTGGCAGGGGTTGGGGACCCCAGCCAGCAAAGGTACCCGACGGCGGCGGTGGGGGAGGATTGGCAGCGGCGGCGGGATCAAAAGGGTTGGTGCTAGGGGGGTCAAAGGTGGTGGTGGAGGCGGGGGAGGGGTAAAAATGGCGTGGGGGGGTCGGTGGCACCGGGAGGGGGGGCTAAAATGTGTCCCCTCACCTCGGACTCTGGACCCCCCTCTCGCCAAAGTCTAGCTACGCCCCTGCTAACAAGTGCACCTAACACAGATTAGTAAAAGGGCCCTTTAGCTGGAACACAGGAAAAATGGCCTAATGCTGGATACCCTATAGCAGTCCACATTAGGGGGGCCCTTTTACAAAGTGACGGTTAGCCCAATGCGGGCTTACCGCACACAAAAACTGAACTACTGCTGGGGCAACACGGTGGCCTGCGGTAGTTCCGGGTTGAGCGCGCACCATTTCCGGTGCGCCCCTGTTTTTTTTTTTGTCTAGTGCAGTGCTAACCCAGCGGTAATCGGGCATCGCCATACCGCTGGGTTGCCAAGGGAGCCCTTACCACCACCTCAATGGGTGGCAGTAAGTGCTCCCTTCTTCATGGCCATGCGGTAAGAGTTATCTTACCTCATGGCCATTTTTTTAGGGGGGGGGGGGGTTTACCCACTACAGTAAAAGGGCACTGTTTCACAGGAAAAATGACCCCCCCCCACCGCTTCCCGTAGCTTAGCAAAAGGACCCCTAGTTTTGCCATCTGTGTGTTGTTAGTGCACGGTATTCCCCCGATTCTAGTATTATAGAATACTGGAGATGTACGCCTAAATTGGGTGCATCTATTTATTTTATTTGTTGCATTTGTATCCCACATTTCCCACCTTTTTGCAGGCTCAATGTGGCTTACATATTACCGTTAACGACGTTAGCCGATTCCGGTCTAAACAAATACATGGTATGAATGAATACAAGGTGATATTGTAGTAGATAAGGTACACGTATGGTAGGTACAATTGGGGGGAACTTAAAGAGGGAGGGGACGAGGAAGAGTCAAGTAATGTCCTTTACGTTCTTTGGTTGCATTGTGTCGCAGGTGTCCATGTATTTTTGCATGGAATTATACCTGCTTTCTAGGACCTAGTCATTCTGCTATAATATTATCCTCTGTACTTTGGAAAACTCAGCCTGTTGTCCTACATTTCATCTCCATGCTCTGCCCAATCTTTTCATCATGCCTCTGTAGATGAAGACGTGTCATGCAAGTGAGAAACCTTGTTACTCTACCAGTGGAGTAGAGAAGTAGCCTAGTGGTTAGTGCAGTAGACTTTGATCCTGGGGAACTAGGTTTAATTCCCACTGCATCTCCTTGTTCAGTCACTTAACCCTCCATTGCCCCACATACAAGTATCTATATACTATGTAGACCCCTTTGAATGTAGTTGCAGAAACCATAGAAAGGTGGTATATCAAGTCCCATTTTCCTTTCTCTATTTGATATTCTACAGAGAATGTTGCTAGTGGAGGAGTAGCCTAGTGATTAGTGCAGCAGACTTCAATCCCTGGGGAACTGGGTTTAATTCCCACTGCATCTCCTTGTGACTCTGAACAAGTCACTTAACCCTCCATTGCCCCAGGTACAAAGAAGTACCTCTATATACTATGTAAACCACTTTCATGCAACAACCACAGAAAGGCAGTATATCAAGTCCCAATTCCCTTCCCTTCCCCTTCCAATTGACCCCATCCTAGTCAGGTATTTATGTGCACACTATGAAGTGAATAAAAGTACATTTACATTCTATTAGTTTGCACTGACATTTCTTTTTCATTTTACCTTTCTTGTCATTTTTCTTACATGCCCTTTTGAAATAGCTTTTGATTTATTCTGGTCTGCTTTTAAAGTCCTGTGTGTCTGCTGATCACGGATCCTATTGATTCAGATTATAGAGTAACATATGCATTAGGTCGTGAGGCTGTACCTCACTGTGAAGGTACATTTTTATATGTATCTTTTCCTGTTTGATCTTTTCTTGATGTAGGAATGCTGACGAAATCGCCCCCCCCCCCCCCGCGCTAGAAATAATGACACTTGTTCTGTGTGTGTTTTATTATAGAATCAGAATTCTCTAATAGGATGATCATCTTTCACTTTTGGATTTCAAAACAGAAAATATTGTAGTTACTTTTCCTAGCTGCTAAAAATAATTGCTTTTCTTCTGCTTCAATTCATTGATAATAATAATTATATCACTATTTTTATAATTATAATTATATTGAACAACAAAGTCTCTTCTGGATATCCTATTAGATGGACAGATCACTCAAATGTTACTAACAGATAGTCTAAATTGTCTCCGGGGCAGGGGCGTAGACAGATACCCAATTTTGGGTGGGCCTGGGCCAGTGGCGTAGGAAGGTGGGGGGCGGTGGGGCGGTCCGCCCCGGGTGCACGCCGCTGGGGGGTGTCGGCGCCTCGCTGGTTCCTTGCTCTCTCTGCCCCAGAACAGGTTACTTCCTGTTCCGGGCGAGAGCAAGGAACCAGCGAGGCGCCGACACCCCCCAGCGGCGTGCTCTCGGCGGATTGGCCCGCCCACCCGCCCCTCACCGCCTTCCAGGTATGTTCTCGCGGGCGGGGTGGGGGGTGTTGCGCTACGGAGGGTGCGTCACGCTGCACCCGGGGGGGGGGTGCGCAGCGGCGACCCGCCCCGGGTGTCAGCTGCCCTCGCGACGCCACTGGCCTGGGCCCAACATGGGTGGGCAGAAGAACTCCGCCCTGTCCCACAAGTGATTTGGTCTCTCCCTCTCTCGCCTGGATGCCATACGGTCTCTCAAATATCCCCCTCCCCCGCATACCTTTTAAGTAGCAGATTTTCACCGGCAGCAAGTAGCAACTAATACACACTGCTCATGTTGGCCCCACAGCCTTCCCTCCAATGCAACTTCCTGTTTCTGTATAGGCGGGAATACATCAGAGGGAAGGCTGTGGGGCCAGTGCGAGCAGTATGTATCAGTCTCTGCTCACTGCAGGTGGAGATCTGCTATTTATAAGGTATGCAGGAGGAACAGCTGTTGGAGTTTTTGGCTGGTGGGGCTTGGGGATCCCAGCCAGCCACATCATAGGTGTGCTGCTACTGGGTGGGCCTGAACCCAAAGTGGGTGAGTCTAGGCCCACCCGGGCCCACCCTTGGCTACGCCACTGCTCCAGGGGTCAACTTGGGCATTCCTTAGGCTGGTGGGGTTGGTCAAGCACTTGGTTCTGGTATTGGTTGAGAAACCTGGATCAAGAAGGTCTGTTGTAACTCTAGCAAGTTTTGGAAGACTTGCTGTTTCTTGCACTGTATCTGCACACATAGAAGCCAACTTTTCAAAATTATTGGGGTTCTAAGACCAATGGAAATAACCCCTCCCCGGACACATACAAGGAATTTTCTCAATATTGGGGGTGCTCATGCACCCAGAACACCCACAGAGTCGGCTACAATGTCTGCAGAACTCTCTGCAACTACTGGTGCTCCTCAGCTAAGGCTTGGGTTAGCCTCTCCATCCTGACCCATTCCAACCTTGAACCTGTGGAGCTGCAACTTTGTCCAGAAACAATCGCTATATGCACACAAAAGAATTCCTGCCTGTTCGGCTCTAAATTGACTTCTTCCAGTTCCTCTCTAGGGTAGGGCTATTCTTTTTAGCCCAATTGCACTGTAGCCAGGTTCAGAGCCCTTTGAGGACAATGGGTCTGCTGTCTTTAGCTGGGAGATATACATTTCACTGCTTTCTCCGTTTGTGATAGGGTGGGCAAGTGTTTGAACCATGGCCCTCTGGGAGGCCTGTAAAGAAGCAAACTGCAGCAGCTGAACAAAGACACCTTTATTCAGGACATCAACTCAAACAAAACAGGGAGCTTGCTTTATCTTGCAGGCGTATCACAGCTGAGTGATATCATAACATGAGGAAGGATCTAGCAAAGCTTGAAGAGCGGTCCAGAATTTGGCAGCAAAGATTTAATACTAAAAAATGCAGGGTCATGCATTTGGGCTGCAAAAACTGAGGAAATTGTAGAGTTTAGTGGGCAAAAACTTTTTGTACACACACAAGTATCACAATCTGCCATAAGAGGTCATGGTAGCCATTTTCTTTAGGCAGCTGAAATGGGCAGGAGTGAGTGGGTTTCACTCCGCTATCACCCCCAATGAAAAACCAGGGAACCGAGGTAGGTATGGGGGCCTATCAAGACTGATGGAGGCTGAGAAATGGGCGAAGGGAAGAAGAGGGCTGTTTGGAGGGGGTGGGGGGGGGGGCTCAGAGAGTTACAGAAAACCTTTAAATAGATTTTGAGAGAAAATAAAATGGCAAATGGACAGGAGACCCTGGGAATTGAGTTAAGAGAAGATAGAGAAAAGCAGAAGGCAGAGACTGAGTCCAAGATGATTTTAATAATACAAAGTTTGAAAGAAATGAACATATTTTTGTTTTTGATTTAATGATTTGGCAAATTGTAATACACATGGGACTAGATGCATAAAAAATCAGTGCCAACCCCCCCCCCCCCCCCCCCCCCCCCCCCCCCGCTTAAGCAGTTTTCTATAAGCTATATCTAAAGTTTGGCGTGGTTTATAGAATAACGCTTAAGTGGAGAAGTTTTGTGTAAATTTAAGCACTGATATTTGCACCAACAAAAACATGGTGGAAATGCCCGCACCTAAATTTATACGTGGAGCTCTGTTATTCTCTAAGTATGTGAGAAGAAATCCACCAAAAGATGGAGAACTCAAGACACCCCATGCTAAAAGTAACAATACAACAAAAAAGTGGGAGAGCGACCAAGGATACCAAAGACTGGAAGATGTATGTTGGTAAAGAAGTTTATTGAAGTATGAAGACTCGACACAACATTGTGTTTCGGCCATTAGGCCTGCATCAGGAGTCTATAAAATGTGTATGCACAATAAAAATACATATAAAATAAAAATTGTGTATATGAAAATTAAATAACATTTAAAAACTCATCGCATACATGTGTGCAATTCATCAACATATTATTTTGCATGTGATGAGTTTTTAATTGTTATTTGATTTTCATATACACAATTTTTATTTTATATTTTGAGTTATAATACAATAATTATGTCACTTTCATTGCAAATATAGTTATGTTTTATCTTTAAATATTTTACATTTGTACATATATATGTGTGTATTCTATATGCATATCATTTTGTATTTGACCTGTTTTTAATTTTTATTGTACATACACATTTTATAGACTCCTGATGCAGGCCTACCGGCCGAAACACAACGCTGTGTCGAGTCTTCATACTTAAGTAAACTTCTTTACCAACATACATCTTCCAGTCTTTGGTATCCTTGGTCGCTCTCCTACTTTTTTGTTGTATTATTCTCTAATTATGAGCATAACTCAAAACTACACCCCGATCCACCCCAAAACACCCGTGACCCTCTCATTTCTATATCCCCCTTTTTGGGGCCATATCTAAATTTTAGGCATGGAGCCTGTGCCTAATTTTACGCACATACCCCTGGATTCTATATAGCGCGCCTAGAGATCCATGCCGATCTTTAGCTTAACAAGTTAATGAGCGCTGATAACAGCATTTAACAAGCAATAATGAGCACTAATTGGCACTGATGAGAATTTAGGTGCCCAAGTTGCTGAGCGTATTCTGTAACAATATGCGCCACACCTTTAGGTGTAAAAGGATGTGCATAGTAACATAGTAGATGATGGTAGAAAAAGACCTGCACGGTCCATCCAGTCTGCCCAACAAGATAAACTCATATGTGCCACTTTTTGTGTATACATTACCTTGATTTGTACCTGTTTTTTTCAGGGCACAGACCGTATAAGTCTGCCCAGCACTATCCCCGCCTCCCACCACCGGCTCTGGCACAGACCGTATACGTCTGCCCAGCACTATCCCCGCCTCCCAACCACCATCCCCGCCTCCCAACCACTGGCTCTGGCACAGACCATATAAGTCTGCCCAGCACTATTCCCGCCTCCCAACCACCATCCCCGCCTCCCAACCACTGGCTCTGGCACAGACCGTATAAGTCTGCCCAGCACTATCCCCGCCTCCCAACCACTAGTCCCGCCTCCCACCACCGGCTGTGTCACAGACCATATAAGTCTGCCCAGCACTGTCCCCGCCTCCCACTACTAGATAATCTTTTTTTATCTAACTCCAAATATATAACTGAAGAGAGGAAAAAGACTTCAGACGCTCGATAACTCAACTACGCATTATGTAGTGGCGAAGGTAAAATGGAGAGACAGAGCGAGACAGACTAAGGGATCCGCTCCTTATGAAGCATTCTGCAAAACAGGAGCTCGCTGTCGGGCGTTACCCATTAGTCCAAACCGCAAAAGATAAGTGGAAAAAAAAGTTGAAAGAAAGTTAAAATAACATATAGATAGGAGAGGTTTTTTGAGACTCGTGAGGATGCCAGTTAGTTTACATAAAGAAAACTCGTCTTCAAAAGTAAACGCTGAGCAGCACGATACCCGCTACATAATGTGTAGTTGAGTTATCGAGCATCTCAAATCTTTTTCCTCTCTTCAATTATATATTTGGAGCTAGTTAAGAAAAGATTAATATAAAATACAGCAGCCAGATTAATTTTTGGCAAATCCAAATTTGAAAATTCTAAGCGCCTTCGAGAAAAATTACACTGGCTCCCAATAAAGGAAAGAATTACTACTACTACTACTATTTAGCATTTCTATAGCGCTACAAAGCATACGCAGCGCTGCACAAACATAGAAGAAAGACAGTCCCTGCTCAATTAACTTCAAAATTTGTACCCTAGTCCACAAAATTCTTTATGGAGAAGTCCCAGGATACATGAATAACCTAATCAACCTTCCTTCTAGGAATACATCAAGAGCATCCCGTTCATTCCTAAACCTCCAACAGCCTCAAGTATAAATCTACTTACGCTACCTCATTTTCCTTTATCAGCACCCAATTATGGAATGCTTTACCAAAAGCTGTCAAAACTACCCAAAATCATCTTAACTTTAGGAAATTACTCAAGACCAGCTTATTCAAGAAATCCTACCCCCATGATCCAACATAAATCCTAAAGTCCTCCAAAGCAATACATTAATTTTGGACTCTTTTTCCTTTCCCTTTTCCCTCCTTTCAACATGTTCTTCTACACTCTCTGTTTACCACAATATATTGTAATTGATTAATAACCGGGTTGGCGATTTGCCTTCTCGGTTTAATGTGAGCCACGCTGAGCCTGCAAACATATGGGAAAATGTGGGGTATAAATGTGACAAAATAAATAAATAAATATTTGGAGTTAGATAAGAAAAGATGAATATAAATCGTGAGTGGTGTATAAAAAAGCAAAACAAAAATTAATGTTTTATTGTTTGCCAATAACAGTGCACATTCTTTCAAGAAAGTGTGTATTGTTTGCAAAGAGAGCAGCCATCGCGCATGTAAAAACCACTGGACATGTGCAAACTGCTGCGTATGCATGCATTGGTCCAGTCTCTATATATCAGTGATGGCGAACCTTTCAGAGACCGAGTGCCCAAACAGCAACCCAAAATCTAATTATTTATCGCAAAGTGCCAGCAGGGCAATTTAACCTGTATGTGCTAACCCGCTTCAGCTACGGTATGCTGAAATCCAATATGGCGATACTCCCCCTTGAGAAAGAGTAACGAAACGGGGACCTGTCGGGGTGCAAGAGTTCGCCAGCCTGTATAAGCTAAGTGCTGTTTGCATTTTGTATTGAGCACTTCAAAAGTCATAAGTACTTTACACTATCGAGCCTTAATAATTTATATATTAATGGGGCTGAATGAATTGGTAGCCACAGGGCGGTGGAGGTAGAGTCAATGATTAATAAACAGACACGTATAAGTGATTCACCATTGTGTGAGATGTGAACAATCGTGTTCAATATATGAGACTCTAATCCACCTAGTTATATTTTCTCCTGTTTTACGGTTACTCATACACACACACTCTGTGTCAATTTTTTGTGATATATTTCTGTGACTGAGTGAGGTCATCAACTTACTGCCAGTATTCTAGAAATAAGCAGTGGATTTTCCCCAAATCCATTTTAATAATAGTTTATGGACTTTTTCTTTAGGAAGCCTTCCAACCCTTTTTTAAACCCGGCTAAGCTAACTGCTTTTACTACATTCTTCCAGAGTTTAATTACACGTTGAGTGAAGAAATATTTTCTCTGATTCGTTTTAAGTTTACTACTTTGTAGCTTCATTGTGTGCCCCTTAGTCCTAGTATTTTTGGAAAGAGTAAGCAAGTGGATTCACTTCTACCCGTTCCACTCCACTCATTATTTTATAGACCTCTATTATATCTCCCCTCAGCCATCTTTTCTCACAGCTGAAGAGCCCTAGCCACTTCAGCCTTTCCTCATAGCGAAGTCGTCCGATCCCCTTTATCATTTTCATCGCCCTTCTCTGTACCTTTTCTAATTCCACTATATCCCATTATTGAGCAAGGGGGGGGGGGGGGTGGGCTTCAGCAATCTCTTTATGTATCTGTGTACAAAGCATGATACTTGGGTTCAGTAGAAGGGGAGGACAAATGTATCCTGGTACATTGTACTGTTATTGTTCTCCACTAAGCCTCTAGGTGATGTGTGAGGATGGTGATGGTGGATGTGGGGGGAAGGGGGGATGGAGTATGGAAAGAGAACGGCTACATTTGCATCAGCCTCTTTCAGCATCACTGTGTCTTTGGTCTGGCCCTTGCTCTACATTGGTGATTCCATAGGGTCCAACTATTTCCATGGCAGAGCCAAAATTAATGGCTCTAACCATGGCTGCAGAATTAGTGTAGACTGGGGTCCACATTATGGGGTGAATTCTATATATGGCACCAAAAAATTGCCACTGAAAAAGTGCTATTTATAAGCTGCGCTTAATGTTAGGTATGGTTTATAGAATAGCGTTTATGCCTTGGAATCGCACCTAACTTTAGTCATGGCCATTTGTACCAACTGGAATGTGGTGCAAACACACATCCCAAATTAGGAGTGTATCCCCCCTCATTCTATAACAACATGCGTAGATGTAAGAAATACCCCCGTTCCACCCATGACCCTCTCATTTCCGTGCCCCCTTTTTAAATCCACATGTAAAATTTAGGTCCGGATCCCACGCCTATAATATACATGTGTATATTCCAATTAAATCTAATTAGTGCCAATAATTTCTTGTTAAAAAAGCCAATTATTGGCACTAATTAGCTTGCTATTTAATTAAATTGCGCATGCAACTTGAGCATGCGACCAAATTTGCACACACAATTTTGTGCAACTTTTTTTAGAATGAGGGGTATATGTGAGTGAAGTGTTGAGATTTTCAAATACAAGAACAGCGTGCTTCAGTTAATTTTGTGAGATGCTGTATGCTTCATGTTCTGTGAAAAGAAAATGCAGGGCAGCCTTTGTTTTCAGAAATAAAAACCACCCGCTTTTGGAAGTATTAAATTGCATTGTTTTGAACATACAGTAAGAGTAGCCATACTGGGTCAGACCAATGGTCCATCTAGCCCAGTATCCTGTTTTCGAAAAACAGTGGCTAAACCAGGTCACAAGTACCTGGCAGAAACCCAAATCGTGGCAACATTCCATATTGAACCCCAAAGAATAGCAAGATTCTGGAATCCTAAAGAGTGACAAGATTCCATGCAAAATCTCAAAGAGTAGCAACGTTCCATGTAGAACCCCAAAGAACAGCAAGATTCTGGAATCCTAAAGAGTGACAAGATTCCATGCAGAATCTCAAAGAGTAGCAACATTCCATGTAGAACCCCAAAGAACAGCAAGATTCTGGAATCCTAAAGAGTGACAAGATTCCATGCAGAATCTCAAAGAGTAGCAACATTCCATGTAGAACCCCAAAGAACAGCAAGATTCTGGAATCCTAAAGAGTGACAAGATTCCATGCAGAATCTCAAAGAGTAGCAACATTCCATACTACAAATCCCAACCCAAAACATAAGTTTGCAGCAGATCTTCATTGCTCCTCTATATGCAGTACTATTAATCTTGCACTTGAAGAAGTTCTAATATAGTTGCAAAGTTGTAATTTTAGTAGATCTGAATATATTGCCTTTACCAAGTAAAGGAATGTAATCTTTCAAAATGAAGGTCAAACTCATCATATACGGAAACATCTTAGAAGCGAATGAGATTAACTCAAACAAAACATTGCATTGGGGACTCCATCAGTGTAAATGATATGCACAGAAAACATTTTAAATGTCCTTATGTTGAATTTAGTTCCCATTCCAGACCTTCTAACTCATTAATATCGAACTTGAGTGTATTTTGAAAAAGAATGATGAATTGTTTCTGCAGACTATGGGCTCCTTTTACAAAGCGGTGTGCCAAAAGTGGCAAAGCCTATTCAGTTCCTATGTCGTCATTGCTTTCGGCTGGTAGTAATCTCTACTGTGGCTTTGTAAAAGGAACCCTATATAAATAGTTTGCTATGTCTGAATTTTGTTTGCTTTGTAGGTCACAGTCACACTCAAAAAAAATCATACCTGTGTATAGTTTTTGGGAGGTTTCAAAGTCAATTTCACTTCTTCAGGGCAGGGTGTCCTAACCTTTTTCAAGTCTCTGTGGAACAAGCAGTATGGACTCGGAATTCGTGTGGCCAAATGAACAAAATGAACATTTCTGGAAATGACGCAAAACAAAAAAATTTCTGGATGCCCATCCCTAACACACATAGACCTATCACAACGGAGCAATGTTTCAGGGGCTTTTGAAATAAGGGATCCTTTAACAAAGGTGCGCTAGTGTTTTTAGTGTGCGCTAAAAAATAAGTCTGCATTAAATACTACAGATGCCTATATATTCCTATGGTCATCTCTTGCATTTATTGTGCGCTAATCATTCGCATGCTCTAAAAACACTACCGTGCCTTTCTAAAAGACCTCCTAACTGAGACATCTTTAGAAGAGAAGGAAACTCTGATAACTGTCCCACACTGTCAGGTTAAAGCACTTATGATTCAGAGTCTGCATTTCAAGCTGCCCCTAGGATTCTTTCTGAGGAGACTAATTATTTGGGGAAGATTGAGAAACCAGACTACTTCTGGCAGGGAGATATGGGTTTTCGAAAGACCTGCCATCATGACCTTCGAGTCACTTTGGGATACTATACATAATCCCCTGGGTTCTATATATGGTGCCCAAATATTGGCATCCAATTTTGGGCACCAATCCAAGATGTGCACCCAAGTAAATTAGCGAATGAGCCAATTAATGCCAATAATTGGGTGCTAATTGAATCTGGCACCCATTTGAATTGGCCCAGACATCTTGCTGTGCACTGTTCAGCCAAATCCCTTAACGCGCAACCCAAAAGGGGGTGTGGCCATAGGAAGTACACGAGCAGGTCAGGAGCATTCCTAAAATTTAGACGCAGCATCCTAAGATACAATGCCACTCGTCCTCATTAATAGTCATTAATAGTCAGTCTAATACATTGTTTATCCAGGTGCTTCGCAATATTCTAATGATGTACTCAATTCTTTCCAGTTCCTAATCACACATTGCTTTGGGTAATTTGAACTGTCATGTTAGTTATCAATAATGTTGACGTCCCTCTTAATCACCTGTTGGCGCAGTGGTGATCTTCAGTTAAGGAGGAGAGGGAGAATGATTTTGTATAATGATAGTGATTTATTGAAACCAGATGTTGATAATGTCTAATGATAGCAATTTATTGTTAGCAGATGTTGATCTCCTGATTGAAATGGATTCAACTGGTATTAGCTGATATGCATTCCAGATTTCGCAGGTCCTAGCCAATAAAGCATTTTATATTCATAAATATGTGGAACACAGATTGACACAGCTCCTGAATCCCCTCCCCCTCCAAAAATGTACATATTGCATACAATAATTTTCATTGAATCTATGTGTTGTGCTACTATAACCAGGGCCGTGCCAACACGGTAAGCGCGGTAAGCACTGCAGGGGGGTGCCTGCCTTCAAGGGCGCCGCGCCGTCGCGTTGTATTTTTAAAAAAAAAACCTTACTCCTCCGCTCCCCTCCATCCCCAATTCGCCGGCGCTTTAAATTTCCCTCACTCCGCCTCCTCCGACGTCTGCGCAGCGTCAGTGAAAGCGCTGCCTGTCTAACGTCTCTCCACCAGCCCAGCCTTCCCTTCGCTCGTTGGTTCCCTCTGTGTCCCGCCCTCAAGGAAATGACGTCAGAAGAAGGCGGGGCACAGAGGGAACCAACGAGCGAAGTGAAGGCTGGGCTGGAGGAGAGACGTCAGACAGGCAGCGCTTTCACTGATGCTGCGCAGACGTCAGAGGGAGGTAAATTTAAAAGTCTGGGGGGGGGCGCGCGATGGTCTGCAGGGGGGCGCCAGAGACCCTAGACATGGCCCTGACTATAACATAGCTTGATTCTCCAATGTGTAGCTTTTCATCCTTAGAACTATAGCCTGTCTTCCCTGTCAACTGTAATAATCTACAATATATTAACACTTTTATCTTCCTCATTTATTTGCATTAATACCCATTGATAATACACTAGGTCTTTTAAATGCAGCTATGTAGGTGATATAGAGGCATATTTTCAAAGCACTTAGCCTTACAAAGTTCCATAGGTTACATAACACAACTCTTCCGTTGTACGATTCCCTAGTGTGGCTGTGCCACATGAACTTTATCTTACCACAACAGTCTGTAACCCCTCTCCAGTACTATGTAAGCCACATTGAGCCTACAAATAGGTGGGAAAATGTGGGATGTAAATGTAACAAATAAAAAATAAATAAGTGCTTTGAAAATGAGCCCTTTTAGCGAAAGACCACAAGAAAATTCCTTCCAGGGTCCTTGCTGATAAGTACATAAGTAATGCCACGCTGGGAAAAGACCAAAGGTCCATCGAGCCCAGCATCCTGTCCACGACAGCAGCCAATCCAGGCCAAGGGCACCTGGCGAGCTTCCCAAACGTACAAACATTCTATACAATCAAGCCATTGTGACATCACTAATGAGGTTGGCTCTTATTGGTGGAATGAGCCACTATGACATCACAATAGGTTAAATCACTGCTCTATGTAATAAAAGTGAGCCAAGTAGAGGACATAAGTACATAAGTAATGCCACACTGGGAAAAGACCAAGGGTCCATCGAGCCCAGCATCCTGTCCACGACAGCGGCCAATCCAGGCCAAGGGCACCTGGCAAGCTTTCCAACGTACAAACATTCTATACATGTTATTCCTGGAATTGTGGATTTTTCCCAAGTCCATTTAGTAGCGGTTTATGGACTTGACCTTTAGGAAACCATCTAACCCCTTTTTAAACTCTGCCAAGCTAACCGCCTTCACCACGTTCTCCAGCAACGAATTCCAGAGTTTAATTACGCATTGAGTGAAGTAAAATTTTCTCCGATTTGTTTTAAATTTACTACACTGTAGTTTCATCGCATGCCCCCTAGTCCTAGTATTTTTGGAAAGCGTGAACAGACGCTTCACATCCACCTGTTCCACTCCACTCATTATTTATATACCTCTATCTTGTCTCCCTCAGCCGTCTCTTCTCCAAGCTGAAAAGCCCTAGCCTCCTTAGTCTTTCTTCATAGGGAAGTCGTCCCATCCCCGCTATCATTTTAGTCGCCCTTCGCTGCACCTTTTCCAGTTCCACTGTGTCTTGCTTGAGATGCGGCGACCAGAACTGAACACAATACTCAAGGTGCGGTCGCACCATGGAACGATACAACGGCATTATAACATCCTCACACCTGTTTTCCATACCTTTCCTAATAATACCCAACATTCTATTTGCTTTCCAAGCCGCAGCAGCACACTGAACAGAAGGTTTCAGTGTATTATCGACAACGAC
Source organism: Microcaecilia unicolor (assembly GCF_901765095.1). Taxonomy (NCBI): domain Eukaryota; kingdom Metazoa; phylum Chordata; class Amphibia; order Gymnophiona; family Siphonopidae; genus Microcaecilia; species Microcaecilia unicolor. Next base: position 291,877,126 of record NC_044037.1, read on the forward strand.
ACCCAGATCCCTTTCTTGGTCCGTAACTCCTAACATGGAACCTTGCATGACGTAGCTAAAATTCGGGTTCTTTTTTCCCACATGCATCACCTTGCACTTGCTCACATTAAACGTCATCTGCCATCTAGCCGCCCAGTCTCCCAGTCTCGTAAGGTCCTTCTGTCATTTTTCACAATCCTGTCGCAAGTTAATGACTTTGAATAACTTTGTGTCATCAGCAAATTTGATTATCTCGCTAGTTACTCCCATTTCTAAATCATTTATAGATACATTAAAAAGCAGCGGTCCTAGCACAGACCCCTGAGGAACCCCACTAGCTACCCTTCTCCATTGTGAATACTGCCCATTTAACCCCACTCTCTGTTTCCTATCCTTCAACCAGATAGTATCTGCTTCCCAATCCTATCCTGAAAATAGCATCTAACATGTTTGCTTTCATGATATTCACGAAACAGATTTGCATGAAGTGTATCACCTGTGTCTGCAAATATATCTCACCCATAGCATTTTATGTTATTTTTAGCCATAATATTAAAGGAATATGAAATTGAGTTGGTTTTTTTTTCTCCCTGTGTTATAAAGAGTGCATACGCTTCAGAAAGATTCAGCATTATTACAAGAGTTCGCATTTATAAGTACTGTGGACCAGCGGCGTAGCCAGACTTTGGCAGGAGGGGGTCCAGAGCCCGAGGTGAGGGGGCACATTTTAGCCCCCCCTGGCGCTGCTGACACCCTCGCCCCTGACATTTTTGACCACCACCACCACTTTTGACTCCCCCTGTGCCAAACCTTTCGACCCCCCTTCCCGCCGCCAACCCTCCCCCGCCGCTGTCAAGTACTTTTGCTGGCGGGGGCCCCAACCCCCGCCAGTTGAAGTCCTTGGAGGCCCGGACCCTGGGAAGTTTGCCCCCCCACTCTCGGCAGCCCTTAAGAAACATATGGAAATGCGATCATTTAAGTGCCATGCTACACGTGACCCCAGTGCACAGAAAATCCATGCACTGAAAACAGCACTGTAAATCAACTTCAAAGGGCACGTAAGACTTTTTTCAGACGGGGGTTAAATATACAACACATAGTCCAACCGAACCCAGCGTCTAAAGCTTTCAATTCCACAATTTATATTAAGCCATAGACCTCAGTGGCAACTCGTTTCATAAGAGCCAGATTAACTCTTAGCTTGCCTTCCCTCTTCACCGGTCTATAAGGACTTTTAAATCAAAATCACTTTGCTATTTTATTATTAATTATGTTCATTTTTTTGAACATTTTGTAGACTTTATTTTGAAATTTTAAAATAAATTCATATCCAATCTCAAATTATTTATCTCATATATCAAAAAGACTTTTTGCAGTGATAGATAACTTAGCTTTGTTTGCAGTCATAAACAATGGGACTGCTGGCCGACATGCGGCATGTTTCGCTTTTGCTGCGTCAGTGTCCGGTCCACGCAATGTTCACCATGGTATAACAACTCCTTCGGACAACAGCACTGGCTACTTTTAAGCTCAGCTTGGTAAAAAGGCTCTTGTGTACAGAGTAACATCATAGATGACAGCAGATAAAGACCTGCTCGGTCCAGCCCGTCTGCCCAATAAGATAAATTCATTAGATAAGGTATGATGTGATACTTTATATGTATACCTGATTTTGATTTGTCCTTCAAAGGGCAACCACCAGGTGGAGGACATGGGCAATGATGGTGTTTCAAATTGAAGTTCATTGCATAAAAGGATTCCATACGGCACCATGTTTCAGCTAGTGTGCCTGCATCAGGAGTCTCATATGCTTGTAGGTAATTGTAGAGTAGCTTGTAATTCTGAACATGAGCCTCTCTAAAGCAGTCTTTAGGAAGACTCTAGAGGTTAAAGACACTCTAAATCCAAGGAACATGCTGGTAAAATGATAAAAACATATGAGACTCCTGATGCAGGCACACTAGCCGAAACACGGTGCCAGGTCGAGTCCTTTTATGCAATAAACTTGAATCTGACACATCATCAACGCCCAAATGTTTTCTCTCGATTCGCCCTGGCCATTTTCAGGGCATAGACCATAGAAGTCTGCCCGGCAAGGTCGTTGTTCTAAAACTTCTGAAGCTTGCTTAGCGGACTTGAAGATGGCCTCTAAGTAGTAGTAGTAGTTGGCTAAGTGCTTGTTCTGCAAACGTTCTGCCAACAGACCACCTCTAACCTAGTTAGTTAGGGAATGGCCGGTCAGGGGAGATATTGGGTGGCAGTACCCAGTTAATAGCCTCTCCTGCCCTGTTCAACCCTTTTGAATATCAACCACAAAAGTCTTGTAGATGACAGGAATTGGGGACCTAATCAAGATGAAATTTTTTGTAGACTTCATCCCTAGTGTATATTACGGTGGCTATCCAGAAAAAAACTGTGCTGAAGAGTACTCTTTCCATTCTAGTGGACAGTTGTTTGGTAGACCTTGACTTCAAAATATCAAACTGCAGTTCTCTGTCTTTAAAGCACTTGACCTGAAAACTATTTACCACCTCATCAACTTTCGAAAATCACTAAAGACTTATCTTTTCAACAAAGCATACCACAATGATCAATCATAGGAATTCTATTGCATCGCTACTTACTTGATATTCTGACTGTTTTCTTATATACGGAATTGCTTAACTCTATTATGTTACACTTGTTCTTTATGTATTACCAATTGTTTCTTTACTCTTGAATGGCGAATGCCATGATGGAATATTGTAAGCCACATTGAGCCTGCAAATAGGTGGGAAAATGTGGGATACAAATGCAGCAAATAAATAAATATAAGCAAAAAAAAAATATTTTCCTAAGGGGTCCTTATACAAAACCATGCGGAAAAAAGTGGCCTGCGGTTGTGCGAGCGTGTCTTTTGGGTGCATGCTGGGCCATTTTTTACCGCGTCTAGGAAAAAGGGCCTTTCATGAGGGGCCGGAAAATGCTAAAATTGGAACCAATGCACGTCTATTTTCAGCCTGAGACCTTACCGACACTCATTGACCTAGCGTAACATCTCACGCGCTACCCGCATGGTAAGCATGCAGCGCACGCCAACTTATTTTCTACCGCGGGATTCCACGCACACTAAGTTCGGAATTACCGCCTGGCTCACATGCTAGCCGGGCGGTAGTGTCAAATTTGGCGTGCACTGTACGCGTGCAAGCCCTTAAGCAGCTTAGTAAAAGGGCCCCTAAATTTCTTTTGGGGTTTGCTTATAGGTAAATTACACATTTCATATTAAGTTGTAGAGCACAAAATTACTTCTGCTCACAGAATGAAAGCATCAGATGAATTAAAGTAGCAGAGACTCCAAGCTTGCAAACTAATACTAACCTGACCGTTGCTCTATCGTTATTTGTAGATAACAGTTAACCGTATTAACCGTGATTCAATGACGGAGAACTGACACGAGTGTTTTGCTCATTTTGGGGACCACAGAGTCCGTACATGGAACCTGATGGACATTTTTGAAAGACTTGATTTCCCTGAAGTCTGTTGTGTCAATGTTTGCAAGGCAGCTTTACATGCATAGTACTTTGTTGTGCTAATCCAGAGCTTGACAAATCCCAGGCACCGGGTTGTCATGGCAACAAGACATTTCCCCGGGTCACCTAGGAATTTTCATAACACTGTTTTTGTTTCTTTGCCATTACCAAAACAGAACCTCTACTTTCTTCTCTACCTCATGTCACTTTTAGTGAGTTTTAGCCATGCAATGCAGGAAATCTTGAGCTGGACTCAGGGTATCACTAAGCCTCATGGTCCAAAGAGGAGAGCAAAGCCTTTAGCAACTTGCAAGGTGATGGGAGAGGTTAGTAGGGCTCAGTCAGCTGTGTGACCAGGTAGGCAAGAAGTCTCATGGAGAGTAGAAGCAGGAGCATTTTTAAACATCTTAATTACCACAGAAGGAATGGGAGAAAATCCTTTGTGATGAGAAGCAATGTTAAATACGACAAAAGAATATATCACCAGGCAGTAAAACAATTTCAAAATGTTAAATTCTTAAATTCAAAAATGTAAGGAAAAAGAATTGTTTGTACAGAATGGCATCCCAACATAATAGCCAGGACAAAATAGCCCATAGCCCTTCACAAAAATAAGAGGTATAGCAAAAACTCTCTCTCTCTCTCCATCCCTCTTGGGGTCAGCATCTATTCTGCCCCTCTGTCCTCCACTCCCTCATTGAGCTCTCTCTTCCTTCAACACCCTCTCCAGTTTAACATCTTTCTCTCCCCACCCCATGTTCTGTCCACTTCTGTCCTACTACCCCCTTCCCCAGGGCCGTGCCAAGGGTCTCTGGCGCCCCCTGCAGACTACCAGTTGGCGGCGCCCCCCCCCTGCACCTGCCTGGCTCCAAGGCAGCGATTCCCCTCTCTCCCCTGCCCTCCCGCTCCCATGTAGGAACTGCCCGCCCTCTTCTCCCCACCAAGATCCCATCCCGTTCCTTTTTTTTTTCTTTTAATTTACCTTCCTCCAGCAGCGCAGCGTCAGTGAAGGAGGCGGTGCTCCCAGTCCGACGTCAAGGATGACGTCAGAAGAAGGCGGGGCAGTGAGCAGCGAACAAGGGAAGGCTAGAGACGTCGGGACTGGGAGCGCCGCCTCCTTCAATGACGCTGTGCTGCCGGAGGAAGGTAAATTTAAAAGAAAAAAAAAAAGGAACGGGATCTTGGGGGGGAGAAGAGGGCGGGCAGTTCCTACATGGGAGCGGGAGGGCAGGGTAAGCACGCAGCGGCGGCGCCCCACAGAGGATAGCGCCCCCCTGCGGCGCTTACCCCGCTTACCGCATCGGCACGGCCCTGCCCTTCCCTGTATTCTGGTATCTCTCTCCCTTCCTCTCCTTCCCATGGTCTGGAAATGCATCTTTTACTCTTCCTTCCCAACCAGCTCCCAACATAGTCCAGCATGTCTCCCTCTTCCTCCTGCCTACCCTCGGCAGTCTGGTATCTCTCTCACCCTCCCCCTGGTAATCCTCCAACCAGGGGCATAGCCAGACTTCAGCGGGAGGGGGGTCCAGAGCCGAGGTGAGGGGGGCACATTTTAGCCTCCCCTTGCGCCGCCGACCCTCTCGACCCCCCCTCCCGCCGCCAACCCGCTGTCGCTACCTTTACTGGTGGGGGACCCCAAACCCCCACCAGCCGAGGTCCTCTTCTCGCAAAAGGCTTCCTTCTGTTTCTGACGTCCTGCAGGTTGTACGTGCAGGACGTCAGAAACAGAAGGAAGCCATTCCAAGCCAGGCTCAATCAGTTCCATCACTCAGTCTAAAAGGCTGCACAGTATTCGACTGAGAGATAAATAGCTGTTCTTTTGTGAGTGATATGTGAAAGACATCAACAAAAATACTAGGAGTCAATATTGAGCATAGTTTAGACAGGCAGGAAAGCTCCGGCCCACGTAAACCACACTGAGCTGGTGGCCACTGATATTTAGTGGCACTTCATTAGACAGTGCCACTGAATATCAGCTCTGACCACTTTTGGCACAAAGTGGCAGTCCAGGGGCAGGGGCAGTCCAGGGGCAGAGTTGGGGTCAGGGCTGCCGAGAGGGGGGGCCGGGGGGGGGGCAAAAATTCCTTGGGCCCAGGCCTCCAAAGGGGGCCCGGCACCAGGGTCAGGCCACCAGCGCTGCAGTCCCCGGGTCTCACCTGCCTGCCTCCACGGCTCCGGGCCCCCTTCATTCAAAGCGGCAGTCGCAGATCATGTCTCTTTTGGCCTTCCCTCCCTGTGTCCTGCCTTCGCGGAAACCAGAAGTTACATTAGACAATGGCGGGACACAGGGAGGGAAGGCCAAAAGAGACATGATCTGCGACTGCTGCTATGAATGAAGGGGGCCCGGAGCCGTGGAGGCAGGCAGGTGAGACCGTGGACTGCAGCGGCGAGGGGAGCGCCGGGGGGGGGGGGCGTCAGCGGCAGCGATGGGGGGACGGCAGCAGTGGGGGGTGGAGGTAGGGCAGCGGGGGTGGGGGGGCGGAGGCGGGGCAGCCTTGCCCCGGGCCCAGCCTAGTCTCTCGTGGCCTTGGTTGGGTGGAGTCAGAAGGAGTGCTGGGTTTTGCATACCTAATGGGGCAGCTAGGGGTCACGTAAATGTAGTCTTATCTTTGCTCAATTAGGTATGTGGGTTAGCGTCACTGAATATCACCCAGTATCCGTACAATTTCTGGGGTTTGCCAAACACTTGGATACTCAAGTGCCAGTGACTGAACATGGCCAGCGTTGAGTGCCCAAGTCCTAATTTAGCTGGTAGTGGCTGATGCTTTAAAATATTCTAATGGTCAGCAACTGCATATTGACACAACACTTTCCAATACTAGATATCACAAGTAAAATAAAACATTGCCCAGTTTCACCTAATCTTCACAAGAGGAGATTCAAATCATTTAGCCCAAATAGCACTTGGGGCCAGATTCTGTATAAGGGACCTAAAAAATCTGCGTGGTAAACATTTCCGCCTAAGTGTATTCTATAAGCAGTGCCTAGTTTAGGCGTGGTATTAAAATATGTTCAGTTGATATCCCAGTACCTAAAACTATGCACCCTCCATTTACACCAATGAAACATGGCGTAAATCCCTGTGTGTAGATTTACGCACAACCGGGCCACTATTCTATAACTAGGTGCATAGGTTTCGTTACGCCCATTTCCCCGCCCATAGTTATGCCCCTTTTGAACTGCAACGCCTTAGAATTTAGGCGCAGTTCATTACAGAATACCCTTAGCGAGTTTGTGTGCGTAAATTCTACTTATTGCCAATTAGTGCTCATTATAGCTTGTTAAGTGCTGTTATCAATGCTGATAGTTTGTTAAGCCAATTAACATAGTGTGTTTGTTATGGAATACGCCTGGATTTGGTGTGGAATGCTAAGTGCGATATATAAAATCCGGCAGTTGATTCTCAGAACTTCTCGCTTTCTTCTTCCGACACTGCATTCTTGATAGTAAAGTAACTAGTAAAAAAGGCCCATTTCTGCCTGTCATGAAACGGGCGCTAGCAGGGACGGACTCCCTTCCCCTCCCCTTATACTAGTATCCCTGGTGGTGTAGAGGTACCTGTTCGCTCGGGGGCAGGAAAGAAAGAGCCCCCTCTTTCCTGCCCGTAGCGCTGCTGGTAGCTGCCCTGCTGCTCCTGTGCAAGTCCAGCTCTCTGCGTTCAAAATGGCTACCGAGAGTTGAAGTCTCGCGATGGCTGCTTCACTCTCGGCGTTTCAAAAATGGCCACCGAGAGTTGAAGTCTCGCGAGGCTGCTTCAACTCTCGGCGGCCATTTTGAAACATGGAGAGCCGACTCACAGAGGATGCAGCAGGGCAGCTAGCAGCAGTGCTCCAGGCAGGAAAGTGGGGGCTCTTTCTTTCCTACCCGAGCGAACAGGTACCTCTAGAACACCAGGGATAGTAGCCTAAGGGAGGGAGGTGATGGGGGGGAAGAGGGGGCAACCGGGGCAGGGTGCTAGCGTTAAAGGGGTGGGGGCGATGGCACGAAAGAGGCGGGGTGATGGGCACATCCTCGGCGGCTGCGATTTGTTGGAAGGGGAGAGTGGTTTCCCTACTCCTCCCCGTTCGTTCATTTGCGTGCTTGTGTACATGTTCCGCCCTCGGGTCATCACGTGTGACGCGGAGGGCGGGGCATGGAGACATGGTGAGTGTTCTGGCTTCACCACCATGAACTTACGAACGGTGTCTGAGTGCCTGCAGTGACGTCAGTGCCTCAGAACGTTGAGGGTGCGTTTTATTATAGTAGATGTTGGGCGTTGTACAAAGTCAAGTTTCTATCGCATACTGGCAAAATAAGTGAACACAACTCCAATGGACCAGTGTGTTGTGTCATCTTCTTGGAGGATTCACTTAAGAAGCTATAAAACACCTTTTTAGAAGCATCCTTATTTTATTTTTGCCCCTTCAAGAATAAATATAACCCGTTCCTTACATAATCCAGTCCATTACATTGATCTTCTTGATTTTCGATGTCTTAAGGTCTTGATGAAATGTATCCATTTGTAGCTAAAAATAGCCAAGCTCTGTGTCGTTATGCCTCAGCTCTCAACTGAAGTGCTGTTTTAGTTATTCATTCTGTACATCACATTTCTGGAGCTCTACAAATTTATTAGCAGTTTCAATAATTATCAGTGTATGGCACTTTGCCAATATGTAACCTCTAGGGAATACATTCTACATGTCGATATTCTATTAGTGTGGCAGCATGAAGCACAGCCCTAATCAATCACTTACATTTCAGTCCAGTCTGTATCGTGTAAATCATCTGTGCTAGAATCAAAGGAGTTTTGTGCCTGAACGAAAAGATGTTGCATGCTGAGATAGTGAAGATACAGTTTAAAATATCAAATAATAGTTACTTCTGCTACATGTAGCTGGTACATACATGTCGTTAAATCGCGGGAGGATTGTGAAAAGTTACAAGCGGACTTTACAAGACTGGGCGTCTAAATGGCAGATGACGTTTAATGTGAGCAAGTGCAAAGTGATGCATGTGGGAAAGAGGAACCCGAATTATAGCTACGTCATGCAAGGTTCCACGTTAGGAGTCACGGACCAAGAAAGAGATCTAGGTGTTGTCGTTGATGATACGTTGAAACCCTCTGCTCAGTGTGCTGCAGTGGCTAAGAAAGCAAATAGAATGTTAGGTATTATTAGGAAAGGAATGGAAAACAAAAATGAGGCTGCTATAATGCCTTTGTATCGCTCCATGGTGCGACCGCACCTCGAATATTGTGTTCAATTCTGGTCGCCACATCTCAAAAAAGATATAGTGGAATTAGAAAAGGTGCAGAGAAGGGCAACGAAAATGATAAGGGGATGGAACAACTTCCCTATGAGGAAAGGCTAAAGCAGCTAGGGCTCTTCAGCTTGGTGAAAAGGCGGCTGAGGGGAGATATGATAGAGGTCTATAAAATAATGAGTGGAGTTGAACGGGTAGATGTGAAGCGTCTGTTCACGCTTTCCAAAAATACTAGGACTAGGGGGCATGCGATGAAGCTACAATGTAGTACATTTAAAACGAATCAGAGAAAATTTTTCTTCACTCAACATGTAATTAAACTCTGGAATTCATTGCCAGAGAATGTGGTAAAGGCAGTTAGCTTAGCGAAGTTTTAAAAAGTTTTGGACGGTTTCCTAAAGGAAAGTCCATAGACCGTATTAAATGGACTTGGGGAAAATCCACTATTTCTGGGATAAGCAGTATAAAATGTTTTGTACATTTTTGAGACCTTGCCAAGTATTTGTGACCTGGATTGGCCACTGTTGGAAACAGGATGCTGGGCTCGATGGACCTTTGGTCTGTCCCAGTATGGCAATACTTATGTACTTATGTGCACTCCTGCGTGTATTACAGAAAAGTCTCCATGTAGGCAGATGGTTTTCTAAAATACTTCCTGATTTTGACATGTCCTGATCGGGACAACTCAATTCTGATTATCATTCATTTGTTGTTTCCTTGAAAGCCACATTGAACCGATGTATATTGGAAAATGTGGGGTATAAATGTTATTATAAAAACAACAACAACAAAAAAATCTATGTTCTATCTAAAATTGGCTTCACATTTATCCAGGTAACAAATGTGAATCCTAACTGAATGATGATTTATCTCAAGCATTCAAATGGTATGTTACAAAGAGAAATAAGATTCAACGGTAAAGGTTGATTCTTCCGTAGTTAAGACAGCTGTGTCACTGTAGGCAGAATGGTACAGTATCAAGCCAAAATGAGCTATATCAGGTACACACAATTAATAAATATAGCATGGTAGCAAACTAAGGGGGTCTTTTACAAAGCCACTAGCATTTTTAGCTCACGGAAAGAATCAGCTGGCACTAAACTCTGAGACGCTGTGAGGAATATGAAGGTGAGAGGGAGAATGAAGGCATATGGAGGAACGAGGAGGCTTGAGAGGGAGGGAGACTGGGTAGAGAAAGGAAGGAGTCTTTTCCCCTGGGGGATTGGAGAAAAGGAAAAGACTCAATTCCCAGCAGCCCCTGAGAAGGCCCCATGGTAGAAACAGGGACTTCAATCCACAACAGCCCCCAGAGGAGGTCAGGAGAAGGGCAGAGAAGGGAGTTGGGAAAAACTGTGCCAGAGAGCCAGGATGAGGGAAGGAGTTCTGAAACCTGCCCAATCAAGCAAATGGAGAGCAGCTGAGTAATGGGTGTGGGGAGGAACCTATGGACTGGCAAGGGGAAGAAAAGGGGGAGGAACTAGAGCAGGAGATGCCGATGGAGATTGCTGCTCTGACTAAACTGGAAAGGAAAGGAGGGGAAACAGGAGAGGGCTGCTCGGGAGGAGAGCCTGGTAGAAGAAGGGGAAAGGTGGCTATCCCACGAGGGGAGCTGAGAGAACAGGTTTACTATAGAAGGGTCATGCGGGTGGTGGTCAGAGTATAATGCTGGCCTGGTTGGGGAGGGATCCTGGCCAATCTCCGTACGTTGATTTCTTTTGAAAGGGAAGAGAGGAGGGGTGGTGGTTGGGGCATAACTGCTATACATGAACTGCTGGGAGTTTGAACCCTTCCTGAACTGCTGTGCTTGAGGAATTGTTCTGTCTAACTGCTGACATGAACTGCTAGGGAGGGTTTGAACCCTTTCTGGAGCTACCGTGTTTGGAGAATTACTTTGCATACCTGCTATACATGAACTGCTGGGAGTCTGAGCCCTATTTGAGCTACTTTGTTTGAAGAATTGCTTTGCATAACTACTTTATATGAACTGCTGAGATTTTGGAACCTTTTGGGGTTTTTGTTTTGTTTTGTTTTGAATACTATGCTGTTGAACTGCTAGGCTTCTTGAGAAATGCTGTGCTGGGAACACACAAAGGGATTGCAATAAAGTATAATGATTGCCCTGTGCTCTTTAGCAGTGGATTACAGCACACAGCTCAGCTAAAGGGCCGAGGGACTCAAGAGTCTCCCGGTGCAGGAGACTTTTCCAAGAGTCTCCCGGTGGTGGAGACCTTACAATGCCCATTATGGGCATCTCGGTGTTTACCACCAACTGATTTTTACTGCGAGATGAAAACGCTAGCGTGTCTTTATAAAAGTCCCCCTATACGCGCATAACTTGTCCAATGCATGATTAAATGGTTCTATGATTCACTGATAGCCCAGAGGTGCAGCAGACTTGTGGACGGATCTCCTGTCCAACAGGGTCAGCAGGACCTCAGTATCATTATGGGGGCAATGTGCCTGAGCTCCAGAGGAGAAGTAAAAGAGAGAGAGAAGGTGGCTGTCACTATTTCATTGATGCCGTATTGGCATAGGATTCAGAAGAGAGTCCCCCTTCCCCCAGCCCCAGCCAGTGGTAACACCCAAGCCTGAGGAGAAGGGTCTGGGGCATTGTGTTAGCTATGCTCAAACTGAAAACAGCCTGTACTCAGACTGATACTGTCAATGCTGAACGGCTTGAAAAAGCAATCCCACCATCCAAAACACATCTCTCTAGAACTCTCCTTAGCTTTTAAAGCTAAATAGAGCTGGATTACCCCTTTGGGAAACACATATTGTGGAATGCCCATGGGGCATCATTTAGCAGAGGCCAATTTTTTTTTCAATTATGTGGTAGAAATAGCAAACTAATCGGTGTACACGGTAGGGCACAGAAAGCATTACTTAAATGGATGTGCACATCTTATTTCACAGCACCAGGCTGTAATCTGCCGACCTTAATGCTGGCTATTAAGTACAGCCACTACCTTTAACTGTTTTCTGCTGCAGGTTTTACTGTGTGTGCTTAGTCACAGCACAGATCTCTTCGAGCGTGGGGGATAAGCCGTGCAGGAGTCCTCCACCTGTTTTCTTTCCAGAGGGGGCGCTGTTTCAATATCACATTTTCAATAGCTAGGGGAAAGGCAAGTTCGGCAGGACTCCAGAAGACCTGCCCGTCCCTAGTGACTGAAAACACAACATTGAAACACAACACCCCCACTGGCAGTGATGCGGATGGAAGACTCCCGCAATTAATACACATCTAGGGGTCAGTTCTATAAAGAGCACTAAATGTTAGGTACTAAGCTAGTTTTCTGTTACATCAAGCTTATGCATGTGGAGGGGCATAATCGAACGGGGCGCACAAGTTTTCCTGAGGACGTCCTCGCAGGACATCCCGCGAAGGGGCGGATGGGCGGCCATCTTTCGTTTCGATAATACGGTCGGGGACACCCAAATCTCAACATTTAGGTCGACCTTAGAGATGGTCGTCCCCGGTTTTCGGCGATAAGGGAAACTGAGGACGCCCATCTCAGAAACGGCCAAATGCAAGCCATTTGGTCATGGGAGGAGCCAGCATTCGTAGTGGCACTGGTCCCCCTGACATGCCAGGACACCAACCGAGCACCCTAGGGGGCACTGCAGTGGACTTTCAAAATGCTCCCAGGTGCATAGCTCCCTTACCTTGTGTGCTGAGCCCCCCCCCCCCCCAACTCTCCTCCCAAACCCACCATAGCTCTTAGGGATGAAAGGGCACCTAGATGTGGGTACAGTGGGTTTCTGGTGGGTTTTGGAGGGTTCACTGTTTCCTCCACAAGTGTAACAGGTAGGAGGGGATGGGCCTGGGTCCGCCTGCCTGAAGTGCACTGCAGTACCCACTAAAACCGCTCCAGGGACCTGCATACTGCTGTCATGGAGCTGGGTATGATATTTGAGGCTGGCATAGAGGCTGGAAAAAATATTTAAAAATTTTTTAGGGTGGGAGGGGGTTAGTGACCACTGGGGGAGTAAGGGTGAGGTCATCCCTGATGCCCTCCAGTGGTCATCTGGTCATTTAGGGCACATTTTTGTGGCTTGTCGTAATAAAAAAAAGACCAAGTAAAGTCGGCCAAGTGTTTGTCAGGGACACCCTTCTTTTTTCCATTATCGGCCTAGGACGCCCATGTGTTAAGTACGCCCCAGTCTCGCCTTCGCTATGCTTCCGACACGCCCCCGTGAACTTTGGTCGTCCCCGCGACAGAAAGCAGTTGAGGACGCCCAAAATCGGCTTTCGATTATGCCGATTTGGGCGACCTTGTGAGAAGGACGCCCATCTTCCAATTTGTGTCGAAAGATGGGCGCCCTTCTCTTTTGAAAATAAGCCTGCTACTGGCCAATTTTTGAAACCATTTAAACAGCCAGGAAAGGCTCCTGGTCAGTTGAATGGCACTTAACCAGCTATCCGGAAATAATTAGCAGAAGATGGCCGACTATCATCTGCTAAGTATTGCTGGGTTAGCGCTTAGCAGATAACCAGTTATATCAACGTGATATAACCGTCTATCTGCCGATATACAGCACATTAGCGACTAAGGGGTTATCTTTTACTAAGGTGCGCTGGTGTTTTAGCACACGCTAATATTTAGGGTGCAGTAATCGTTGGAGATGGCGATGGGCGTCTCTATCGTTTAACGCAGCACTAAAAATTCTAGCGCACCTTAGTAAAAGAGGCCCTAAGATGGGCGGCCAAATTCGGCCGCTTAAATAGTAGTAATATCTTTGGCTGGTTTAAACTCAGCCGGCCAGCACTGACTATCAGCTTTGTCAGTTAAATTTAAACCAGCAAAATAACACCTGGGTATTCAATGCCAGTCAATGGAAATGGCACGGCATTCAATACCTGGGCTCGGTGCCAACCGTGGGAAGCAACCTGGATACCTCCCATGGTCTGAATATCGCCCCCCCCCCTAATGCATTAGAGAATACTAGTACACTCAAGAAAAAGACCTAGAGCCCAGATGCACTAAACTTTAACGACCCTTTACTGGCCCTTAACGAAGACATTTTCAACCGTAGCACGCATCAAAGGCCATTTTCCGACAACGCTAGCAGCTAACGAAAACGGAATGCAAACGAGAACTGAAATGTGGACAATTCGGAATGCACTAACCATACCGACGCTTGCAACGAATCATTTACCGTCAGAAATTTAACGTGAGCTCAGACCTGTCGTTAAGGCCTGAGCTGTCATCTCCCCGCTGCTCCCTGCACCATAAAAATCCAATCTGCCATGTTTAAACAGAAAAGTGAGATAAAAAAAAATAAAACACCACAAACACGTGGCTCCCGCTTTCCCCTGCATAAAATATAAAAGCTTTACAAACATCAAAAAAGGATCAGGAGGGGGCAAAGGCGCTCATCAGGAGCGTCCTGTATGGACGGCCTTGCCTCCCCCCGCCCCCCCCCCGCCCGAGGTCGCCGCTGCTCCCCGCTTCTCCCTGTATGAAATAAAAACTCATAAAAATCAAAACTTTTGCAGCGCCGGGCCCCCCTCCCTTCCTGTCTCTCTCTTCTCCTTCTCCCACCACTGCTCCGCCTCCTGCCATCCTCCGCCTCCGTGCCACGCCCCCCTGAGTATGTATGGGCACAGGAAGAAGGAGAGAGATGTTGGTGAAGGCAGAAGTGATCAACGTCAGACTCACAGAATGAAGTCTTGTCGTCGGCAGGGGGTCCAGGGCCAAATCTACGGGGGCCCAGGCCCCCCTGGCCCCACGTAGCTACGCCACTGATGCGTACACTGCCAATTACCGCCCGGTTAGCACCATGCAGTAGAAAATAAAAAATATTTTTGAACACATGTAAAAAAAATAGAATTACCGCCCGGGGCTCACAGTAGCCTTGCGGTAGTTCAAAATTGATATGCGTTGGATTTGCATAGGCACCTATGAGCCTTAGTAAAAGGAGCCCCTTTATGTTGCACAAAAACAAATTGTTCTCATTTTAACCTTTCCAGGCCAACACTGGAATAGTTGCAGTCGAAAAGCATTCACTAATTGTCTGAGAATATTTTATGCATCTGCCATGTTGTGATGCAATAATTATTTGTCCAACATGGTATCATCTTACTTGGTCCAAGTACCCTCAGCCTCAATCAGGGCTTTTTTTGAGGGGGTACTTGGGGGTACTGAATACCGGCACCTTTTCCATTGTCTACTAAAATTGACCTATGGACTCCAAGTTTTAATGAAAGAGCTCAGGCTCTACACAACCAACTCTGCCTTGTCATAGGTTCTGTGACTGGTTGCAGGGAGTCTGGCTATTGTGGGGTGGGTCCCTCAGTGATCACCGCACCCCTGAAGGGTGGCCTAGCATTTGAGTACAGGCACCTTTTTTGCTAGAAAAAAACATACTGTTCTTTAGGATTCCAGAATCTTGCTATTCTTTGGGGTTCTATATGGAATGCTGCTATTCTTTGGAATTCTGCATGGAATCTTGTCACTCTTTAGCAGGGCTTTTTTTGAGGGGGTACTTGGGGGTACTGAGTACTGGCACCTTTCCATTGTCTGCTAAAATTGACCCATGGTCCCCAAAGTTTAATAAAAGAGCTCAGGCTCCACACACCAATTCTGCCTTGCCATAGATTCTGTGACTGGTTGCAGGGGGCCTGGCTATTATGGGGTGGGTCCCTCAGTGATCACCCCACCCCTGAAGGGTGGCCTAGCATTTGAGTACTGGCACCTTTTCTCTAGAAAAAACATACTGTTCTTTAGGATTCTAGAATCTTGCTATTCTTTGGGGTTCTATATGGAATGTTGCTACTCTTTGAAATTCTGCATGGAATCTTGTCACTCTTTAGGATTCCAGAATCTTGCTATTCTTTGGGGTTCTATATGGAATGTTGCTATTCTTTGGAATTCTGCATGGAATCTTGTCACTCTTTAGCAGGGCTTTTTTTGAGGGGGTACTTGGGGGTACTGAGTACCGCCACCTTTTCCATTGTCTGCTAAAATTGACCCATGGTCCCCAAGTTTTAATGGAAGAGCTCAGGCTCTACACACCAATTCTGCCTTGTCATAGATTCTGTGACTGGTTACAGGGGGCCTGGCTGTTGTGGGGTGGGTCCCTCAGTGATCACCCCACCCCTGAAGGGTGGCCTAGCATTTGAGTACCGGCACCCTTTTTGCTAGAAAAAAACGCACTGGCCTCAGTACACACGGCTTGCCACATCTGTGCGAAATGGCAAGTGCTCAGCTTTTTAAGATATACTCAGCATGACATATGGAGCAGTGTGGCGTACAGCCTAATCCCCACCGGCCATACTGCTCCTTTTGAACTGAAAACAATTTGTAATTTTCCAATCAGAAAGCAATATAGAGTTTAATAGCCACAGAAGCTTGTGGATTAATTCAAGGTCTACAGCCTCTACATCCCTTGGTTGTTTATTTATGGTTGGAATATACAGTATTTTGCTATAAAAACTGTCATAAGGGTAACTTTATAGTATATGTTATATGATCTATGTTGCCTTAATAAGTAAGACCGCTGGTATAAATTTGGTGATTCTTCTCCATTGCAGGTTGACTACTTCAGCATCTTAATGTAGAGCAGTAAAAAGGTTACATTTGCTTCTGTGTCACTTGTTTTTATTAATTGTCCAGATTTTCTCCTTCTTTCTCTATTGTATTATCACTTTTTTTTTTTTTTGCTAAATTGTAGGCCTTTGCAGCAAGAAACTCCCCCTACCGCTGGGGTATCATTTGCACTGTAGCACAATCCTATCCATTCTTATAACTCTGACCTAAAACAGGAAAATACTTAACTGTTCCTTCCCTTCTCCCTCTGCCTCATGTCAGTCTACTCCCATTTCTTTTCCACACACCACCACACATCCTGACATCCTGGCCCCACACTGAGATCAGTTTCATTTTTTTTGATGGCGAAAAGCCAGACCTTACTCTTTTTAATCTCCAGTTAGTTGTGGATCAGCATCTTGAGAAAACAGTGGAGGCTGCATGAGAAATGCAGTTAGAAAGCCCTTTTCCTGTGACGCAGCCATAAGAACTATCTAGTTGACGCTGCTTTGCAAATAACGTATTTGTTTCAATTGATACCCTGGCAAGGAGTGTTTTTTTCCTTGTCATCCAGTCAGAGTGATGGATATCCATTGGAATAAATCCCTGAAGGGCCCTTTTACAGAACGGCGGTAAGCCCAACGCGGGCTTACAGCTCGCTCTTCTGGGACTACCGCCGGCCCAACATGGCCGCCGGCGGTAGTCCTGCCCCAAGCGGGCGTCATTTCCGGGGGGAAAAAGAAACCCCCTGGAAATGGCTTGCACAGCGGTAACCATTTAAGTTGCTTTGAAATCATCCCCAATCTTGCCAATTCCCTGATGCTATCTTTAAACCTCTGCACAGTCTGAATAAAGTTAGTACATAAGTACATAAGTAATGCCATACTGGGAAAAGACCAAGGGTCCATCGAGCCCAGCATCCTGTCCACGACAGCGGCCAATCCAGGCCAAGGGCACCTGGCGAGCTTCCCAAACGTACAAACATTCTATACAATCAAGCCATTGTGACATCACTAATGAGGTTGGCTCTTATTGGTGGAATGAGCCACTATGACATCACAATAGGTTAAATCACTGCTCTATGTAATAAAAGTGTGCCAAGTAGAGGACATAAGTACATAAGTAATGCCACACTGGGAAAAGACCAAGGGTCCATCGAGCCCAGCATCCTGTCCACGACAGCGGCCAATCCAGGCCAAGGGCACCTGGCGAGCTTCCCAAACCTACAAACATTCTATACATGTTATTCCTGGAATTTTGGATTTTTCCAAGTCCGTTTAGTAGCGGTTTATGGACTTGTCCTTTAGGAAACCGTCCAACCCCTTTTTAAACTCTGCTAAGCTAACCGCCTTCACCACTTTCTCCGGCAACGAATTCCAGAGTTTAATTACACGTTGGGTGAAGAAACATTTTCTCCGATCTGTTTTAAATGTACTACACTGTAGTTTCATCGCATGCCCCCTAGTCCTAGTATTTTTGGACAGCGTGAACAGACGCTTCACATCCACCTGTTCCACTCCACTCATTATTTTATATACCTCTATCATGTCTCCCCTCAGCCGTCTCTTCTCCAAGCTGAAAAGCCTCCTTAGTCTTTCTTCATAGGGAAGTCGTCCCATCCCCGCTATCATTTTAGTCGCCCTTCGCTGCACCTTTTCCAATTCTACTATATCTTTCTTGAGTTGTGAGTTGTGATTGAACTTCTGTTTATTTAAGAAGAAAAGTTCCGATTTGAGGGGGACGCTCTTTTAATCCAACATTATATTAATTTTCCTTTTTTCTTTTATGATATTAACTTTTAATATGCACTATTTGTCATCATCAGTATGCAAAGGGCAAACGTTTATTGAAATATAGAAATGACTCAACGCAGTCCTGAATTTCGGTGCTAACGGTGCCTGCTTTAAGAGTCAAAACAATTCAATTGAAAGGACACTTCAAAAGAGATGTTCAATAGCCAAAAGCATGGGAAGCAACAGTGGCGTAGCAAGGGCGGGGCGGTGGGGGCGGTCCGCCCCGGATGCACGCTGCTGGAGGGTGAAGAGAGCAGCCACGCGCCTGTCGGCTCCGCTGGTTCCCTGCTCCCTCTGCCCCAGAACAGGTTACTTCCTGTTCTGGGGCAGAGGGAGCAGGGAGCCAGTGGAGCCGACAGGCGCGCGGCTGTTCTCTGCCCCCTCCAGCAGCCAAGAATGCACCCGGGGTGGGGGGGGGGGGGCTTGATGCGCCAGGGAGGGGGGTGTCATTGCGCCGAGGGGTGGGTGTCGTGCTGCACCCTGAGGGGATGGACGCCGCTGCACCCGGGGAGGGGGGGGGTGCGCAGCAGCGATCCGCCCCAGGTGGCAGCCAACCTAGGATCACCACTGGGAAGCAATATTGCACCATCAACAAGTTCCATTTCCACTCAGACTTTTCCACGGCACGTTTTTCTTCGTGTTCTCTTTTAGTCTCCTTTATCAATGCTTTGCACCTAGCTTTACAGTGTTTATATTGCTTCATATTTTTTTCATTCAGATCCTTTTTTATTTCTTTAAAGGATGTTCTTTTGGATCTAATAGCCTCTTTCTCTTTACCTTTTAACTATGCGGGCTGTTGTTTGCTGTTCTTTCCACCTTTGTTAATACATGGACTACATTTCTTCTCAGCTTCCACAATGGTATTTTTAAACAATGTCCATGTCTGATTTAAAGTCATAACCTTTCTGGCTGATCCTTTTAGCTTCTTTTTAACCATTGACATCCTTTTATCATAGTCACCCTTGGGAAAATTAAATGCTGCTACAGCAGATTGCCGTGGAGGGGCATAATTGAATGAAAACGTCTATCTCCATGGGCTTTTATCTCCGAGAACGGGTCCGTGAAGGGGCGGACCGAACCGTATTTTCGAAAAAAATAGACGTCCATGTTTTATTCGACAATTTGTGAGCTGGGCGTTTTTGTTTTTCAGAAATAATGGAAAATGAAAGCGCCCAGCTCAAAAACGAATAAATCCAAGGCATTTGTTCATGGGAGGGGCCAGAATTCGTAGTGCACTGTCCCCCCTCACATGCCAGGACACCAACCGGGCACCCTAGGGGGCACTTTTACAAAAACAAAAAAAAAGGTAAAAGAGCTCCCAGGTGCATAGCACCCTTCCCTTGTGTGTTGAGCCCCCCAAATCCCCCTCAAAACCCACTGCCCACAAGTCTACACCTTACTATAGCCCTAAGGGGTGAAGGAGGGGCACCTACATGTGGGTACAGTGGGTTTGGGGGGTTGGACGACTAATAAGCATTAAGCAGCACAATTGTAACAGGTAGGGGAGGGATGGGCCTGGGTCCACCTGCCTGAAGTCCACTGCACCCCCTAATAACTGCTTCAGTGACCTGCATACTGCTGCCAGGGAGGTGGGGTATGACATTTGAGGGTGAAAATAAACAGTTGTGAAACAGCATATTTTGTGGTGGGAGGGGGTTAGTGACCACTGGGGGAGTCAGGGGAGGTCATCCCCGATTCCCTCCAGTGGTCATCTGGTCATTTAGGGCACTTTTGGGGGCCTTATTCGTGGAAAAACAGGGTCCAGGAAAAGTGCCCTAAATTCTCACTAAAAACGCATATTTTTTTCCATTATCGGCGAAAGGTGTCCATCTCTGATCGGCCGATAACGATGCCCCAGTTCCGCCTTCACCACGCCTTCGACACGCCCCATCAACTTTGTCCGCATCCGCGACGGACTGCAGTTGAAAACGTCCAAATTCGGCTTTCGATTATACAGCTTTATTCGCTTTTGTGAGATAAACGTCTATCTCCCGATTTGGGTCACAATATAGGCGTTTTTCTATTTCGATTATAAGCAGGTTAGTGACTTCAATCCAGATATCAGCTCAAATTTGATCATGTTATGACCAATTTTTGCCCAGTGAATCCAACACCGTTACCTCTTATACCATTCCCTGCATT